>NW_022111369.1:96127897-96142336 GCF_000313985.2 Echinops telfairi | reverse complement strand
CACATCGCTGCGGGTCAGACGTGACTTGACGGCACCGAAGTACAACAATGGGACCTGGAATGGACTTGAGTGCAGAGGGGCTCCGGCTTGGGTCCACCCAGTAGCAATGGAAGAAAGGAGGCTTTAATGTTTAGTCCCCAACATCAGGAAACGTAAAATGGAAACGGACTGGAAGTCTTCATTGGCAAACAAGTTCATCTCAAGCAGACACAATGTTGAGTCCCAATAGCCTTGTAACCAACTCCTCTTTTCCATCACTGGACGTTATGGTCGAAGGGCATTGAAAAGAATGCTCATCCAACGGGAGGATGGGCAAGAGTTCAAATTTTCGTGGAATCCAGACTTTCTGGATCACTGCTTCCGGATAACCAAAAAAAAAAACGATTACCCAGAGGTAATCTTTAAATGGGAGCCCTCGTGGCATAGTGGTTGTGCATTGGGCTTCTAACCCCAAGGTCAGCAGTTCGAAACCACCAACCACTCTGAGGAGAAAGACAAGATTTTCTACTCCCATCAGAACTCACAGGGGACGTTGTTCCCTGTCCTGTCGAGTCACAATGAGTCAACATCAACGCCATGACAGTGAGAGAGAGAATCTTTTAAAGTTCAACTAAAACTAGCCCCTGAAGCCTTCTTGACACCGTACAAGAACTTGGCTTAACTTTCTGGTGATGTGGTGGTTACGGAGCTTGGCTACCAACCAAAAGGTTAGCAGTCCAAACCCACCAGCCAGGCTGTGAAAGAAAGAGGAGGCAGCTGCCTTCTGTAAAGACTTACATGTTTGGAAACCCTATGGGGCAGTTCTGTTCTGTCCTAGAGAGTCACTGTGCATCGCCCAGACTTGATGACAGTGGGTCGGTGTGGGTGTTACTGCATAAAGAATGCCTGCCCGGAGCATAATGCTTTTAAGAGAAGTATGTACCAGGGATCCAACCGACCACTGTAATTGAAAACTTTACTTAGGAAGGACAGTGGGCAGGGAGCTCATGGTCACAGAGGAGGAGCAGTTTGAGAAAGGAGGCTAAGCTCGGCTGCACAATCCGCAGCCTGTTGCCAGAGGCACGGACAGGGTCATATAGAAACGGCTGAATTGGTGCGTGTTCTGCTGTGTTCACTCCCAGGCAACAACCACAAGTAAATCCATAAGCTCCTTTTATGCCAGGTCAGCCTGTGTCAGCATCTTCTTGGATGGGCCCAGCTGTGACTTGGTGAAGGACCCCCCTCAAGAGGCTCTTAATGAGCTGCAGCTCCCCAGAGGAAAGGGCCACAAGCCCTGAGCTCCTCAGCAGGAAACGAGGGTCCTGAGGCGAGGCCTTCCCTGACGTGGGAGCTCTGTCTCAGGGGCTGAGTGCAGGCAACGGCTGCCATCTCCACCCATTATCACAGCAAGGCCAGCAGGGGTGCTTCCAGTATTCTTTGGGCTTAAGTTGTTGGGGACGAAGCTGTGTTAGTCTGGGTTGACTAGAGAAAGAAACTCATAGACACTCATATGTGTGTAAGAGAGAACTTTATATCAAAGGGTAATTGTATATTAAGAAAACATCCCAGCCTAGTCCAAGTCAAGTTCATAAGTCCAATATTGCCACATATGTTGATACTAATACAGAAATTCCTCTTAAGACTCGTGCAATGCATGAAATGATGCTGAATGCAGGAAGAAAGATGACAGGCCAGTGGGTAGAAAGTCTTGTGGATCCAGTGGTGGTGGATGCATCTCAGCGCTGGTGTGGGTCTCCACATGGCTCCTCCAGCTCTAGGACTCTAGTGTAGCTCCATGTGTCTTCTCAGCAGGAACATCTAGCAGACAGTGTGTGTCCCACCTTCAGTGAGCTATTTATCTCCTTAGCACCTGTAAATGAGGTCAATAATCTGCCACCTGATTGGCAGGCTAAACTTCACCCTTTCGCTCTTAATAGTCTCAAGTTGACAACAGATTATATAACTACCACAGAAGCCAAAGACCCAGCTCCTCTGGGGAAGCTAATCAACTGAGGAATTGCTCAAATGTGTCTTCTCACTCTAGAGGCAGTGCACGTCAGAGTACTTGTCCCTGCTGTCAGCCTCAGGAGCCTAGCCAGATACATGGCAGTGAAGCCCTTGATGGCTAACTAAGAGGCTGGCAGTTCAAACCCACCCAGTGTCTCTATAGGAGAATGATCTGGCGATCCAATTTGGTAAAGATTACAGAGTGCTACAAATATACGCCAAGAATCTCATCTTGCTTGGATCCAAAATCAACGCTCATGAAAGTAGCAGTCAGGAGATCAAATGACACATTGCATGAGGTCAATCAGCTGTGTGTGGCCTGAAAAGCAAGGATGCTGCTTTGAGGACTAACGTCCACCTGACTCAAGCGATGGTATTTTCCATCACCACATGTGCAAATGAAAGTTGGACGCTGACTAAGGAAGTCCGAAGAAAAAGCAATGCATTTGAGCCTGTGGTGTTGGCAAAGAATATTGAAAGTCCCATGAACCAGCCAAAAACTCACAGATCTGTCTTGGAAGAAATGTGGCCAGAATGCCTCTTACAGGCAAGAATGGAGCAACGTTGTCTCACATACTTCTGACTTGTCAGGAGAGACCAGTCCCTGGAGAAGAGTGTCAGACGTGGTCAAAGGGAGGGGCAGGGAAAAGGAGGAAGGCCCTGGATGGGGTGGATTGTGGCTTGGCCCCAACAGTGGACTCCAACAGAAGCACAATTATGAGGCTAGTACAGGACAGGCTGGTGTTTCGTTCCCTTGTACATTGGGTCTCTATGAGTCAGAACTGACTTTGATGGCGCCAAATACCACCCCTACCACTACTGGGGGCCAACCTTTGAGTCAGCAATCAAGCACACTTTGCATCACCTGGGGTTGAGGGCCTGGAAATTGTTGGTGTCCAGCCAACAAGGGTGCTTACATGGCAGCCCAGGTTAATGTTCTTGCAATAAGTTTTCTGGAAGACCACGCCCTCCCCCACCCCTAATCTTTGGATGCCCAGCACCCATGTGCAGACACATTTGAGCCTCACTTCTGCATCAAGAGATCAGAAGGCATCAAGAAGAAACCAAGGGGTGTCAGGAGATGGGGTTTGTTTCCCTTCATTCCAAATATATAGACCCGTTGAACTTCCCCTGTGACTTTGTGGCTATAGAGAGAATTTTCTAGGGGTGCCTAGGACTGGGACCCCAGGCTGTGACCAGCTGCCACAAGCTGATCAGAGCAGAAACTCTGTGCCACTTCCCCCTTCCCAGGTGCCCTGGGCAGGACTGAGGCTTCGGAGCCTGGGAGACACCTCCTGAGTGGTGTTTTGGGGTACCACGGGGTCCATTTTCCACCCACTGGCACCCCGCGTGGCAGGGCAGGCTGGCCAAGACTCTTAATGGGGGCAGAACATCAGGTCTTCCCATGGAGCCACTGGGGGAGATGGGGGTCTGGAGCTGGGCTTGACCATCCGCTGGGCTCCGGATCTTCTGCACACTCCTCAAAAGGCTCTCGGTCCCGCCCCTTATTTCAGCCACAGCCACCAGGTCCAGGCAGAGGCACTGAGCAGCTCGGCACAGGAGCTGACGGATAAGATGGCTGAGACTTACCGGCACCTCTGTCCTCCTGCCTGGTGGATTCTCTGATGCCATTGTGTGTGGGAACCCCCCAAAGCCCACCTTTTGTGGATTGAACCTTGCCTCTATGGAAGCTTTGTTGCGTTCCTAGCCCCTGTACCGGGGGACATGCCATAGTTTGGAGAAATGGGGTCCATCTTTGAGGATAGTTCCCATTAAGTCGTAGCAGCAAAAGGTGGGTTCTCCTTGAATCCTTTTTGAATGGTAGTTCATCGACGGGAAGGGTCAGCCAGGAGAAAGGGTCCCCCAAAGTGGGGGACACCATGTGAGGATGGGTGTCCATTTGCCTAGGAGCACCAAGAAGTGCCTCAGGCTATGTTGTGGTGCTTAGACGTTGTCAAGTAGATTCTGACCCATAGCGATCTTAAGCACAGCAGAATGGAACACCACCGGATCCCGCGCCACCCTCACAATTGTGCTGATGTTTGAGCCCATGGTTGCAGCCACGGTGTCCATCCATCTTTTGAGGGCCTCTTTGTTTCAGCCCCTCCCAGGGACTGGTTTCTCCTGACAGCAGGTTCAAATTGCATGAGAAGTCTCACCTTTAGGACCATGGACTGCTGAAAGGACACATCTGTCTGTTCTGGAAGAAGTACCGCTAGTGGGCTCCTTCAAGGCAAGGATGGTGAGATTTCATCTTACATACTTTTGATATAATATCAGGGAGAACCAGTCCCTGAGGACATCATTTTTGGTAAAGTAGAGGGACAGTGAAGGACAGAAGACCCTCGAGGGGAAGGATTGACACCATGTGTGTCAGTCTGGGTTGACTATAGAAATAAATTCATAGACACTCATATGTGTATAAGAAGGAACTTCGTATACAAGACTAATTGAATATCGAGAAAAGATCCAGTCCAGATCAAGTTCATAAGTCCAATATTAGCCCATATGTCCAATACCAATCTATAAATTCCTCTTCAGACTCACACAACACATGCAATGACACTGAATGCAGGAAGATCACAGGCTAGTGGATGGAAAATCTTGTGGATCCAGTGGTGGTGTAAGCATCGCAGCACTGACAGGGGTCTCCATGTGGCTCCTTCAGCTCCAGGGCTCTGGCTTCATCAGCATGTCTTGTCAACAGGAATGTCTCACAGGGAGTGAATGTGTGACCCACCTCCAGGAGATATTTCTATCCTTAGCACCTCCAGATGAGGTCCTCAAGCTGCAACCTGATTGACGGGCTAAACTCTACCCCTTCACTCTCAATAGTCTCCAGTTGCCAACAGATTACGTAACTACCACACCATGGCTGCAACACTGGGCTCAGGCACAGGAACAATTGTGAGGCTGGTGCAGGACTGGGCAGGGAGTTGTTCTGTTGGACATAGGGTCCGTATGGGTCAGAATGGACGCAATGGCACCTGAAAACAATGACTTGCCAACCTTCCTTCTGAGGAGGGGCACAGAGCCAGTGATTAAAGGCTTTCTCTTCCATGTGCTCAGCAGGCAGCTCCGAAATACATCCCATCAGTCCACTTGGAAGGCCCTCGGAGACTGAACAGCAGCCCCCGTAATAGCAGCCATCCTGTTTCCACCTCCTGCTCCTACGAACCACAGTAGTAAACCCCTTGAAATGCAGCCTTTGTCTCCGTCCCCACTTTCCAGAGAACCAGGCTCAGACAATCTCCTCAAGTCTCCTGAAACAAAAATCCATGCATAGTAGAACCATTCAGAAAAATCAATACAATGCTCCGGCTGTATTTTAATGAAGAAAAAAAGGAAAGGGATCCATGTGAACGAAAGCATCTTCCATTCGGTCCGTGTTCAGGCAATAAGTCTATCGGAAGACCCAGGAAGCAGCCTGGAGGTCAGTGGCCGTGGGCAGGGCCATTGTGAGTGTGACTTTGTGGGAAGGGCCCTGGCAGGAGGGTCAGGGAACCTAGTTCTGGTAACCAGCTCTGCCATTAACCTTGTCTGTCACTCAAGTCCTTCCCTCCGGCCATCTGCTTCCTCAAGGAGAAGAGTTGACATTGAACTGTGTGCTCTCTCCTGCCCTGTCCAGCCCTGCTGCTTCCTGGCTTTCTCATCTGCTTCCCTCTCCCAGAAGCATTGGCTCCTTCTCCTGGCCCTCAAGCTGTTAGACCTGTCATCGCTGACTGAAATAATGGAATATTTCTTGAAGACCCTGTCTGCCAGGCACTGACCAAAGAGGCAGAGGCTCCTGTTAGGAAGTTTATATGGTTAGGGGAGAAGGGGCCAGACGATAAGCCAACAGAACTAAAAAGATAGCGTGTCGGTGACGATGACGAGCCATAGAGGGAACAATCACAGGAGTCTTTAGTGGGGAGGAGGCAGGGGAGGACTCTAAAGAAATAAGATCCTTATGGTTCTCAGCCCAAAGACTTATCCACAGGAAAGGCAGCTCTTTGTGAACGGAGCATCTTCTGTTTGCAATGCCTGCTGCTCTGCCCACCGTCACTGCATGAGGGTCCTGCTGTCGGCCTGGACTCACAGTGACCTTATGCTGAACAGAAAGAAGCACTGCCCAGTCCAATGACCTTCTTCAGAGTCAGAGGTATGTTGGCGTCAATGCTCACGGCCATTGTGTCTACCAGCCTCCGGGATGGTGTCCCGCCTCTTTGCTAAGCCTCTGCCAAACGCGATGTCCTCTGCCTGGTCCTTCCTGATACAGTGTCCAAAGTGAGCGAGTCAAAGTCTGGCTGGCCTTACTCTGAAGGAGACTTCTAGCTGCATTGCTTCCGTCTAAGACTGACTTGTTTTGGTTCTTCTGAGAGTCCACAGTATAATCATCTCTTTGGGCTTCCTGGGGGCCTGGCAACCTCAGGGCTAACTTGGCAACCAGCTAAAATGGCTGTGCAGTAGTCCGCTGAGAGTTCCCACAAGTAGATCATCCTTCTGTGGTGGACACACTTCAAGGAAGCCTCCAAGTTTTCTGGTCCTTCGTTTCGGCAAACAAGGTTGTGCCACCTGCACACCGAGTCTTCCTTCCAGCCTGATGCTGTGCTGTACACCCACAAAGAACAATCATTCCATTATAGCTCCTTATTTCTATTAGGCAGGGATTTGGGCTAGGAGTCCTGGTGGTGTAGTAGTTAAGCATTGGGCTGTGATCTTCAAGGTTAGCAGTTCAAACTCATCAGTCTCTACATGGGAGAAAGATGGGGCTTTCTACTCCCCGTGAAGAGTTACAGTCTCAGAGACCCACGGAGGCAGATCTCCCCTGTCCTGTAGGCTCCCTATGAGCAGGTACCTACTCCATGGCAGTGAGTGAGGAAGTGCTCAACTGGGTAGTTTTGGCTTGGGGTCCCCCATGCAATATACTCAGATGGTGGCTGAAGCTGCAAGAGGGGGAGACTACAGCAGCTAGCTGCCTGGGGAATGTCTCTCTTCTCTTTCTGGTCCTTAGAATCTATGTTCTAGTAGCTGTTAAGAGCCATCAAGTTGGTTCCTTCTCATAGCAACCCTGTGCACAACAGGACAAAACGCTGCCCGGTCCTCCCCATCTTCACAATCAATTGTTCTCAGGTTGGAGCCATTGTTGTAGCCATGGTGTTCACCCATCTCCTTGAGGGCCTTCCTCCTTTTTCCTTACGCCTCCACTTTACCAAGCATGACGTCCTCCTGTGACCGGTCTCTTCTGACAACATGCTCTAAGGAGCATTCTGGCCTTACTTCTTCCAAGGTGGATTTGTTTCTTCTGTTGGCAATCCATGGCACTTTCGATATTCTTGACAAGCGCCACAATCCAACTGCATCAATTCACCTTCAGTCTTCCTTATTCGATGTCCAGCTCTCATATGCATATGGGGCCATGGAGAATACCCTGGCTTGGGTCAGGTGCACCTTAGTCCTCAAAGTGACTTCCTTGCTCTTCAATCCTCTAAAGAGGCTGTGTGCAGCAGGTTTACCTAATGCAACATGTCTTTTGATCTCTTGACTGCTGCTTCCATGACCATTGATTGTGGATCAATGCAAGACAAAAATCACTGACAACTTCAACCTTTTCCCCGTTTATCATCATGTTAGCTATTAGTCCAGGTGTGAAGATTATTCTCTTCTTTAAGTCAGTTTTAATCCACACTGAAGGCTACAATCCTCGATGCTCATCAACAAGTACTTCAGGTCCTCCTTTTCAACAAGCAAGGTTGTCTCACCTGCACATCGAAGGTGGTTAATAAGCCCTCCTCCCAGCCTGATGCCAAATTCTTATCCGTAAAATCCAGCTTCTCAGGTTAATATAGGCCTACGTGCATACATACATAAAAGATGAACATGTGCCAAGAAATAGTTCCCACAACTTAGAGTGGGTAAGTCCCGCCCAGTTCCGATCTGTGGGTCAGAGGTTAAGCTGGAGACTGCTCCTGACTTGAATGAGAAAGCCAGGGCCTGACAAACCAGGCAGCAGAAAGATGAACCAGGATGCAGGAAAATGAAGCAGGGAGACCACAGACTGGTGGATACAGAAGCTGATGAACCCAAGGTCAGCTGCTCAGGCTGTGGCTGCAGAGTGTAATGAACCCAAGGTCAGCAGGTAAGATGGCAGGTGGCTGATGGCTCCTGGGGTCTCAAGTCCAAAGACCCAGAAGTCAATAAGCCAGGTGCAGGATCCAGACCGGCAAGAAGCAAGAGCAAGCTTTCACAAGATGTCAATTTATATGGGAAGTAGGCCACATTCCTGAGGAAATGTCCTTTCAATTACATCAGATCTGTGATTTCATTGTGTAGAGTCGCATCATGGGGGAGAATCCTGGTCTAGCAAAGTTGACCAAAAACTTAACTATCCGAAGAGATGTCACCATGGCTAAATTTGGGAAACACAGCCACAGCACGTGAAAACTTGGACCTTCCAAGCGTGGCTCACGTTTGGAACTGTGGCTTGCTCTCTGTGTCTACATAGCTTGATTCATGCTGCAAAGTTTCCCCTGTTGGCCTTCCCATGTGATTCTTTGAAGCCCAGCCACGTGAGACTCTCTGAAGGACGTCCATCTGTGTCGTGAAGGAGTCCCCCAAAGTATATTCCACCTGTGTTATGGATTCGTTTGCATGCCCACTATCCCCCCCACCCCCAATATATGATACATCCTACCTTATGGTGGTGGTGTCCGGTGCCTGAGGCCATTTAAGTGTGGATTGTGTTTAAACCATCCCCTTTGAGATCCAAAAGAGCAGACTGGACACTGAAGAGGACAGACGTGAGGGAAGACCAACACCACATGGAAAAACCCCACAGAGGTCGACCAGGAACTCCAAGGTGGCTATCCAGAGACACCGAGACAAAAATATTACCCTAGGGTGGACACTCACAGAGAAAGAGACAGCCTTTCTGCGACCCGCCTCCCTGAATTTGGACCTGTAGCCTCTCAAACAGGCAGAGAATCAAAGTCCGCTTGATAAATACCGCCCGTGTGGTAGCGCTGTTACAGCAGCACTAGTGAACAGAGACAGCCAGAGCATCTCATAGGACAGGCCGCTGCAAACGTGCTCTCCAAATTTGAGGGCAGTTCACGCAGGCATTGCACACAAGGCTTTATGCATTTTTCAAGCCTTTTCATTCATCCCACCTTTGCTGCGCCTGGTCCGTGGGCTGCATCTGGAGAGCATGTGGGTGGAGAAGGGACTGGCAGCGTGTGTCCCAGGGCCTTGCTAAATGGTCCCTGAAATAGCTGTCCTCAGCCCCTTCTGGGGGTACCTGCTTTGAGAAGCCCCAAGTCTGAACCTGTTCTGCTCCAGGGACACAAGCCTGAGTCTAGCCCTAAAAGCCAGAGGTGCCCTTGACTCTTCATGAGCCAGGCCGTTGGCGCCTGTGCCCACCCCTGGGAAGGACCTTGGAGGGCATTTCCATGGACCAGCCATCTGGTTCTCAGTTCCCTTCTGCAACATCCCCACCTGGTGGAGCTGCTGGAATGCTTTTCCAATGGGGATAAGAAGAATTCCCAGTTGCCTTGGGGAAAGAAAGGACAGGCGCTCTCTGAGAAAGAGGCCATGAATCAGCTTGAGTCTAGTTCCTTCCTGGACCTCCTTAGCGAGACACTCATCCTGACAGCCCAGGCACTGTCAACAGGAAAGGATTGTCTAAGTTCCCTGAGTGTCACAACTGTATTTGAGCTTGGCTGACGAGATCATTGCGTTTTACCCTGAGACAGAGGAGAAAGAGGCTACGTTATACACAATGCGGAGGAAAAAGAGGTGCATTGCTTGAATGTGGTGGATTGTGGGAGGGGAAGGACACAGAGGAATGGGCCAAGGTCCGACCTATCGGAAGTCAGTCACAGAGGTCAAGGGGAAGAGCATGAATCCTCTCTAGAGCCAGTGGCAAGCTTCCCCGTCTGTTGCAAACAGAAGCTGAGATCAATGAGAAGAAATCCACCCCGTGGCCTTTTCCAACGTGGCACAAGGTAAGGATCAGCACTCACAGGAGAGGCAGCAATTCCAATCCCACGGGAATCCTTGTGTTAACGAGTCCTGGTGACATGACCTAGAGGTACTGAGAGAGCTGAAAATGCAGCCTGTAAATGGGACCAAGAGGCCACTGCAGCTAAGTCCCTAAAACTAGAGCACCTGGTTGGATCCTGAGGGGTCCTGACCAAGAACAATATCAATCACAACAACAACAACAACAACAATGGTGCTCTCTGGCGAGCGTGAGTGAGGCTGGTTAAAATGGCAATGTTCTGAGTGATTTCCCTGTAGTATCTCCTTTGATCTTTGTATCAGTCCTCATCTACTCCCCACTTTGCCAAGAAGGAAATTCAGGGCTTCCTCAAGGGCACTTAGCAAGATGAGATAGGACCAACACAGTAGTGCACAGGTGAGGGACTTGATCAGGACACAGCAGAAGCCAGAAGGATACAGAAGAGACTGCAAGTATCTGACACCCTTCTCCATCCCAGTCCCACTGCCACAGGGACTCTAAAAGTTCTCAAGGAGAAGTTGATGGTGAGAAAGATGTGAGTAAGTCCAGTTCACTCTTAGCTAATGGGGCCACAACCCCACAAGCCCCATAATGGTGCTTCAGGAAATTACAAGTCATGGACTTCCACCATAGTAATGAATCAAAAACACAGTGGTTAAAAGTGCAAATGTCCTGGGGTTTCATGTTCATCGAGAACATTTACTTTCAGAAGAAAGTCAACGCAGTGGGGTTCTGGGTCTCTCTCTAACTCTTGGGTTAGATATGCTGCCTCTGAGGTTAGCTTCCTATCTCCAGCATAAGGGTCTTAGAACAAGAAATCGCTGATGGAATTTAGGCCCACGGCTCCTGACATTTCCAGATTCAGGCATGGCTTCCCTGGTCCAGAGGGAGTTCAATCAGAACTGGTGGTCCAAGCAGAGAGTCAGGATATTTTAATGCTGATGGGTACCCATGACTTAGGCAAAGGGCAATGATGGTACCAGAGCGCTCTGGCTCTGAATAGCAAATGTATCTTCTTACTCACATGGCAAGACAGTGCCCTTGCCCCTTTTGTGAATCTCCTACCACAGCTAGCACATACACATGGTTTACTTTGTATTGTGTTGAGAGAGAGAAAGAGAGAGAGAGAGAAATGGGAAATTATAAATGGAAGACTTTACCGTGCTCACGGAGAGGGAGACTTAACATGTTGAACATATCAGTACTACTCAAAGTAGCCTACAGGATTTCATTTTGCTTGGATTCACAAGTAAGACTCCTAATGTTCATAATGCAACTCTGAGCCAGATTCTGCTAGCATCCTTTAAAGGGATGGAAAACCCAATGGCCAACTTTATATGGAACGGAGAGAGACCCTGGATAAGCAAAGCTCTACTAAAGAACAAAGCAGGAGGCTGCACATTTTCTGATTTCAAAACCCAGCTGACAGCAGTGGTAGCCACAATGGCCTGACACTGGCACTGCTGCAGACACATACATGGACAACAGAACAGAATTTAGAACCAGGATGTAAATCCACCCACCTATGGGTGGCTGATCTTCCACAAAGTGCTAAAATCCAGACATGGGAAAAAGAGAGTCTCTTCAACAAATGATGGCAAAACTGCATATCCACTTGTGGA
Source organism: Echinops telfairi (assembly GCF_000313985.2). Classification (NCBI taxonomy): domain Eukaryota; kingdom Metazoa; phylum Chordata; class Mammalia; order Afrosoricida; family Tenrecidae; genus Echinops; species Echinops telfairi. Next base: position 96,130,729 of record NW_022111369.1, on the reverse strand, counting down.
AAACCGAAGTGAGATCCATGCTTCACACCTGTGGTAGTTACATAATTTCATATCAACTTGAAGATATATAATAGTGTAGGGGTGGTATTCAACCTGTCAACCAGGCTACAGCCTGATGGTGACTCCTCGTGTGTATGGCCTTCTCATAAGGAGGGCCCAGGGAGCCTCTCCCTTTCCCTCTCTGCCTTCACCTTTCTGCTGACAGGACACTCAGACACCTGCCAGAGCCCTGTGATGAGCTGCGCCATTGAATCCACAGGAACTTGCACCCACCAGCCTGTGAGCTTCGTGGGAATGCATCATTGCATGTGGCTGGATGGGTGTGAAGAGGGACTTATGGACTAGTATCAGACTTATGGACTTGTGTTGGACTGGGCTGTGATGTTTTCCTGATATATAAAGCACTTGATATGAATGATATATGTGAGTATCACTGAATTAGTTTCTTTCTCCAACCAGCCTAACACAACACCATATAGGAAAACTAACTCAGCATGGATCAAAGACCTAAATGTAAAAGCTAAAACCATACAGGTTATCAAAGCCAAAAAATAGGGTCACACTTAGGGGACCCCCTTATTTATGGCAATGAACAGTCTTTTTTTTTTAAGCCTAAAAATGCACAACTAGAAGAAGCAAAGTTAATTCACGTGGTGAGTTACCTATCTGGCTCTTTTAGCCCTAGCCATTGTCAGTCCCACCAAATGACCTTTGTTTTCCTGATGGGCCTGGGTAAGAAGTGGGGAGAAGATACTGATTGGATGATATGATTCACCTATGAGTGACTGGGACCAGGGTTCATGGTGACTGTCATCCACCTGGGTATAAACTGAGCCATCGCAGAAGCAGGAAGTGGGGAATCTCATTCCCAAGAATAGAGAAGAGCCAGAAGTGGAACTCATCCTTGGAAACTTGAGATCCCTGTGCATTGAATCTCCTAGATCCAGGGGGCAGCTATGGCACCAGAGGGGTGGCAAGGAACATCAGTCATAGAGCCATGAGAGCATGAGACAGAACAGTGGACTTCCAAACCCCCAGAGCAAGTAAAACTGCTTGCAGGAGGTTGGCTTGAAGAGTGGGGTCCCTCTGGGCACTTAATTGGAGGTCACTGACCCACAGAGCTGGAGCTGAATGTCTTTGGGTTGAGGCTTATAGCCAAGTGGCATGTCTTTTGGGCACTTATTGGCAGTCCTAAAAGAGCTTTGTAGCAGAGCAGAGGCAAAGCCAAGTGTTAGGGAGAGACCTGCCTGTGGCTACAGGAAAGAAGAAACTATCCTGACTGAGCAAGCATTTCTCACCTGAACTATAACCTGTTAGCTCCTTAACGAACCCCACAGCCACGAGCATCCTCTTGAGTTCTGTGTGGCCATTGCAACGAATGATACAACTCAGCATAAACGTAGAAAGCGCCGAGGGAAGAACAGTTAGGGCCAGACTAGGGCAAAGGGGATGGAGGGTGGAGACATATACCTAAACCTCTGTGGTAGAAATTTGCCTGGGGGCTGAGGAGGGCAGATGTGGCCCCCGCGCCATGTTTCTTCGGTTAAAACTAAACAGAGAACAGCCAATGGCAGCAAGGGAGTGGAGAGATGTGAATGCTCACACACTGCCGGTAGGACTATAAGATGGGACAACCCTGGTGGGCAATGGGATGGCCTGACCTTAAAAAGTTGCAAACAGAAATGCCATAGGACCTAGCAAGCCCAGGACTAGGCATCCGAGGGGCCTTCCAAAAGTTCCTGGGAAAATTCCTGATAATGTTTAACTCCATTTTCCCACAAACTCTTTAAAGCCCCCTCATATATCCTAGAGTCACGTGAGCCATGACATGAATCGATCTATGCGGCCCCACATTCATTGCTCCGCCATTCCCCAAAGATGGAAACAACCCCAGTGCCCATTCACAGATGAACCGATCCGCGAGCAATGGCGCAGTCACACAGTGGAATACTACGCAGCGCTAAATAATGATGGTCCATCCGCAAGACACTTCAGCACATGGACATTGCACTGAATGATATGAGTCCACCAGAAAGAGCCAGCTGTTGTATGAGATGGCTATTCTAAAGAGTCAAGGAAAGGCGTATGCACAGAACAAAGTTGTCTTAGAGGGTCACCATCTTTAGGAGCGAAAGGGAGGAAAGATTCACTACGGAGAGTAGCCGCACATTAACTTCGGTGAAGGAGAAGACAATATGCGGCAAGGGAGAGGCTGGCACAGTATGTTCAGGCAAAAGGACACGGAGGGATGCAGAAGAGTTCAAAAGGAGCCATATCAAAATCGTGACAGTCACACCTGCAGTCACGGGGCAGCAAGAATCTGCCTGGAGAGTCCCAGGTGGGTGCAAAAGCGGAGGGCGTGGGGGACAGTGAGTGGGACCGAACCCATGGGTTTGCCAGAGACCCTCTCTACACGAAGATCGAGCTCTTAGCACAGCCCTGGGCACTGGGCAAGCACCAAGGGCAGGAGAGAGATGGCATGGCGACTGCTTACGGCGGGCGGGAGCTGGGGCGAGTGGCATGTGTGCGGTGTGGATCTCCATTTCTTCATCTGTAAGAAGAAATGAAAACATTGCGCCCACCCACTGGCAACACTTCCAGACGGTGCTTTACACCACCCACAGACTGGCGTGCATTTGTTCAGTTGTGACGATGGAGATGTCCGTCTGTTACAGATAAGGGCTTTCTTGGAAGCAGAACCCCGGGCCTTTCTTCCGGGATGCAGCTGGAGGGGTTTGAACCACCCACCTTCTAGTGAGCAAGGGAACACGCACTGTTTGCACCCCCAAAGGGGGGCTGTCACACAAGCTGGGACAAAAATAGAAGTCACTC
>NW_022111369.1:96125436-96126785 GCF_000313985.2 Echinops telfairi | reverse complement strand
CTGCTAACCTCAAAGTCGGCCCTTGGAAACCTTGGGAGAGCAAGGAGGCTTTCCACTCCCACCAAGAGCTGCAGTCTCAGAAACTCCCATGGGCAGGTCCACCCTGTCTTAAAGGGTCGCCATCAGTCGGAGAAAACTCGATGGCAGTGAGTTTGGTTGGGTTAGACTCAAACAATCCATGGTTGCCCGCCTGAGAGGACATTCTCCTGGGCATTCTGCATTTCACCTGGCCGCCCTGTGAGGAGGGATCGCGATTTGTGTCTGAGCCGGGATTTCCTGGGCTGTGAACAGTTGAGCAACTGGCCTGCCTGCCCCGGCCAGAGTTTCCTAACTGCCTGCGTGTGGCCCAGGGAAGAGCTCTGCATCTGGGTGCCTCTAATTTCCCATCCATATAATGGGAGTGGGCAAGGGCCTGCGGTGAGGAGCAGTCCTGACCCAGTGCCCAATCCCCAACCCCCAAACCAAACCCACTGCCAGCAAGTCTATTTCAATCCATACCCCATCCCAGCCCACTGCCACTCAGTCAATCCCAACCCATAGCAACCCTATGGAGCAGCTCCCTAGGCTTTCCCAGACAGTAATTGCTGATGGAGGCAGATGGCCCCATCTTTCTCCTGAGGAGCAGCTGGTGCATTTGAACCACCAACCTCCAGGTTAGCAGTCCAACGCCTAACCCACAGAGCCACTAGGACTCCACACTCAACAGATGCCAACCATTTGCCAACCAATTCGTTCAACCAACATGTGTGCAGTGAACCCTCACTGAGGAGCCCCTTCAGGCTTGGTGCTGGGGGAACAGTGGTGGTCCCCACAGGCTCTACTATACCAGCATCCTCCTCCCCGGGATGCCCGCCCCCACCACCTCCCCTGAAACTTCAATGGGTCTGTTCAGCTGCCACTGACCATACCACAGCTTTGATGTCTTAACAGCTCAGCGAGCACTGGTTGGAATTCACTTCTGGTTCCCTTACAAATGTCCACTGCCCCCCTTCGTCTGCCGATCAATCACTGTCCATGATTCCTTGCTCAGAAAGAGCCAGAGCCGAAACCTACTCATTGAAGGGCTTTACTGGGCTGTTTATTGTGGCAGAAAATGCAAATGGGTTAGCAGTCAACCCTTGGGTGGAAAAAAGCCGCCTCAGCATTATGTGCTGATGGGACGTGGGGAGAAGAGAGGGTGCCATTTTTAGTAAGTGGAGCAGATCCTTCACTTTGCAGGAAAGACAAAACACCAGAAACTTCTCCTGACTTCCTCTGTCCTGGAAAGACACATGGAGGCGATCTGCTCACTGCGGCTTCCGGCACACTCCTGAATGGGAGGACACACAGTTCCCTCGCTGCGGTCCCAG
>NW_022111369.1:96107395-96123437 GCF_000313985.2 Echinops telfairi | reverse complement strand
CTGGTGGGTTTGAACCGCTGGGCTTTCGCTCAGCGGCTGAGTGCTTAACTGTTGTGCCAGCAGTGTCCGCAGTGGAGATGTGGTTGCAGCACTTTCTGCATTTCTCAGTGCATGGGGCGGTGGTCTCCCTGCCACCCGGAGCATGTCCTGGGACCAGGACTGGAAGAAGGCTGACTCCCAGTGGAGACCCCGCCCAAATGCCTCCCAGAAGCCTCCTCTGATCTGTCAGTTCAATCGGAACATTTCTGCTTTCTGATTTCAACACTGCGGCATCAACCCAGCCGTGCATGAACCATTTGTGGAAATGGCATTCTCTCCCTTAAACAGTGTGTGTGCGTGTGTGCATGCGTGTGTGTATGTGTGCACAAGCACACAGATTAGCTTGGCTATGAAATGGAAGGTTGGCCATTGGAACCCACAGTGGTGCCACAGTAGAAAGGCCTGCCAGTCGGCTTCTGTCTGGATGACACAGGCGACAGTCAGGGGGGCTCCATGGGCCAGCTTCTGATGCATGGGGCAGCCGTGAGTTGAACTCCTCTTGATAGCAAGGCATTTGGTTTTTGTTTTTATTGTGTGTGTGTGTATGTGTTGGTATATATGTTTGTATGTGATATATATAGGTTGCTGGTGTGGGTATGTGGTGCATGTGTGTGATAGTGGTTGTAGTGTTGTATGTGTGTGGGGGAATATGTGTGTTGTGTGTGTGTGATATGGTGATATGTGGGTATGTGGGAGTATTTATGTGTATATGTGGCATATGTGTTGCTTGTGTGGATGTATGGGTCAGTGTGTATGGTAGTGGTGGTGGTGATTATGTGTGTGTGGTAGTATGTATGTGGTAGTATGTATTTGTTGCTGGTGTGAGTGTATGGTGTAGGGTGTGTGGTAGTGATGGGTTTGGTGATATGTGTATGCATGATGGTATGTGTGTGTATGTGGTCTGTGTAGTGGTATGTATAAGTGTGTGGTGGATGTGATAGTGGTGGGGGTGTGCATGTGGTACGTGTGATCTGCGTGTGTTGGAGGCATATGTACGTATGTTCGTTCTACAATTTCTCCAATGAATCAGTTAATCTGGCAACAATCTCACTCCCCCGGGACAATACAAATAGTGGTATATTACTCATCCCTTACTGCATAATCAATGACTCCCAAATCCAGCAACTGAATCCCACCCACATTGAGGACCTCACGTTGTTTCTCAGGGCCAAGAATCCGAAGGTGGCTCAGCGCTTCAGGGTTCCTCCTGAGATGGTTATGGTCAAGCTGTTGGCCTGGTCTGCCGCTTCCGAGGGCCTGACAGGGCCCAACAGCTTCTCTTGCAAGACGACTGCCCCTCGCGTGGCTCTGTGGTTGGCCGGAGGCCTCAGTTCCTCCCGTGTGGCCGCTCAAGTGTCTTCTCTGGGTGGTGGCTGGCCTCCCTCAGCGAGAGCCGCCCAAGGAGGAAGCCCCTGCATCTTTAATGATCCATCTGACACTTCGCCACAATCTGTTCACTAGAAGTGAGTCACTACGTGCAGCTCAGGCTCAAAGGGAGGAAAAGCAGGCCCCACCCCCTGACGGGAAAGGGATCCAAAACTGTGTGGCCACCTGAGAGGGTGCAGAGAGAGAAAGTAAGGAGGAAGAATCTTAAAATTGCATGGGAAGTACTGAGCCCCTGACTCATGGCAACCGCAGGCCCAGCAGAAGGACATGCCGCCCAGGCCTGCACAACCCCCGGGATCAGTTGCAAATTGGACCCTCGTGCTCCATAGGGATTTCACTGGCCTTTCTTTCTAGTCCTTTGTAATCTGGAAGCTCTGCTGAAATAGAATTCAGCCTCATTGTTATTGTCGTTAGAGTGGTCATTGAGTTGGTTCCGACCTATAGCGACCCTCTACACAACAGAATGAAACTGCACGGTCCTGCACCATCCGCGCGATTGTTCCTTTGCCCGAGCCCACTGTTGCAGCCACTGTGTCCATCCGTCTCATCGAGGGCCTCCCTCTCTTCCGCTGCCCTTCTACTTTTCCAAGCATGAGGCTATTCTCCAGGGACTGGCCTCTCCTGATATGTCCAAAGTATGTAAGATGAAGTCTCACCATCCTTGTCTCTAAGGAGCACTCCGGTCACACTTCTTCCAAGACAGACTTGTTTGTCCTTTTGGCAGTCCATGGTACTTTCAGTATTCTTCTTCAGCACCACAACTCAAATGCACCCATTCTTCTTTGGTCTTCCTTATTCCATGTCCAGTGAGGCAATGGAAAATACCATGGCTTGGGTCAAGTGCACCGTAGTCTTCAAAGGAACATCCTTGCTTTTCAATATTCCAAAACAGCACATTTAAATGAGGCAAGTCTTCTGATCTCTTGACCGCTGCTGCCACAAGCATTGATGAGGGATCCAAGCAAGACCAAATCCTTGACAGCTTGGTGAGGATGTTGGTCTTCTTTACATTTGTGTTGTAAACCATCCTGAATTCTGCATCTCAGCTCGTGCTGCATTTGGTATCTATCACAGCAAGCTGCAAGCCCCCACTGACAGATGGCCAGTGGTTGCGCTTGAAGTTGACAACCTGGATCTCCCCCTGGAAGGCAAGACTTCTCCATGGAGCCACCAGAGCTCCTGACTTGACTTCCGTGGGAACAAACATATCCGTGTTTGGATATTTAGGTCCTCTTTCCCATGGCTGCCTGCCCAGGAAAACCGCGATAGAGAAAGGGGGATGAGAGCCGATTGGGGCTGAAATGGAGTCTGAGAGAAGTTTGCTGAAGAGGGGAGCATGTTGATTCGGAAGAGGCAAGGTCCTCAGGAGGGTTGGGGGAAGATGGAGTACAAAGCCAAGTGTAGAAAGCCACCAGCTGGCTTGCCTCTTTCAGCACCACAAGAAAGCATGTGAATCCCGGTCATTGCTTTAAAGTGTCAGAGAGCAAGGACATCGCTGAGAGGACTCAGGTGTGCCTGACCCACGCCATGGGATTTTCCATCCCTCCGTATGCATGTGCGAGCTGGGGACTGAATAAGGACGGCCACGGAAGAACGGATGCGTTTGAACTCTGGCACTGGCGAGAGCTCTTGAACGTCATGTGGACTGCCAGAAGAAGGACAAGTCTGTCCTAGAAGAAGGACAGCCAGGATGCTCCTTAGAAACAAGGACGGCAAGACCTGGCCTCACGCACTTTGGACACATCAGCAGGAGAGACCAGGCCCTGGAGAAGGACATCATGCTTGGTAAAGAACCGAAACACCAAACTTACTCCACGTAGTCGTTGCCGACTCGAGACTGCCATCTCTTTCTGAGCGCAGACAGCCCCGTCTTTCTCCCGAGGAGCAGCTGGTGGTAAGGCACAGGGGCAGGGAAAAGAGGACGGCCATCGATGAGGGCTGGGCACTGGCGCTGTCCCAATAAGCTGGAACATCACAGCCGTAGAGTTGGTGCAGGACCGGGCAGGGCTGCTTCCTGTTGAGCATGGGTGGCTATGAGTGGGAACTGAGTCAAGGACACCTAGCAAAGACAACACGTGGGGGATATGTCATGACATGCACAGCGTGGGGAGGCTGCTGTCACCTGGCTTGTAGGATTTGTTCCTAGAGAATTTCTAACCCGAAACATAAAGTGGCAGGCTTAGGCTCTATATTTAAAGCCTCCTGAATGCCCATCTTAAAGCCTTTTGTATTGTCCGCATCCCGTCCGGGGTCTCTCGCCTCCTGCCTGCTCCAGTCCCAGTAGCTGGAAAGAATGCAGTGAAAAGTTTGCCGGGGTCCTCACAGGATGTATGTATGGAGATGTGGTAATGAAAATAGAGACGGGCCGGCGGAACGGGAGTGGAACATCTTGAAGTCCCAGTGTGGCCAGAGCCCTTAGAGGGATGGGCTGGGAAACAAACACAGGAGACTGGATCTAGCTGGGGTGAGTGGACCAGAGCCGGGCCCAGGTCAAGGGTCAGGAGTGCTGCTCCCCAAAGGCCCCATCCTACTTCATATTCTCTTCAGCCCACGCTGCCCTTGGAAACAAAGAGGGAGGTGGTGGATCAACCAAGGTTGGCTCCACCACTTGGAATCTCCCAGCCCTCCACCAATCATCATACTGTATGATTGGACAGTGTCATTCCTGGGACGGTGGGCAATGCGTGTGTCTGTGTATGTGAGGTGGGGCTGAGAGATGGAAACGCTTAGACCAATATCTCCTTTTCTCTCACCCCCACCCCCGGCACCTCCAGGTCTGGTTTAGTATTCTGTGACACACACACACACACACACACACACACACACACACACACCTGTGTTATCGAAATCTTCCCATTTGAGAATGCTGGTGTGTTAGTCCAGGTAGACTAGAGAAACAAATCCAGAGACACTCATCAGTGTCTAAGAGCTTTATGTACAAGAGCAATTGAATACTGAGAAAACATCCCAGCTCAGTCCAGATCAAATCCGTAAGTCCGGTCCTCGGCCAAATGTCTAATACCAACCTATAAATTCCTCTTCAGACTCATGACGCACATGCAAGGATGCCGAATGCAGGACGATCACAGGCCAGTGGGTGGAAAGTCATGTGGATCCAGTGGCCGTGGAAACATCTCAGTGCTGGCAGGAGTCTTACACGTGGCTTCTCCAGTCCCAAGGCTCTGGTTCCATCAGCCTGTCTCTATGTGTCTTGTCAGCGGCAATGTCTCCCAGGGAGTGAGCAGAGAGAGTATGTGTCTCCTGCCTCGAAGGAGGAATACCCGAATTCCCAGAATCCTTAGGAGGCCATGCCCATACAGAGGCCTCATTGGCTATGACCTGATTGACCAGCTAGACTCCATGCCTTTACTTTTAATCTTCTCAAATTGACAAACGATTATAGAGCGGCCACACCTGGTCATTATCATTCCATCTGGACTGGGTCAGAGAGTATGCACAGGTCCATACATCAATATCCAACTCATCCCGGTCAACAGTTGCCAGAAAGGAACATATTATCAGACCCACTGTCTCCCCAAGCCCATTTCTCAAGGAGAGGGCCATCTAGACTCACCGAGCGGACCTCTGTTTATGGACAGAGGAGGGTATCAGGGTGGGGAGGGCCAGAGAGGGGCAGGAAGGAGTGAGGAGGGAGAAAACTGGAGATCCGAGGGGATGAGACCCTCAAAGTCAAAGTCACTGTTGCCAAGTCATCCTGACTCATGGCGACGCCACAGAAGAGGGTAGAACTGCCCCTGTGGGTTTCCAAGATGCCTGTTCTTTGCAGGAGTAGAAAACCATGGAGTGTCTGGTGCTTTCAAACTGCAGACATTGTGGATCACAGGCCAGTGGGTAAACCGCTAAGCCACCAGGGCTCCCATGTACGAGACCCAGGGTCCCCCAGTCCGGGGGAGCATGTGGTTTCTGGTCCTGTGTCTGCGTGGACAGGAAAATCTCTATCTGGGTCCGTTTCCATCCCCTGATAAAGCAGGACAAGAACCCGGTGGTGGGACAACAGAGAGGAGCCACCGTGAGCCGGGCCCTGGGCTTCCTGCCCTCTCATTTGTTCCTTGGGAGATAAAGTGACCTTAGCAGCGTTTCTCCCTTTGGGTCTCTGGCAGGCTTCTGGGTGGTGGGCATCTGGAGGTGTGTGCGAGGGGGATGGCTCTCAGGGGTTCTCCTACGGATCTTTAGAAAGTGCTGGGAATTCTGGGGCAGCGTTTGCATGACTAGAGTTCCTGGGAGGTGCACATACTTGAAGCATCCCATCGCTAACCAGAAGGCTGGTGGCTCAAGCCAACCCAGAGGCTCCTAGAAAGAAAGGCCTGGTGATCTAGTTCTGAAAAATCCCCCTTTGGAAACCACATGGAGTTTGCCCTCGACACACAAGGAGTCGCCCTGAGTTGGAATGGACGTGACGGGCAACTGGTTCCGGGTTATCTCCATGACACCAGGGCTCTCTTTGAGTCCCTGGGTGGTGCATATGGTGAGGTGCTGGATGACTCGCCAAAAGATTGGTGGTTCCAACTCAAGGCAGAGGACCCCCCACCTTGGAAACCCCATGGAGCAAGTCAACGTTGCATGCTGAGGTTGCCACCAGTGGGAATCCACTTGTTGGTAACTAATAACAGCAGCAGTGGCAGGCTGCTCTTTCATGGTTGCTTTGGGTTACTCTCCGGTGAAAGACGGGAGACGTTCAGGCTTAGTAAGAAGCTGTGTGGAGCATAGGCCAGAAGATGAGCTTTGCCCAGGGCCCTGCATCTCAGTCCTGCTGCCAATGTATTTGAAGAAGTCATTTGTGCCAATTAGGCCCTGAGTAGTCCAGGGCTGTCTTGTCTGGGAGGCAGGCACAGAAGCCAATCACAAAGACAGGTGATCGATGAAGGTCACACATTGCTTAGACCTGTGATGCTTCTTCAACACTTGGCCCTCAATTAGCTCTCGGCAAAATCAGGGCAATTAGTGGCGTTGCCTTCCTAATGGGCACATGGTGCAGGCTGAGCAATTGAGTTCCATGGTGAAATACATTAAGATATTAGGATTAATCACAGTCCTAATGAGTTTCTGACTTGCAGGTTTGAGGAAATTCCGCTTTTTTTTTAATAGAAAAATGAATGCCGTGCCTATGCCCGTGCCCTGCTGTGCTGCTGCTAGCTGGTATCTAGTCAGCACCAACTCGTAGCAACAGGACACAGAACGGGGAGATGCTGCCCAGTCGTGCACCGCACCACACTCAAACCCTTGTCACCCAGAAGGTTGCCGTTGGCTGAGCTTTGGAAGTAGATCACTAGATGTTTGGTTCTTTCTCGTCCATTTCGATCTGGGAGCTCCACTGAAACTTGTTCAGCAGCACAAGTGTCTGTTGGCAGAAGGCTGAACACGAAGGGCATTGGCCAGGAATCAACCCAGGTCTTTTACAAGGAAGGCGAAAACCCACTGCTGGGCCCATTGCATCAAAAGACACATTGCATTGGGTAAACCTGCTGCACAAGACCTCTTTCTAAAGCCGAAACTTACTGCCATTGAGTTGATGCTGACCAATAGTGACCCTATAGAACAGGGTAGAACTGTCCCCAGGAGCTTCCAAGACTGTAACTCTTTACAGGAGTAGAAAGTCCCATCTTTCTCCGGTGGTACAGTTGGTGTTTTTGAACTGTTGATCGTGTGGTTAGCAGCCCAATGTGTAACCCAGGGGTCCTCAAACTACAGCCCGCGGGCCACAGGCGGCCCACAGAGGACCTTTATCCAGCCCGCCGGGTGTTTTTGCCGCTGCCTGTCCTGCTTAGCAGCCAACTCATCCAGTGTGATTAGGAATTTATTTATAGTTTTTTTGTTAACGATAGTCCGGCCCTCCAATGGTCTGAGGGACAGTGAACTGGCCCCCTGTTTTAAAAGTTTGAGGACCCCTAGTGTAACCACTGTACCAGAGGGCTCCCATTAGAGTATCCAGCCCGCCGGGTGTTTTTGCCGCTGCCTGTCCTGCTTAGCAGCCAACTCGTCCAGTGTGCATAGGAATTTATTTATAGTTTTTTTGTTAACGATAGTCCGGCCCTCCAATGGTCTGAGGGACAGTGAATTGGCCCCCTGTTTTAAAAGTTTGAGGACCCCTAGTGTAACCACTGTACCAGAGGGCTCCCATTAGAGTATTGAAAAGCCAGGCCTGACCCAACCCATGGCATCTACCATAGCTTCGTAAGCATGTGAGAGTCGGACATCAAATAAAGAAGACCGGAGAAGAGTTGGTGAGGGGACTGTGGTGCTGGAGAAGAACACTGAAAGGACCAGGGGCTGCCAAAAGGACGAACAAGTCTGTCAGGGAAGAAGTGCAGCCAGGGTGCTCATTAGAGGAAAGGATGGCGAGACTTCATCTTACCCACTTTGGGCATGTTGTCAGGAGAGACCAGGGCCTGGGGAAGGACATCATGCTTGGTAAAGTAGAGGGGCAGTGAAAGAGAAAGGCCCTCAACAAGATAGATTGGCACAGTGGCCACAACAATGTTTAGGAACCATTGTGAGGATGGCAGCACAGGACTGGGCAGTGCCCTGCATTCTATTGTACACAGGGTTGCTATGGGTCAGAACCAACCCAGTGGCACCTAGCAACAACAACAACAAGGCCCATGCTATCCCAGCCAAACCCCACTGCCATTGAGTGGATTGTGACTCATAATGACCCTCTGTGGGCTTTCCGGGATTGTAATTCTTCATGAGAACAGATACAGCGTCATCATTCTCCTGAGGCTGGAGGGCTAGTGGGTTGGAACCACGGACCTTGTGGTTAGAAGTCCAACGTTCACCCAACACCACCATGGGCCTTCTGAAAGGCCTATGCTACACCAGTTGTTAAAGATGATTGTCACCCTGTTTGTGCAATTCTTCAGACACTGTTGTAGGACATAAAACGTTATCTAAAGTTTCTATCACCGACTAAGCTTCACACCATGATGACTTTTCCTCTGCGTTGGGCTCCAAAGTCCAGAAGCTACAGGCTGTGCTTATACGTTTTAAACAGCCCCAGCACACATCAAACTCTTTGGAAACAGTAGGTCCATAGTCATGTGACTTGGGTTTGGGGCTCTCACTTGTCCATATAAACTGAACAGATCATATATTAGAAACAGAGGACCACACTGCAGATACTGTGCACCTGCTGTGTGCCGGACACTGTTAGACCCTGGATGTGAAGAGAACAAGCTGACAGGAGCGCATGGTGTAGCCCACCCCCACAAGCTCTCATAAGCTCATCTCCTTCTTGCCAGGTAGCATCAGAATATACCCAGAGGTACCTGGAGTTCTTTGTCCATTTGCAGGTAATCATTGTACCAATCAGGTAGAGGTATTTCTATGTTTCCTCAGTACGTTTGCAGTGAAGAGTTTACTTTCCATGTGAAAGAAACAGAAGAGCCTTGGGCAGTCATCTTCCATTTCAACAGCCCCAAAGATACATGCGCGTCCCTTCAAATGTAACTGAATAGACACACCTACATTCAACCAGACCAATGGACACACAGACACATTTAGGCAAACCAGGACACACCCATATTCAACCAAAGACACACCCATCTTCAACCAGACCATTGGACACACCTATATTCAACCAGACCAGTAGACACAAACACATTTAGCCAGAGCAGTGGAACCACAGTGGACACACTCAGATTCACCCAGACCAGGACACAATCACATTCAACCAGACCAGTGGACATACCCATTTTCAACCAGAGCAGAGTGCACCCATATTCAACCAGATCAAAGATAGGGGCTGTTTTAGGCATGAGCTACTCTTTATTCATAGACTCACAGAACATAGAGAACTAAGAGGCATTGTCATTTGTTAACTCGAGTTACCAAAAATGAAGAAAAAGAAAAGAAAAAGTGCTCCACATATATACAGCCTTAAAATGCATCCATGGTAGCTTGCATACTGCAACATTTGCTTTCATATACATATAAACTACTCTGATTTTACCTAAGCTATGCATTTAAAAGACATAAAAATGATGCCAAATGGCATATTGGCCTATTTTTGTCACAGTCTGATACATTCCTGATAGTCAGAGGGAAGGATAGGGAATGCATAGTTTCCTACTAGGAAACACAAAACAAAAACACAAACAACAAAATGCTGGATTCTTAGAGATGGGTGGCTGTTCTTGGGCTCAGATTTCAGTAGCATTACAAGGTCATTCATTCTATCGATCAGCATTACAATTGTGCCCCCTCTCGAATAGAATAATTAAAACCAAAACCAAACTCACTACCATCCAGTCAAAGCCCAGAGGACCCCCTGTGGCTTTCCCCTGTGGGAGTGGAGACCCCAGTTGGGATGTTGTTAATGTGCCTGGACATCCATGGGGGAGGGGAGGGGCACGCTAAGGAAACCGTCACATTTCTGTTGGTTTGTTTTTATTTCTACCCCCTAAGAGTGTCCTCCACAGCCCTTGGCCTTGGTCTTCAATCCACCTTCTTCACATGGCCCCCACCTCATGTCATCATCCAATTCCTTGGGCCAGCCCCTAGATTGGAATGTTGAAAAACCTCCAGGCACGATCTAATTCAAGAGCTCTCTTCGAACAGGAACCCCAGCTCAAGCAGTATGCAAATAGGCTCCCTCCCTGCAGACCTGCCTCTTGCTTTTATTAGACTGAAGGGGGTGGGGAGCAGAAACTTCCATCATGTGAGCCCCCCCACCCTGACTTCGGCAGCCCCTTGTTTTTCCCAAGATCACCCCGCCTCACACTCCACAGGGAAGAAAAGGGACCACAGGGCCATTTCAGCCCAGGCACCCAAAGACAAGCTGTTATTACCATGCGTGTACTTGGGTTGTCCCTTTTCCCCTCGCCACCCTCGGCTGGACTCTGTGAGAATACCAGGAATCACATGTTAGCAACCCTACCATGGGGGATGCTCACATTTCATGGGAGGTAGGGGACTGCTGAGGGCCCCGCCACTCCAGCCCCGGGCCCTCTTCGGGACAACAGATGGTCATCAGCCGCCTCTGGGAGAGCAGACTGTCAGGATCCGGCCTTGCAGACCATAGCACTGCCCTTGTGTCTATTGGTGGCTCAATGGACCACCGGGTTGGGTGGGCGTCTCTCCGGGAGGACTTCCCGATCGGAGATGCCATCATCCATCCGGACAATTTCATCCCCAGGTGCTGCTCTCTTCAAAAGCGCAGTTCAATCAGAGAGGCCTGGGAAGAGAAACGCTGGACCAAGGCTCTGCTGGGGGGAGGGAGGCGGGGGTAACCTCTAACTGGCATGTTGGAGGTTCTGGGTCAGGTCGCTGCTCTCTGAAGTGGCGGCAACACTGACCAACCAAACAGAAAAGCTGAGGATGGAGCAACAAAATGAACACACGGGCACACCGAAAATTAAGACGGCTTGGCCTCTGTGCAGGGTGGCCTCATTAGCCGCTGCCGGGGATGGCAGGGCTCTCAAGACCTCCCTGTGGTTGCGGCTGAGGGTTTTTTACAGAGATCTAGCTGCTCCCCACGCCACGGAGGCTGGGGTGAAATGCTTGCCACACAACTGCGCGGCGAGATTTTATCTGGGGGTCTCACCACGAAGATGAGGAGGAGGAGGAACACACAGAGAAGATGATCCCCATGAGGTTGGAGGGGTGTGTGTGTGCAAGCGCAGCCCCCTCCCCGAGGCGATGTCCACGGTGGGTGGGGGGTGGGGGGGAGGGCTGCCCTAAATAGTCCTCTTTGGTTGGGGGAGGGGTTGGTGGCTGTTTATTTGCTTCCCCTTTTTTTCCTGGAAGGAAGTGTCTTGCAGAAAAGGGTTTAAAACGTCAGGGATTCTTGAGAGGCAGCAGTAAGATTGATGGAGCCGCAAGTGCGTCCGCCACCTCCTGCCAAAGGCCTCTTTCGCCGTGAGTTCAGTTGGCCAAAACCAACCTCTCCTCTCTCAGCACAGGTGTGCCGGTGGCAAACCAGAATCTTACAGCAACTTAAAAGCAAAAACACAAACACTCACCCACCCTCTTTTC
Organism: Echinops telfairi; assembly: GCF_000313985.2. Classification (NCBI taxonomy): domain Eukaryota; kingdom Metazoa; phylum Chordata; class Mammalia; order Afrosoricida; family Tenrecidae; genus Echinops; species Echinops telfairi. Next base: position 96,112,019 of record NW_022111369.1, on the reverse strand, counting down.
TGGCCCGTGGTTTAGATCTTTCTCTTGCCTGTGGACCCTATTAAGATCACCCCCCCACCCCACCCCAATGCAAGCTTCACACAGCTGGGTCCCCAGCTTCGCTGGATTGTGCTATGGGAGATGCTGGGTTCAGCCTCAGTGCCCCCACCTTCACACTCCCCAGGTAAGGTGGGGAGGTGGGGATGCTCACAGAGGCAGCGCCGTAACAAGATGGCCCAGTTGCTTCTCATTGAGAGGCCGGGACTAGGAGCATTGTTCCAACCTGGCACAAGGGCTGGAATGTTCTCAGTGTCTCCCGCTCCGCTGGCCGGGGCCCTGTTGTTTTCCGCCCAGGCTTGTCGGAGGGGTTCCTCGGGCCAGGAAGCAGTGCTTGCCCATCCTTATGGCCAGAGGCTGCCCCACTTTCGGCTCCAGGGTGGGAAGAAGCGGACATTTGTACTCCATTCACATCAGCCCAGGACACAGAAGAGAGATCTGTGTACCTGAAAGCAAGGCAAACCAACCCCACTGCTGTGTCCCCTGGGTGCCTCGCTGAAAGTCAATGTTCAGCCATAACCATGAAGCTGGGGGGCGGGGGCAGGGGTGAGTTAGTGCATCACAACCCTTGGTTCCCCAAAGCGCTGATGATGTAACATCGGTATGTCCTTCCCCTGAGCACCTTCACTGCCTGGGTCTGCGACACCGAGCGCCAGGGAGCTATCAACGCCTCCTTCCTATTTGTGCCCAACCATTGACCTATTCGTGACTTGGCAAACGGCGTTGAAGCAAAAAATAAAACACAACAAAGTAAGGATGCTGGTACAATATGAGGGTGCTGATTTCAGGCCTGCCCAAAGGGGTTGGCTCACAAGAGCTACTCCTCCAAACCTTCTTTTGAGACAACTCTGCAGAGAACCAGCATCCCTGGATCCCTGCCCCAAGCCAGAGTCCAGGAGCTTCCCACTGGTCTTCCGCGGGCCACCTGGTTTAGGGGAGCCAGCTCGTGGGGTTCCAAGTCGGGGCTCTTCTAGACCAGTCTGAGACCCCGGACCTGTACAATACAGGACCCCTGTGAGAGTGGACGGACCCCGGGGTTTCCCTTTGCCAACGTGCAGGGAGATGAAGGCGCAGGGGTCTGAGCGGCTGTTCTAACCATAGGCTGGTAGGCGGGAGGGCTGGCCCTCAATGACTGACACACTCATCTGTGGAGAGGTCAAGGTCCTGCGGAATTCCCAGGAGATGTGGTCAAAGTCCCCGTTAGCCCCACAGCATCTCACTTCAAAACTCCCGCCCAATCAATGCTCATCAAACGGGTGTACCTCTTCCACCGCAGAAAAGGAAGGGGGTGCGGGGGAGCACCGTTCAGTCTTGGGGCTGGCCACTGAGTGACCCACCAACTCAAAAGACTAGTTCAGAGAGGCAGAGATGGCCCCGGGGCCAGCCAATGAACATTCTTGCTCCGGCCACCAACAACGGCTGGGCTCTGAACCCCAAGGCAGAGAGAAACCCTCCTGCGTCTCGCTCCTGGGCCCATGGGCCAGGCTGGCCAGGTGGTGACACCAGGTTATTATGGTCACGGAGGTTGAGGGGGAGACTTCAACTATGAACTTGGGGACCCAGCCGGCCCAGCGTCCACAGGAGCCATGGAAGCCGCTGCAATCCAGAAGACTGGCTGTCCCTTTCAGGGACATGGGCTAGACTTGGGAGTAGGCGGGGAAGGGGGGTGGTGGGGGGGACTTGGGGGCTCTGAACTCATCACCAGCGAATCTTCCTCAGCTGACTTTAATTTTTAAGCTTTTCTCTCCAAAAGACCGCTACCATGGAGGGAGAAAGACCCCCACACCCAGTCAGGAGTTCGTTTGTTGGCTAGTGGGCTTTTGCCACATCTTTTATTTCATTCAAAGAGTTGCCCTATCTGCTCCAATGTTCTCCCTCCTCATTGAAGACAGAGAGAGGGAAAGGAGGGGAGGGAGGGGAGGGGAGAACAGAGAGGAGGAGAAGGGGGTAGAGGAGGAGAGGGGAATAAAGCACATGACCTCCCTAGATGGTAAGCATTAATGCGAGACTCTTTTTTTTCTCACTAATTACAGGGTCGTAAGATGTTGGTTTAAGATGGTGGAATGGACATAGCATGCATCTAGCCAGTGAATGCAGTCCCTGATTAAGATCCGAGTTCTAAGCGTTTGGGAAACTGCTAACTCCATGCCCTACCCCCTGCTCCTTCTGGTCCCCACCCATCGTCCCTCGCTCTCTTCCAGAGAGCTTGGTCTGAGCCGGGCTGGCCTCGTCTCCCCGCACCCACCTTCACAAGCTCAGGTCAACGACGATGTGTTCGAAAATCTTCGTTTTCCCTTTGAAACTGGAGGCGAAGAAGAAATCCCTCCTGTCGGTGGAGACGGCCGTGAAGGAGCGCGGTGCCTGCACATAGATCTCCTTGAACTTGACGAAGAGCTGCTTCTCCTGGTCCCACTGGTAGATCTGGGAGAAGGTATAGTCACTGCCCAGGGCCAGGTAGTGGTTCTCTTTGAAGGAAAAGGGCTGTAGGGTCATGGCCCCCCGGGAGGGCAGTGCCTGGATCTCCACAAACTGCTTTCCGTTCCACCGCATGACCCTCGAGTCCCCGATGAAGCGCGTGAGGGACAGGTAGAGGCTGTTGTGCATCTTGAAGCTCTTCACGGCCAGCACGTCCTCCATGTTCGGGATGTCGCCGTGGGGGACAAACTTCTTCGAGCTCTTGTTCCACTGCAGGATGATGGGGACCTGGGAACGGCTGGACAGGATGAGGTGGGACTTTCCATCGATGTCCACAAACTCTGCATCCGTGTCCCGGAACCACTCGTGCAGCGACTGGTAGGAGTAGAAGCCTTTGGTGTTCCACTTGTACACGGTCGACAGGCCGGCCTTGGAGCTGTCAGCGATGACGAAGAACGTCTCAGCGTCGATCTGAAACAGCTCGATGTCGTTGGGCTTGGAGATGCGGGACACTTCTATGTCTTGGAACTTGACGAACTTGGTCCAGCTGTCGTCATACTTGTAAATGTGGGAGCCGCCGAAGAGCTGGGCGACCACCACAAACACCTGGTCCTCGATGAGGATGGCCTTGCAGCCCACGATGGACTGACCTGCTCTCCAACAGAGAAGAAGGGGGTTATAAGGATCGCCGACGGTCACAGCACTGGGGGTAATAAGGAGAACCATCCCTGCCCATTCCCAAGTTTACATTCACACAAAAATATGGAACAGGACCTGATTCGGAAATTCGAGTCTTTGCACAGGTGGAATTAGTCAAGATGAGGTCATACTGGATTCCACCAACCATCAGTCATTCTGACCTACTGTGTGGTCATAGGTGTTGTGGTGATGATGCTGGAAACTGTCCCACCAGTGTCTCAATCCCAAGTAGAGTTGCTCAGGATGACAGGTTCCAACCGAGGCTCCAGACTAAGACTAGGAAGAAAATCTACTTCTGAAACTCAATACTAGTGGAAACTCTACTGAGGACAAATACCGTCCAAATCCATCCTCAGGAAGGACTGACCACGGAAGAAGGGCTTCATGTTTGGTTGGTCCAGGAGACAGTCACAAAAATGAAGAAAAGCCTCAATGAGATGGACAGACACCGTACACACTACAATACCCTCAAGCAGACCCAAGCATGGGAAGATGGCGCAGAACCCACAATGTTTTGTTCTGTTGAATATTCCAGGAAGAAGCAGAATGGTGTGGTGTAAACCTTATGCCTCCAGACCATGGAGTCCACAGTCAAAACTGTTGTACATACCTTCTGACCCTGGCCGGAAAACTGAACTCTCTAAAATGAGATGGATGGTGTTAACAGATCTGACCTGCGAGGGTTCCAGTAAAGATGTGGTGCGATCCCCCATGGCGAGCGACTAGTGCAGAGCTGGCCCACTGGAAAAGCAGAAAGCCAAACCCACTGCCATCGAGTCAAGACGGATGCACAGTGACCCTTAGGGCAGGGTAGAACTGCCCCTGTGCAATTCTGAGACAGTAACTCTTTGTCTTCCTCTTCCCACAGAACACTGGTGGTTTCAAACTGCTGACCTTGCAGTTAGCAGCCCACCTCATCACCGCTATGCCAGCAGGTGTCTACTGACCTCTTCCAATGGGCCAAGGAGCCCAGGTGGCACAGTGGTTACCCAAGATCAGCAGGTCAAAAACGCCAGCTGCTCAGCTGGAGAAAGACAGGCTTTCTACTAAAGCATTACAGTCGCAGAAACTCTTGGGGGCAGTTCTACCCTGTGTTACAGGGTCACTCTGAGCCAGCATCAACTGGAAGGCAGTGAGATCAGTTTTCAGTTTATCATCCTTGGAAGGACCCCTGGTGATTCAATGGTTACACTTTCATCTGCTAATAAAAAAAGTCAGTGGTTCAAATCCATCAGCCATTCCACTAGAAAAAGAAGAAACTCATGGGGGACATTCCACCCTGCCCTATAGGATTGCTACAAGTGAAAATTAACTACATGGCATTGGGTTTTGTGTGTGTGTGTGTGTGTGTGTGTGTGTGTGTGATGAGCAATTATGTAACTGAATGATGAAACTTGAGCCCCACAAATCAAAGACATGGTGAGCATAGGAAGAAATGCTGTCAGGGTGAGTATAGGAGCAGTGCTGTCAGGGT
>NW_022111369.1:96103156-96103932 GCF_000313985.2 Echinops telfairi | reverse complement strand
AGCCACGTGTCTCCACGGCCGCCAAACGGCACGACGCTGTCACTTTGAAAACTCAGGTGCATCTGACCCAAGCCGTGGCACGTTCAAGGGCCTCCCCGCTTCGCAGAAGCTGGACAGTGAAAACTGAGGCGTGGAGAGGAAAGGGGGCATTTGTAGCACGGTGCTGGTGGAGAGCGTGGAAAGCACCATGGGCTGCTCAAAGAAACGCGCGTTAGCCTCGCAAGAGGCATGGCCAGTGTATATTGATCGTGCTTGGGACATGCTGGAGACCCTGCTTGGGAAAGAGGAAGCCCCTCAGTGAGATGAACTACAGCGGCTGCCACGGTGGGCTCCCACCTCACCACTGTAAGGATCGCAGGACCGGGCAGCCCCTCTGTTCTGTTACTCATGGGGTCGCTGTAGAGTCTGAGCCGACCGGTTGACCACATGGCGTCTACCAACGACAACCCTTCTTATGGAAGCCCAGTCCTTTTTCCTGTGATTGAAATCATTGGTTGGATTTCATTGTGGCTGGGTTTCAAAAGCTTAAAAGGATTTGAGAGGGAATTCTGAAAATAATAATCATCCAAGGCATCATCGCCTGGCCGGATTCCTTGTCCTGTGTAATATTTGTAGGAACAAAGCAGTGTCATCCTTATAAAGTGATGCCTGTCCGCAGGCAGGCACTGTTCGAAGTACTTGACCTGTACCTATTCCTGGAGTCCTCTCGACCGCCCCATGAGGCAGGGATGGAATGAGGATTCCCAGCTCCCTCTTATGTGGCACAGAATGGAGGC
>NW_022111369.1:96098957-96102825 GCF_000313985.2 Echinops telfairi | reverse complement strand
TTTTTTTTTATTGAATTGGGCTAACTTTGTCGCCTTTTTGATTTTCACTTTATCGCTGTGACCCTCCTCCCAGGCCACTGAAGAATGTTTGATTTTTCTAATAGGATACAGCATTCCACTGCATGAACCAGGGCAAAGTCTGCCATCATGTCGGGTGCAACTCGTAGCGACCCCGTTGGACTGAGTGAGTGAATGAATGAATAAATGAATGGCTTGCTGCATCTGGGGAGTATGTGGGAAGGGCAGCCGGTGGGTACAATGCCCCTTCCTCTCACAGCACACGTGGAGGAGGAGGGGCTACAGCAGGCCCACCCCTTTGAGCCTCCCTGTCTTGGTCTGTGCATACTATGCGGTAGGAGCCAAGAGAAGAAGTGTGTGCCCATCACAGCCTCACAGGATCCACGGGACATCCATCTACTCCCCATAAGACAGATGAATAAACAGAGCCTGAACGTCCTGGGGTGATACAGACAGCTAAGGTTTGCCTAAGTGAAAGGTGGGTGGTTCGAAGCCACCCAGAGGCATCACAGAAGAAAAAACAAAAGACTGCTGACACCCTGCTGGAGCCTGGTCCCTCTATAACACACGGGGCACCACAGGCCGGAAGAGGCCCATCACAGCAGGTTTGTGGCCGAGCCGGGGGCTGCTAGAACTCCCCTCCTGGACCAGGGCAGAGCCAGGGGTATTTGCCATAGGTACCTTCTCCATTGCCTGAGCGCTCCATAGAACACGCTCTTCTCCTCTCTGCCCACTGCCCACTGCCTCGGGGCCGGCAGCTCACAGCAAGCCTCCAGAGGCCTGTGGACACTCCCAGAGCAACAAGCATTGCAAAGCTCCACCCCACTCCTTTACCCTCTGTCATGGTCGGGCAGAGGGATAAGCACTGGACTGCTAACAGCAATGTCGGCAGTTCAAACCTCCCACCACCCCATGGGACACAGCGGAGGCTGTCTGCCCTCTAATGATTTATAGCCTTGGAGACCCTATATAACGTCTCTGTGAGTCAGAATCCACTCGGTGGTACTGAGTGCTAAAGCCACCTTGCAAGTTGGGGGTTAACAAGGGAAGTAAAACAACGCAGGGACACAGAGTCCCACTCTCATCCTTTTTCTTTACTGGAAGGCCCCGGGTTTATGGCCCCAAGGCCTGAGCTGTCCAGTTAGGGTCACTGCGGGTGGGAACTGAGTCTGCATTCCAGCCAGCAGCTCCTCCCAGGACTGCGAGCTCAGCACTGAGAGAGCAGCTGGCCTAGGAGCCAGGCAGTTCCTCTCAAACGCATCTCTGGAGCATCCAACGGCCACCCCTCAGACTTCGAGGGCCAAGAGAAGCTCATTATCAGCAATTCTTCCCAAGGGGAAACAGCCCTTCAGGGTCTCCCAGCTGACCCCATAACTGCTGCGAAGCCCCTTTGTGCCCAAGAGATGCCCCAGAGACTGTTCATCTGGAAACTGCCCCCCTCACCCCACCTTCTCCACTCTCTCTACTGGGAGCCCATAAGAGACAAACACTCTCTCAGGAGTGACGATTGGGCTTTATGGCACTCAGTGTATGACCATCGTATTTCATTGTGATAAAAGCCAAGGCTTTGAAGAGATTGTTTTACCTTTAAAACAAACAAACAAAAAACACGGCCCTTGAGCTGATCCCGACTCATAGTATGAGAACAGACAGCCTCCTCTTTCTCCCAAGGAGCAGCAGGTGGATTTGAACCCTGGACCTTGTGGTTAGCAGTGTAACACTTCCCTGACAGTACCATTATATATATATTTTAAAACCCTCAAACCTACTGCCATTAAATCAACTCCAACTCATGGTGACCCTATAGGACAGGGTAGAACTGCCCCCTGTGAGTTTCTGAGCCTGTGTCTCTTTAGGAGAGTAAAAGCCTCATCTTCCTCCTGAGGAATGGCTTGGTGGTTTCAAATTGCTGACACTGTAGTTACCAGCCCGATGCGCACCCTCTACACTCTCAGGGCCCCCACACCAAGACTTCAGCCGCTGTTGAAGGAAGACAGTTGGCAGTCGGTTCTAGACCAGGTGGTGGTGTGGTTATGCCCTGGGCTGCTAACCAGCCGCTTGCTGGAAACCATGAGCCCTTGCTCAGGCGGGAAAATGAGGCTTCCCACTCCTGTGAAGAGTTACAGACTCAGAAACCTACAGGGACGGCTCTCTCTGGTCCTATAGGGGCTCTATGGGCCAGAACGGACTTGATGGCAGTAAGTGACTGAGTATAGATCATGGGATCCTATAAGTGTGTGTATCATATAGGTATCCTATTGGTGTGGTAGCCTATAGACACTATAGGTATGTAAAGGGGCTTCAGAAAGTTCATGGGAAAAATTCATTATCATGTCGTTTAGTTTTACTGCACATGTTTGAAGCCCCCTCAAACCCACACCCCTCCAAGAACTGGCAGCAGAAACACAGCCTGCACAGGGACGTCCTGCAGCGCCACTCACAAGACCCCCCCGGTGGAAACCGCCTCACTCTGTACCGCAGGTGAAGGGTTAAACAGCATGGCCTATACATGCAGTGGAATATTACTGAGCCATGTGGGTGGACCCCGGAACCCCGAGGCACATGGGCGTCTACTGTCGGGTCCCAGTCATAGGATGTATTGAGGCGAGGCTGCTGTGTTGCTGTCAGGTGCCACGGCGTCAGTTCCAAGCCGTGCCAGTCTGCCCCCCATCATGTGTGTCATCCGGCTGTACACTGCCCAGCCCTTGAGGCTGGGAACTTTCAGAAGAGGAATGCCAGGCCTATCTTCTGAGGCACCTCTGCAGGGGTTCGAACCACCAAACTTTGGGTGGGATCAAGTGCTTAGCCATTTGCCCCACACAGGGTTTCCTAGGCCAGTGCACAGAGAATGGTCCAGTGGTCACTAGGGCCGGGAGAGAGGGAGGGGAAAACGGGGCTTCCTGCTTAGGAACTCAGTGAGCTTCTGTTTGCACAACAAAACAGAAATCAACAGGGGTGGGGGTGCGGCGAGGGAAGGTATTGGGGTACTCTGGCAGCAGTGAGGAGCCCTAGTGTGTGGGATACAGAAAGATCTCTCCCAAGTTGTCTCCCCCAAATATATGCCAAGCTTAAGACGCTGCTTGCTACACATGGTGAACTATACACTCAGAGGTCAAGGAAAGCAGGTCAGAGGTTATTCTCCCTAAGGGTTATCAGCCATCTAGAGCTATCAGACTGTATTGTCTGTCCCACCCTAAGTAGGGCCCACTCCCTTCTGATAAGGGTGGTGGATTGTTCCCTTGAAGGAGAGCCCAAAGGCAAGATTGAGCCCATTCAAGGATGACCAAGGTTAGGCTGCCATATTGAGTCTGGAGTCCGCCCATCTTGTCACATGTGTACCCCTACTCCCTCGCCTTCCTGTTGCATGTACACCCTTAGCTCATGCCCTTCCTGTCATGCGTATGCCTATTGTACAGCCCCTTCCTGCAACATACGTGGTTACCTGTAATCGCACTGCGAGGGTATATACTTGGTTAGAAATAAAGAGCAGACACTCTCTTCTCCTTCCCCCTCCTCCTGCTCTCTGCAAGGACCTGGCTGCTGAGATCATGGCCACCCCGCCCCCAGAGGGTATCATACTACCATGAAAGGTGGCTGACTCCTCTATTGTACTTTCTCTCCTATCTCTATTTTCTATGGCTTTACTATAATTTATATATAATAACTGTACAATTGCACCTACCAAACCCATGATAGTGTGAGGGGCTGGTTTCCCCCAAACTGGTGGCATAGTGCTTAAACGTTGGGCTGCTAATGTCAAGACCAGCAGTTCAAATCCACCAGCCGCTTCTCTGGAGAAAGACAGGCTTTCTACTCCTATAAAGAATGACAGTCTCAGGAACTCATAGGG
>NW_022111369.1:96096065-96097846 GCF_000313985.2 Echinops telfairi | reverse complement strand
ATAGGCTCTCTATCAGTTGGCCTCGGCTCCATGGTAGTGAGTTTGATTTCACAAAGGACCAGCAAGAGGGGAGGGGGCAGAGGAGGAGTAAACTACCACCCCAGAGGGAGATTCACTGTCGGAGATTCCAGACGGTTCTGGCTTGCACCGGGGCATCCGGCTGATTTAAAGCCGTTTTCAGCCCAGCTTCCTTTAGATAGCAGATCCCTGGTGGTGTAGTGGTTAGTGTTGGGCTGCAATCCGTAAGGTTGGCAGTTTGAAACCACCAGCCTCTCCAAGGGAGAAAGACAGGGATTTCCACGCCTGTAAACACTTACCGTCTCAGAAACTCACAGGCAGCTCTGCTCTGTCCGGTAGGGTCACTGAGTCGGCAGTGAGTCCTTTAGAGAAGCTGCTACCCTTATCAAGGCTCAAGAAGCTTGGTAGTCTGAAGAAGTTCATGAGGCCCAGCTTTCCAACAGCCGAGGAAGGACACCCACCACCTAGCAGCGTTCTTAAAACGGGCACCAAAATGCCTCTGCCAAGAATGGGTGTTGTGGTCCCACCAGGCTTGGGAAATGCTCTTTCTGATGTCGCTGGGAGCTGCTGCTGAGTTTGCTCCTGCGTGCCCCCGCCCCCCTCACCCCCCACCCCGTGAACCCGTGCACAGCATGACCTGGCACCAACCCTGCACTCTGTTGTGCATTGGACCCTGGGGATCCGCAAAGTTTTCAAGGGCTGATCTTGGGGCGCGGATCCCCAGGCCTCCTTGTCTGGATTCCAGCCTCTTACCTGGAATCCCAACAGCCACCTGGTCAGCATCATCGTTGTTGTTGCCGTCAGGTTTCCAAGGCGTAACTCTTTACAGAGTAGGACGCCTCATCACTGTCCCGCCGAGCATCGGATTTGAACCACTGACTTTGTAGTTAGCAGCCCAGCTCGTGACCCACTAAGCCACCAGGCTTGGTGTGAGGAAATGTCAGTGATCTTAGTGTCCAGGTCATCTGATAGCCAGATGGGGAAGCACAGAAAAGACAGGTGCCAGCTATGGTCAAGCCACCCTAGTGGGTGCCATGGCTCCTGGGCCAATAGCAAGCACCCTCGACTGCCGAAGCAAACAGAGGTGGCTTTTAGAAGCCTCATAAAAGACACAAAATGAGAAAGACAATGAAGGGGGCCGTTGGGCTAGAGGTCTGAATTCCAGCAACAAGGGGAGCCTTTCTCTCTAGAGACTGTGAGGAAGGACCTGTGTCCTTCTAACCTTGCAGGCCTGGTGTCCCTGGAGATCTCCACATTGCTTAGCGTGCACCGTTCCTGGGAGGAGGAAGTTCTCAGCGCAGAGACCCAGAGTCCAGAGTGCCCATGCTGCCCCAAGCTCTTCTTTCTTGGCAGTACTGACCCCCCACCCCGTTCAACGATCTCTCCCTTTCTCTCTTGTACGGCACACACCCCAAGGGCACTCCCCTCACACCAATCACGGTTGTGACCCGAATACAGGTATTGCATTCCACCCTAACTGAATCACACTGATGGGTTGATCACATGGAGTCACCATGTGATGGGAGATCATGTCACCATTACCTAGTATGCTTCATATATTGCCTATCTGCCGTACACCCCTCCCTGCCCACAAACAGATAAACAAACGAGACACAGCTGCTGAGTTCATGAGCGCCCCAGTAAAACGTGTTCCGGAGGCTTTTCAATGCCTGATTGCTTCTGACTGCAGATTGCCAGGCCTTCCTTCCAAGCTGCTTCTGGATGGGCTAGAACCTCCAACCTTTGAGGCTGGCGGCTGAGCA
>NW_022111369.1:96094532-96095631 GCF_000313985.2 Echinops telfairi | reverse complement strand
TTGAGTTCATGATGTCAGTAGGACTCTTACAATCGAGAGCCAGCTCCCATCAGAGCCCACAGGTTTCTGCACAGCTATTTATAGCTGGTGCAGAAAATAAATTATGCATGATGCCGGTCCTGGGGGGAAGGGAGGCCGCGCGCGCGCTAATGCCTTGTTTTCTCTTTGCATTTTCATCAGCCCCGAAATAGGGAAGCTAACAGGGCGATTAGGATGCAAAATTCACTCCCTCTAAGGAGTTTCCTGAATTATCCAGCTAGCCCGGGAATCGTCAGGAGGTCACGGGGAGTCTGGAGTCGGATAAAAATAGCAGGAAGCTCCGGGTTGCGGAAGCACTGCGAGTCAAAACGGGGGTTGGGGGCGTGGTGGCATGCGACACACCGTTTTCCTGGGAAAACACGGGAAACTGTATCTTTCCTCTCTCGGGGAGAACTGGCTCCTTTCCCCAAAATTTGAACAAGGAGGCAGTCGGTGGACTTAGAAAACGTGTTCCCTGCCAACCCTTGTGTGAGGGCATCACACGGGAACCAGCTACTCTCGAACGTGGCAGTCGCAGCAGGCCAGGCGGCACACGGTGTCAGGACTGGGCAGACAGTCAGCGGCACCAGACCCCTTCAGAGCGTGCTACAGAGCAAAGACGTCAATCAAAGCCATCACCTTGAGGAGTCCAGTGTGCCTGACCCACCCCAGGGCCTTTCCAATCACCTCCTCTGTCGGCCAGAGCTGGAGGAGGACTGGGGAAGACGGGAATCACGGTTCCTGGGAAGAATAGTGAAAGTACCACGGACCGATCAAAGGACAACCCATCTCTCGTAGAAGAAGCGCAGCCTGAGGACTCCTTAGAGGCAAGGATGGCAAGACTTCATCTCACGGACTCTGGCCGTGTGGTCAGGAGGGACCAATCCTGGAGACGGCCACCGGGCTGGGTGATGTGAAGGCGTGGCGAAAAAGAGGAAGGCCCTCCAGGAGATGGACGGACACTGTGGCTGCAAGAATGGGCTCAGGTGGAGGTACACTGGTACAGATAGGAACTGAAAATACAGGGAATCCAGGACGGATGAGCCCTATAGGACCAGTGGTGTGAGTGGCAAAACAGGGA
>NW_022111369.1:96091002-96093449 GCF_000313985.2 Echinops telfairi | reverse complement strand
TGTATGAGCCCCTAATAAAATGATTAAAAAACAACAACAGCAAAGCTAGGCTTCTCGTCTACGGTGACGTCTCGTAGCATGGTGCCCATTCACTCACTGCCATCCAGTCAAGTCTCACTCTCAGTGACCCTACAGGACAGGCTAGAACTGCCCCTGTGGGTTTCTGAGACTGCCATTCCTTCCGGGAGTGGAAAAGTCCTGTTCTTCTCCCTCAGAGAGGCTGGTGGTTTCGAACTGCTGACCTTGCAGCTACAACCCAACTCGTAACCACTGCACCACGAATAAGGCGAGAGAACACCTTAGCTGTGGCAGGGATTTTTTGGTTTGGGCCATGTTTCAGAACCTAGTTTTTCACTCTTAAGCCATGTCTGTCCTATAACAGTTCTCAGAGCCCGGATGACATTAGATCTCACTAGAGCAGCGGTTCTCAACTGTGGGGCGTGATCCTTTGGGGGTCGAACGACCCTTTGACAGAGGCCGCCCGATTCATAACAGTAGCAAAATAACAGTTATGAAGTAGCAACGAAAATACTTTTATGCTTGGGGGGGTCACCACAACAGGAGGAACTGTATAAAGGGCCGCGGCATTAGGGAGGTCAAGAACCACTGCTCTAGCGCTCCACGTCCAGAAGTCATGCCTTCTGCTATAAATGACTCCCGGCTGCCACACGCCCCTAGAAGCCAGGCCACGCTGCCGAAAGACTGGGGAGTCTTCACAAGATGGCCAGGGGGGACAGAGGAGCACAGAGCAGCCAACTTCACCGTGGGATTTCAAGAACTCAAGGGAGGGTGAGGGGGGGATGCAGCAGAGAGAAGCTCCAGTGAGCTTTGGTTAAGCATCATCCCAAGTGCCCTTGAATGTCCCCTCTTGGTCAGATGTCACTGGCCCTGACCTCTGATTTATTGCGTGGGCCTGGTAATACAATGAATAACCTCCAAGTGGCCTCAACTGAGCTAAAGGGCTCATGGCAATTACACGGCTGAATAAGCCCCTTACTCAACGAGGATGGACAAGGGCCGTCTCTGAGAGGTTTCAGGTCAGGCCTGGCTGGCACCTTGGCAAAACCAGCCCCCAAAATGGTTCCAGGGGGCGTGCCCATGGGGTCCCTATCAGAGCACCAGGCCAACTTGATGGTAGCTGGCTTATCAACAAGAAAAGGATGGGTAGCGGCCCTCCAGTTTTTACACACTAGTGATGACCCAAAGCCAAGGAGTCACTGCCATCGAATCGACGCTGACTCATAGTGACCCTGTGGCACAGGGTGGAACTGACCCTGTGGCTTCTGACACTGTAGCTGTTTACAGGAATGGAAGACTTCGTCTTTCTCCTGACGAGTGGCTGCTGGTTTCGTAGACCTGACCCGGTGGGCAGCAACCCGATGCATAACCCACTACGCAGCCAGGCAGGGGTCCACATACCTGTGGTGGTGCACTCGTAGTCAAAGCTGGTCACATCGTTGAGATTCTTCTCCTGGTATTCCGGAGGGCCCAGGCACAGGACATCCGAGACAGTAGAATTTGTCATCTTCAGCCACAGGTACAGCCACTTGGCTTTGCAGTCACACTCAAATTTATTGCCCCTTAAATCCCTACCAAGAAAAACAAAGCACAGCGAGCTCACACACGCCAAGAAACAGACCCGTGTCAAACAGCTTGGTCGTGATATGGGATTCCAGAATGCTGACATCCCACGAGATACAGGGGCCTCATAACGTTGGGGGAGAAACAGAATAAAAAGCCAATGAGATATGAAGCCCCCTTGCATTTAACATCCAAAGGGGAAAAAATGTTTAATTTAAAAAAATTGTATTCGAGGCATCCAACTTTTTTGTACTTGGTGACTAACTTGAATTCAGGGCCCTGGGTGCCCGTGGTTTTAAGTGGATGCAAGCAGGGAATCAGTTCTTGGTGCTAACACATCACCATCTCTCCAAACCCGCTCAGAAGTGTCACCAGGTCATGCTGGAAAGTGAGTGGGGTGACGGAAGGACACCCCAGCTCGGGTGCTTATAAAAAATGCAATGTTACAGAGAAGTAGTGTCCATAGATAGAGTTGACACCTTAGGATCTTGTTAAACTATGTCCAGCAGAGAGTGGCATCTTGAGATAAGGGGAGCCTTCCTCAAGCTAGCCTCATCTCCCCTGGCCCATGGGTACCAGCATAGGACACGATGACAAGCATCCACAACAATACCAGCTAGATGCTGGCTCCCAGCATGCACTGCTCTGCTATAGCATTTTAGCTGTCGTCAGGGCGGGGCGAGGGGAACATTTAATGCCAGAATTAACTAGGACACTACAGACAGCACACAGGAACTTCATTTCCATTACTTACAGTTCAATCAGAGAGTCTAGATCGCTGAAGACATCCCTGGGGAGGGCTTTGATGTGGTTATTGGCCAAAGAACTAGAACAAGAGAGTCACATTTTACTGTGGTGATTATTTT
>NW_022111369.1:96085162-96090624 GCF_000313985.2 Echinops telfairi | reverse complement strand
TTGGAGCGCCCCCCCCTGTGAGTGTCATCACGTTTGGAGGAAGAGCCTGCTGTGCAGGTGGACGGAGCCACGTCAGCATAGAGCGAGTGAGTGGGTCCCACACCAAGTCATTTCTGAGTTCTAAAAAGAACAGCCTAGATGCCAGGGCAGAGCGGGCTGGGAAGACACAGGTCATGTGAAGATGATGCAGAAACAGGCGCACACGGGTTACAGAGGCTGAAGAAGAAGGGGCCATCCCCAGCGACACACAGAGGCAGCCTTCTCCTACAGCCAGGGCCCTAACTCGGGATGCCAGCCCCACGAACACTGAGAAGAGGAATTTCTGTTCTCTGAAGTTTCCCACTGTGGCATTTCTGTTACAGAGCCCTGATGATTACTCCATGAGGTTACTCCTTGGGCTGCTAACCACAAGGTCAGCAGTTCGAAGCCACCAGCTGCTACAAGGGAGAAAGACGAGGCTTTCTCCTCCGTAAAGAGTTGCCATCTTGGAAACCCACAGCGGAAGTTCTACCCTATTATGGGGTTGCTACGAGCCGGGATGGACTTGGCAGTTAGGGAAGGGGGCCTAGACAGACTGAACTTGCTGGTCACCCAACTGGCACACTTCCCCCACATGGCCACAGGGCTCACTCCATCACCAGATGCAGCTCTGACCTCGACTACCACACCATCCCAGAGGCCTTCCCTGGCCCCTCTGCCGGTCTCCCCTGCACCCCTGCCCTCTCACAGACTGTGCGTCTTAATTAGCTGTGTGTTTGTTAGCGGGGGGCCGCTGTTGAGTACAAATTGGATTGCTAACCACTAGGCCTCCGGTTCAAACCCAACAGCCCCTCCTGAGGGGGAAAGCGGAGGCTGTCTGTTCCTAGAAAGACGTACAGCCTCAGAAACCCTGCCAAGGACCACGATGAGTCAGAACTGACAGGGCGGCAGTGGGTGTGGGTGGTTCTTTTGCTTTGTTCCTGAACATGGCTGTGAATCTTCTCTACAGTCCAAGGTGGTGTGAACGGTTAAGTGCTTAACCACTAACCTACAGGTTCGTGGTTTGAACCTA
The DNA here is from genome assembly GCF_000313985.2 of Echinops telfairi. Taxonomy (NCBI): domain Eukaryota; kingdom Metazoa; phylum Chordata; class Mammalia; order Afrosoricida; family Tenrecidae; genus Echinops; species Echinops telfairi. The sequence goes on along the minus strand of NW_022111369.1, from coordinate 96,089,573 downwards.
CCCTGGGGTGCTTCAGAAGAAAGGACTGGCCATCTGCCCCCAACGGGTCACAGCCAGGAAAGGCCCTATGGAGCAGAATTCTACCCTGACATATGTGGGGTGGCCAGGGGTTGAAACCAACTCACCAGTAACTGTGTGTGTGTGTGTGTGTGTGTGTGTGTGTGTACCTCCCAAAAAAAGCAAAGGCGCCCTGGTGGCACTGTGGATTAGGCATTTAATTGCTAACCAAAAGGTCAGTGGTTCAAAGCTCACCCGATGCTTCAAGGGAGAAAAATGAGTCTGCCTGCACCCACGGAGATTCACAGTCTCCAGGAAGCTGTATAGGAATGCGCTGAGTAGGAACGGCCTAGGTGGCAGTGGGTTTGTGTCCGGGGGGTTACACACAAGCAACATGCGGGCTTGGTCTATTTGCTCCCAGCTGTGTCCTCATAGCAGGCACAGGGAAAGGACGTGGTGCATCTCTGTGGAAAGAATGATCAAAGGTTCATCACCAGAATGATCCAAGAAGAGGTCGTTAAGCCTTGCCCCTGGCCTTCTCCAATGGTCACCTAAGTGAGTCCTCCCCAAGACGCTCAGAGACACCCCACTCTTTCCCATAAAGACTGCCGCTGTAACTCACAACGATAACATCATCAGATCTGAATGAACCAGACTGCACAGGGACTGCTTTCCTGTGATCCCTTTCACTTCCCCGTTCATGACAGCGGTCCAGAAACCGTGCGGCAGTGCTGCTTAGTGTTACACAGCTTTCCCGGAAACCACAGACAAGTGACCACCCCCAGCACATCTTCCTTGACTGATGATTCAGGGGCACTATGACCATCCCGCGGCAGGTGAGTGGCACTCGGGCCGGGCGGTCGATGCAGAAAGATGCCGGATGTGGAAAGGAAGACCAGCCAGTCTGTGATTTCCCTCAGGCCCCATGCCCGAGTGTGAGTCAGCCAGGAAACGGATACCAGCTCCTTTCTGTTGTGCCTGGAGGAGCATAATGAGCAAAGCCAGTCCGTGACAGGCAAGCAGGCAGTTCAGCACTCTGCTCTTTTAAAATGCACACGACATCTGTCTGTTGGGACATCATAATGACCCAGCCCGGAAATGTGCATTGAAGGAATGGAGCCCCCCTCCCTCCTTAGAGCTGGGGGGCTGTGAACAGCTGAAGGCTGGGAGCCCACTGTGACTCTAAACATCCTTGCTTCCGGAATATTGTGCTGTGGGGTGCCAGTGTTAGGCGACCTCCTCCTGGGGACCTCGTGCACAACACAATAAAACACTGCCTTGTCCTGCACCAGTCGAGCAATCCGTTGGGTTTCGAAGATCTGTAAATCTTTCCTGAAGGGAAAACACAAAATTAAAACCACCCTCATATTTCTCCCCATGAGCGGCTTGGTGAGTTTGAATCGCTGACTCTGCAGTTAGTAGCTCAATGCACAGCCCACTTCCCCACCAGGGCTCCTATTGGTCTCTACGGGCCTTGGGAGACTGGACTTGACACTAGAATCAGCTGGCACCTCCTCTGAACGCTGACCTTTGGAATTAAATGCAAGGTTTTGATTTCTAGTTGATGATCACGTCGTCAAAAAAGTAAGGCACCACCACCACAAACATTTTAGGTGCTTTCTTAACCTCAGCATTTCAGCGAATTTAGATCTGTTTAGAGCTGAAGCGTTAAGAGGATGCAAGACAATGAAGGTCAGAAGTCAAAAGAGTTCAGCAACCCTTCCAAGGGCCGGCTGCCGGCTTCAGAAAGCTGCGTTACGTAGATGGATGGCCCGCAGCGTGACCATCAAGAACAACATCGATGCCCCCCGCCCCCCTTTCATTTTCTCACCAACTGCATGGCGCCCATTTCATTCCCAAAAGAGCCTAACAGCTCCCCGTCCCTTGCGCTCCAGCGGGCTGCTGGAAAGCAAATGCTCTAGATTTTAGTCACAGATTGGCGGTGCTCCTTCATGGCTTTGAAACCAGACCTGTGCTTCCTTGCCCAGGAAAGGGAGGCTGGAGGTGCTGGTCAAATGTATGAGATACAATCAGATCATGAATCTTAAAGAAGCAAATCCTACATGGTGACAGCCTTGCGCACACAGGGGCCAGCATTGGGGAGCGGACGGCCTCTCTGCCCTTGATGTGGGTGACTGCTGTCAGAACTAGGCAGTGCCTGCTGGGGGTACGGGGGGCTGGGGGGGGGTGGGCAGCATCCCCATGACTGTCTGCAGGTCAGACCAATGGGATCCATAGGGTTCGGCTGGCTGGTTTCTGGAAGGTAAACTTCCAGGCCTTTCTTCCTCGTCTAAGTCTGGAAGCTCCGCTGAGACCTGTTCAGCATTATAGCAACACACACAAGCCTCCACTAATGGGTGAGGTGCACCAGCTGGGACTCATACTGGGTCTCCCACATGGAAGGGGCGACTTCTACTACAGGATCCCCAATGCCCTCTCCTTTTCCTTAGCCCGAAACACCAAGCCACTGCCACCAACTCATGGCAACTGTGCAGGACCAAACAGACGGCTCCACAGGATTTCCACAGCTGTCTCTCTAGAAGCAGCAGTTGGTGGGTTTGAACCTCTGACCTACTAGCAAGCAGCCCTCTTTGTCACCAGGGCTCCTCTCTCTTTCCTCAGACATTTAAAATTTTAAATAAGGTTTGTGTGGCCGTGGGGCGATCCATTCCTTCTTTAAACTACATGAGGGGGTAACCCTCAAAAAACTCTGTGCTCATTTGGGTTTTTTGATGTAAGGGGTAGGCACAGTGCATTTGGAGTTCACTCCGCCAGACCAGACTGTTCATTAAGCTTTCTATTTAGAGGTTTGGAAAAGATAGCGTAACAGAGTGCGGCCAAAAAGGCCCGATTGGTGGCAGATGGGGGACTGGTTTTGCCACCACAACGCACCTGCTCAGACAGCCATGTCAGTGAGCCAGTTTTTGGCAAAAAACAGTCTGCCTCTCTTGCCCCACACACCTTACTCTCCTGACCTTGCTCCGTGCAACAGCCCCACACACCACCCACCACCCACCCCCGCCCCCGCCAAAATGAAGAAGCACATGAAAGATGAAAGGAGAGCAATTTGATGACATATAAGACATGAAGGGAAAAAAAATGAGGGAAGTGTTGTCAGCCATCCAAACAGATGAGTTTGAACAATGTTTCCAAGGACAGAATCGCAGATTTGACAAATGTGTTAAGTGTAATGGAGAGTTCTTCGAAGGTGATAAAGTTGTTTTATTTAAAAAAAAAATTTTTTTTTTAAATACATAGCTTGAGGAGGAAACAATTCCATTGGGTTTTTTTGGGGGGTACCCCCTCATATATTCAATTCAATTCAGGGTCATCGATGCTGGCTCATGGAAACCCTCTAGGACAGAGAAGCACTAGCCCTGTGGGTTTCTGAGGCTGTATCTGGATCCAGGAGTAGAAAGCCCTCTCTGTCTCCCCAGGAGTGGCTCTTGGGTTTCAAACTGCAGACCTTATGAATCGCTGCCCCTCTGTCTTGGCTTCCTGTGCTCCCACTTTAACACAAGGCAGAGGTTCTTATTCACCATAAATCAAAACTCGCTGCCACTGAGTTAATTCTGACCTTGCTGGCTAGAGTAGAATTGCCCCATTTGGGTTTCCAAGCTTGAGAAATCTTACAGTAGAAAGCCTTTCTCCTGTGGAGCGGTTGGAGGGTTTGAACCACTGACCTGCGGGTTAGCAGCCCAATACGTCACCCAGGATACCATCAGGGCTCCTTTCCTGCTTGGGAGCCATCCAGGATGGAGCCCTCGCTGAGCTCACCAACAAATCCCTGCGCCACTGTCAGGACCAGGGATGCAGGAAAGGCCACACCCAGAAGGTACTGACCCCTCGGTCAACACCCGCAAAGCTTTTTAAGTGTCCCCTTTTTTCTTTTTACCACAAGGCCATCAACGATGGAGATGAGGCACATTATCGTATTCACCCACAAAATATCCACCAGGCAAATGGGACCCGATTCCTGGCTAGCAAACAGCTCCTGTCAACATGATGTCTGTTTTGACAAAGTCTCCAACACAGGCGCCCATTTACAGTTTCCTGAATGTGCCCTGTGCACCTACGCGCCTCAATCTGATGAAGCCGATTCAAATCCACGTGACTCTCGCTTTCCTTCCAGAACGCTATTACAGACTCTAGAGGACTCAGCTTAAGCCTCGGCTTAATCCAAGGGCCGAGAGAACATCCTTTGTATTCAAATTAGAGGGGCTGTGAAAAAACGTCTCTATTCCACTTGGCCTTCAATTGTCACCTTGACCTGACGGTCACCCCTGAGTCCATCAAATCTCAGGTCCCAGATCCATGGAATGGGGCTCACCGATGACTGACAAGGAAAGCTCTGAGCACCCAGCTGGCACACAGTAGGGCATCATGAAGGGCATGTTGGTTTCTGCCACGAATT
>NW_022111369.1:96075035-96084740 GCF_000313985.2 Echinops telfairi | reverse complement strand
TCTTTGATTTTCCTTCCAACACCGGTGATATTAAATGTGGATCTGTGTAAAATGGACCGAGTTGGCTAAGCGAACGTTCGCTAGTTTTGTCCACGTCTTCTGGTGTTGGGGAGAGTTACCCTCATTTTTTATTGATGTCTCCGATTCCATAGTATGAATATACCTGAGCTTGCACTTTCGATAGGAGGGTTTGCAATAGCTGATGTTACTCCCCCGACGTACGTAGGTGGCCGGGCCTCTTCGGAGGCCCTCAGAGTGGAGCTCTCTCCCAAAGGCCAGCGGCTGAGCCTGTGAAGCATCTGCACTATTCTGGGACTCCATCAACTGATATGGCCGCTCACAGGGCCACGTGGCCCATCACAGGGAGGGACCCCAAGAGGCTCCACATTTACAATGCCCAATAGACAATCTTAATAAAAAAAAAAGAAACCAGACACCTCCTTGGGCACCTGAAAATTGGTTTCCTTCTGAGAATGCTTATGCAATGACAGTGGCAGACAAGGAAGAAAAGGGCGCTGGAGGCGAGGTGTCCCCCCTCCACAGAAGCCCTCGCACCCCCCACTTTTCACAGGACTTACAGGTGCGTCAGGTCGCGCAGGCCACGGAAGGCATTTCTTGAAATGGTTTCGATTTTGTTCCCTTCGATGAACCTGAGGAGAAAAGCCGTGTCACGGAACTGCCCTCCCTCTGCCGAATGCTCCGTGAAAGCATGCTACTGGGTTGCTCCAAAAGCACTCTGAATGGGAGAAAGTCCTCCCCAGCGACCAGGTCTGAGACCCCCCCCCATGAGAGAGCAGGCCGAGTGTGCAAGGAGAGGGCCCGTGTGTGACTGCCCGCTCTGTCCTCCTTCCAGAAACTGTGAAAAGAAAAAAAAAAGATGTTCTCCAATGGACCATGGTGGTGGCCACCCAACTCCTTTCCACGTGTTTAAACCGTTGAATTCTATGCTATGTGAATCGCAGGTCAATAAACCTGCTAAAGGGAAAACCAACAAACAAAACAAAATGCACGGGCGCTGAACCATTCTGATGCCAAGTGACCGGACAGGGCAGAGAGAAACTGCGCCCTGGGGTTTCCAAGACTGTAGATCTTCATGGGAGCAGTCAGCTTCATCTTTCTCCCTCAGAGAGCTGCTGGTGGGTTTGAACTGCAGACCTTGTGGTTTGCAGCCCAGTAATTCACTCACCGCACCACTGGGGCCCCTAGTACCGGCCTGGAAGTCTTCAAAATCAGAGTTGGCAGTTAAGCGTAAAAACATCTTGTGGGGGTTGGGGGGGTGTATGTGTAAAATGCAAGCCCTGTCCAAAAGCAAGACATTCTCATCTCAGCAATATGGGCAGGCTTCCAGCGTTCCCTACTCAATCCCGCTCACATTTCACAATGGCTGGCTATTAATACTCAGGCTAACATCACTGTCCCTTGAGGAGAGCCCACTGGTTGATATCCATCTCCACAGCGGAGCTTTCTGGCAGTGGGGGACAGGGGTCGTGCTGTGGAGCATAGCTTCACAAACAAAGCTGAGTCCCTTGTGCTCCTCCGCCCAGGCTGGCCTCTGAGCCTAGGCTGACGAAGCACATGTGCATCGGGGATGGGCCAAACTTCCTTCTCGGTGCAGAAATGTCTTGGGACCTATCTTGGTGAGAAATGCATGCAGTAATCATGCACCAGGTCTGTACGGCAGGGCACGGTAACCAGGATTTTAGTTGACGGCATCACAGTAAGCTAAGCAAGTGCAAAAGAGCCTTTGATGAGGACAGTCCAAACGAGGGGCTTCGGTATCACCACTGGGTGACGCGACAGCTCTTAGGTCTTGCCCTGGGGATTTTCTGATGCTTGTAGAAAACCGAATCAGAACACACACCAATTCAACAGGTTCTACCATTCAGCCCCATTGACAACCTTCAAGTTGGTCAACCATTCCCACGCTCCTTTTACAAACAGTCGGCCATTAACATAAACTCACTCCCCCTCACGGGAGTAGCTATTATCAGTTTGCTCTCATTAGAGATAATTCTTTAAAAGCGCCCCAGTACTTGTGAAGGTTAGATTTTATGTCAACTTGATGGTACTGTGTGGATGGAATCCAACCTGTCAACTGGGTGGTAGCCTGGTGATTCTTCCTTGGGGGTGTGGCCTTTGGTATAAGAGAGATCCAGCAGAGATTATCTCTCTTTTGCCCCATTCATCTTCCTGCATCCTGGGGCCGCTATGAGATAGAAGTGACTGGGGCAGGCGGTTGCTTTTGACTCTGGGGGAAAAAATCTAACCACACGCTGTCTTGTGGTTAGAATTCAGACATCTACCTGTGGACTCTGACGAAACAGAAAAAGCTTTGCACACCTCTCAGGACACTAAGTAAAAAGATGCAGTTTGATAGCAGGCGGCATCTTTTGACGAGGAGAAGGGGGAAGACCTGAAGGCGCAGAAAGATGTGGCTGTGACAAGGGCAAGAAGCAGAGCTACAGTAGAACAATTTTGCTTTCGTGTTGTTTTGCAGGGTGGAGGAAAATGACACATCAGAAAAATGGGAGACTGGGATTTGGGGTTTTTTGGGTTTTTGTTTGTTTGTTTGGTTGGTGTTGTTTTAAGGACAAAAAATCAGGTCCTTCTTAGCAGTTCATACGCAATGCTGTCCCAGGATAAAAAAACTGCTCTGCCTTTGAGTCAATGCCGACTCTTAGAGACCCCATAGGACAGGGTAGAACGGCCCCTGTGGATTTCTGAGACTGTAACTCTTTACCAGAGTAGAAAGCCTCATCTTTTACCCAAGGAGAGGCTGGTGATTTTGAACTGCTGACTTTATGATTAAAAGCCCAATGCATAACCCCTGCGCCATCAGGACTGCTGCCCTGGGATATAGGGCAGCTGAATTAAAAACACAGCATCGTGCCCTCAACTAGGGAGGTTTCCTATTTTTTGTAATTTTGTAAAAACAAGTACCCCTCCGAACCCTCTGGCTCTATTTCTGGCTGATCAGCAAATCCGCGCCGTTAGGAAAGGTAAAAATATCCAACTCAATTTCCAATTGTGCTTACTACATGACAAATTAAATGTCAGCAGAGAATGAATGAGTCTATTTCCTTCTTTGTTCCCTCCACCCCGCACCCTCCGGCATGTTTAGAAGCGAGCTGACTTGGAAAAGGTCAGTGCTGATAAGGGAGGGGGGGATTTTCACCATCCTCTCCCCTCCAATGCTGGCGGAGAGAAAAGTTCTAGAATAGAGTGCAGCCTTGCCGGCCCTCAGAGATACCAAAGGCTCCGCAGACAGGCAAAGCGTGACACTTACAGGTATTCGAGGTGGAAAAGCCCAGCGAAAGCATCATCCCGGATGACTGTGAAGGAGTTAGAATTCAACAATCTGAAAAGGAAGAAAGAATTAGTTCAGAGCTCAGGGCCGAGATGGCCAGGGTGGGCCACCTGGGGGCGTCACTTAGGTTTGTTTGGTTCTGTTTCTTGGCTCTTTTCTGACATGTGGGCAAATCTGGGCTCTTCTCTAACCCAAGAATGGCCAGAGAGTTGCCCAACATTATCCGCAGGTCGCGAATGGCTTGGCTCTTTTCTGACATGTGGGCAAATCTGGGCTCTTCTCTAACCCAAGAATGGCCAGAGAGTTGCCCAACATTATCCGCAGGTCGCGGATGGATATGACGAGCGGATTCCTTTGGACCAAAATTTTAGGTCACTCCCATGAGTCCACCCTGCCCCTCCTCCGGCCCTCCCCATACGGCATGCCCACTGCCATTCTAAAACGTGTTCATGCTCGGTGCAACTAAATACTGGAGGATGCACAAGGGATCATGGGATTTACGGATCTATAACGATCTCACCCATCTGGTTTTTTAAAAATCATTTTATTAGGGGCTCATACAACTCTTAGCACAATCCATACATACATCAACTGTGTAAAGCACATTTGTACATTCACTGCCCTCATCATTCTCAAAACATTTGCTCTCCACTTAAGCCTCTGGCATCAGCTCCTCATTTTCCCCACTCCCTCCCTGCTCCCCTCTCCCTCATTAACTCTTGATCATTTACAAATTATTATTGTGTCAAATCTTGCACTGTCTGAGATGTCTCCCTTCACCCACTTTTCTGTTGTCCGTTCCCGAGGGAGGAGGTTATATGTAGATCCTTGTAATAGGTTTCCCCTTTCCACCCCACTCTCCCTCCACCCTCCCAGGATCGCCACTCTCACCGGTGGTCACTCTCGCCACTCTCATCCGCCCTGGATTCCCCGTTTCCAGTTCCTATCTGTACCAGTGTACATCTCTGGTGTAGCCAGATTTTTTGTAGAGAACTTGAAGCCCAGAGAGGTTAAGTAACTTGACTAAACTCAGACAGCTACAACAAACAATAAAATCTTTCTACTATATTATACATTGCCCGAAGGAGGGGGAATAAAGTTTACAAAACTTTCAGAATGCTCATTAAACCAGGTATTTTTCTGCATGAGTGTGTATTGTCCCCTTATAAGTCTATTTGCTAAAAGAATAACTACCATTGCATTTCCATGACCAGGAGCCTGCTTCAACAAAACTACGATAGCTAAAAGGAGCCCCGGGGAGTGGGTTTCTCACCAGGTGACTACCACAAGGTCAACAGTCTGAAACCACCAGCACCCCTGCAGGAGGAAATAAGGCTTTCTACTCCCATAAAGATTACCATCCCTGATGCCCACAGGGGCAGTTCTACCCTGCCCTACGGGGTCACTGTGAGTCAGAACCAACTCAACGGCGCGGAGTTTGGCTTTGGTTTAGGGCAACGGCTAAGAAATGTCATGTTTAAGCATGTTAAGCAAACACAAAAAAACAGGCAGGTACCATCCAAGGAGCAAAATATCAACAGTGTGCTTATTTAAGAGTACAGATCTACATTCTGTTTCTTCTTATTTTTTAGAAAGCAGATCTACAGTCTTTTTCTTCATGGCTTTTATAAAGTGCTGCTTATTTCCATCTCGATACCCATTAAGAAATAAGTACAGATACATAGAAAATAAATACATTATGTACTCAGGACTCTGCCTGTCACTGATTCGCTCCTCAGAACTGCGTTTTGGCCTTAACTGGCCTGGCTTGAAGACTCAGGTGGTCGGTGCTGGTGTGCAAGGAGGCGCCCTGATGGTGTCATGGGTAGGCATTGATTGGGCTGGTAAACTGCAAGGTCAGCAGTTCAAAGCAACCAGCCACATAGCGGGAGCAGAGGGACCTTTCTACTCCAGTGAAGCGTTACAGCTGGAAACCCACAGGGGCAGTTCCACCCTGTCCTGGAGAGTCACCACGAGTCACCATGGCACTGTGGGCTGGGCTTGGGGCCCTGGGTTAGAATCCTGGCTCTGTGATTTGGTTCCAGTTACTGAACCATCTCGAGCCTATTTCCCTCATCTGTCAAGTGGAGGAGATACAATAGCCTCCGCTTTCCTGTGACTCAACGCCATTGAGTCAGTTCTCAATGTCTTCTCAATTCACAGCGCACAGAGGCCCCTTCAGGTTTCCGAAGCTGCAACTCTTTGCAGGAGCGGAAGTGCCTCATCTGTCTCCCAGCTAAGGATGGATCCCAGCAGCTGATGGATCTGAACTGCTGACCTTGTGGTAAGCAGCCCAACACGTAACCCACTTGGTCACCCGTCCTGTTGGGGGTGATAGAAGGACACAGAAGGGGTATGTTGCCGGGCAGTTAGTTCTCAGGGAACTAGGATAACGCCTGTGCTCAGAACACCACTCGGACTTCATGATGGAACTGCTCGAGGCTGGCGCACTTGGCTCCTGCTCTTGGGCCTCTGCTACCATCACGGCAGAGGATCCTCCCGCTCAGAGCTGCCTCATCACGTGTGGAACCAAGCTCCCCAGCCACCATCGTTGTGCTTCATATGTGGTGCTGCCCAGCCAGCACCCAGGCCTGAGGTCAAAAGCGGAGGCTACGTTCCAGCTAAGTCCACCCTAGAGCAACCAGGAAAACCCACCCAGGCCAATCTGGAAAAGCTCTGAGAATAAACCATTGACTTATTTATTTATTTGTAACGCAGAGTTTTCACCGCTCTGATCAAGATCACAACAGAGGATCCTGCACAGAGTAGGAGAAACTAAGTGTCAGACAAAATTCAAAATCACAGAAAGTCACAAATCTCAAAACCACAGACCTCCTGCGCTGATGTAGATTGACGGAACCCTGAGACCATGACCCTCAGCGCCCTTCAAACCTGGCATCCGAGCCCACTCCCAGCCCAATGGAAGACCTTGGAGATGAATAACGACAACTGTGAGGAATGGAATCGTAATTCTTGGAACAGCGAACCAAAGGAGACCCAAAAACAGAGCACAGAAGAAGGCAAGAAACGTGGGGAATGGACAGACAAAAATGGAGCGCTCAGGCAGGAGGTGGGGAGAGGAGGGCAGTGTTACACCGAGAGGATTAAAACTAATGTCACAAAACAAAGCAAAGGCCAAATGATTGGATGGAAGGCTAATTTGCTCTGTAACCTGTCACCCAAACCACAGTGAATATGGGGAGGGGGGGGGGCGGGGGGACCAGCATCCAGTTAAGTTCCCGTCATCATTCAGTGCCATCCTCTTCCCAGTTGCCAGATGGAGTCCCCGGCACCTACATAAAGTCCCCCAAGGAAGCGCTGTCCTCCCCTAAAGAAGGGAAACTGAGGAAGGAGCCTGGGCACTTAGCTTGTTGGGGACACACTAAGGACCTGTTACTGTTTACTCCTGGGGGCCCCACAGATACAGAGCTGCCCGCCCCACCCCCCATGACCACCCCTCAGAAACCCCGTGTTCCAAAGAGGTCCTTCCATACTCACAGCAGCTGCAGAGAGGGCAGGTGGGAAAACATCCGGTCCTTGATTTCCAAAAAGGTTCCATTCACCAGGCTCCTAGGGACAAAGGGAGGCACAGAGGAGCCTTGGTTTTAGGAAGTGCTGGGGGGGTGGGCAGACCACCCGGGGGTGCAAGGGTTAGTGGTTCACGTACTAACTGAAAGGTTAGCAGGTCGAGTTTACCCAGAGGTGCCACAGAAGAAATGTGTGGTGCCCTCTTAAAAACAACTCATTCCCATGGAGTCAATCCCAACTCATAGTGACCCTAAAGGGCAGAGTAGAATGCCCGTGTGAGTTTCTGAACAGAATGCCTCCTCTTTCTCCCAAGGATAAACCGGTGAATTTGAACTGCTGACCTTGTGGTGAGCAGCCCAACCCCTCACCCATTCCGCCACCAAGTCTCCCGGTGCTCCCCTTCCCCACAATCAGTCACTGAAACCCCTACGGAGCCCTGCTCTACTCTGACAACGTCCTAATCGGCTCCATGACAACTGGCTGGGTTTCCTCTCAGCCGTCCGGCCTTAACAAGATCTTGAGAGTTCCCCAGGGTCTTCTCAGAGGGGTAGAGTCCAGCCCTTTCCAAGGCGCTAGATCCTTATGAAAATGAGTCCACAGGATAGAAACCTCTCACGGCCACCTCACACCTGCTCCAGACATGACCTCAGGGGGTTTAAATCAATCCCCTTGCTTCCTTTTCTTAGACTTCAGGAGGCCCTGGCTGAACCTGTGCAGTTGCTTCACTCCTGCCCAGGAACCCGTCTGTGTCCACTGGGCTCTGATGTGGTGAAATGAAGCATTCCCCTAGGGCGCCCCGCTCTGAAAGGCATTTGGAGCATGGTGATTAAGTCACTGTGAAAGCCTTGGAGGGGACTCAGAGACATCTGAACTGGAGTGCGCACCAGGGATGTGGCTGCCACGTGGGACAGGCAACTGGGAGTCCAGAGGCCTTGGCTCTGTTGCCCTACCCCCTCCGCAGCCCCCCAGCCCTCCCGCCCCCCGCCCCCAGTCCCTAACCCTTCTGGCCACAGCAGGCCCTAGGCACAGACTCCAAAAAGAATTGAGTTAACATGCAGATTAATAAAGCAGCTGTTGGTCTAAAGAAGTGTTTCTCAATCTGTGGGTCGCGACCCCTTTAGGGGGGAGTCAAACGACCCTTTCACAGGGGTCACCCAATTCATAACAGTAGTAAAATCACAGTTATGAAGTAGCAACGAACATGATTTTATGGTTGTGGGTCACTACAACATAACGAACCGTATTAAAGGGTCGCAGCATTAGGAAGGTTGAGAACCCCTGGTCTGAAGGCTCTAAGCAGGGTGGTTCTAATGGTCTGGAATCCTCTCTGAGATCCAAGTCAAAAGCACGAGGACTCCCAGAGGCCTTGGTGCCCACCGCCACGCTCCTGACTCTCTAAGTGCCAGCTCAAGCCCTCTCTCACTCCAGGTCCTGGGGCCTGCCGCCTCACCTTGGAGTGAGGCAGGAGAGCACAGCACAAGAGGATGAGCCCAAACAATGGGCAAGATCACTGCACCCCAGAACCCCCAGTGCAACATCACTGCATCTCAGGACCCCCAGCCTCGACAGCTGGGGGGGCTGGAGCTCTGGACCACCTGGGGCTGGGACACCAGAGTCCAAGGAGCAGAAAAGACATAGCCCACGAGTCCCTCCCGAGCCATGAGAAAGGCTGGTCTTTTGGCTTGAGTGGGCTGTGTGAGTGCACATTGAAGAAACGGGTGGCATGTGCTACCAAGTCCCTACAGCCTTTATGAAGTCAGCAGAATGTACCATGGGGGAGAACTGGGGGGAGTGGGGGGAAACAACAACAACAACAAACAAACTTGTGGCCATTGAGTCGTGTCTGATCTCTAGCAACCCAATACCACAAAGTGGAACTGCCCCACAGTGTGCCCAAGGCTGTAATCTTCAGAGGAACTTTGGTCATCCAATGGATTAAGAGCTGGGCTGCTAAGTGCACAGTTGCAGGTTCAAATCCACCAGCCGCTCCATGGGAAAAAAGATGAGGCTGGCTGTTCTCCTGAAGATTGACAGTCTCAGAATCCCCAGAGAGGGTCACTCATAGAGTCAACTGAACGCCAGTGGGCTAAGCTTTATGGTATGGAAGACCCCTCCTAATCTTTCACCACAGGGATGGCTGGTGGGTTCCCACTAGGGACCTGATGACCTTTGGACTAGCGGTAAGCACTTCATCACTGCGCCACCAGGAGTACTCCATTATGGGGAAGGGGGTAAGAAGTGCTCATGAACTCAGGGCAATAAGCTGGACTGCCTTCCAGCCCTTGGGCCCTGGGCCAGGCATCCCCCATGCACCCTGCCCTCTGCCAAGCCTCTAGCCCCATCTCTTCAGGCCACCAGAGCGGTACGTCCACTTGCTGAGGCGGCAGGACTTTGCCCAGGCTCCTCCCACCCACAGCTGAGAGACCAGGAGAAGACCTGAGGGAGACGCACGGCCCCAGGCCCCAGGTGCAGTGGTGGCCCACTTCATCTTCTGCACTCCTTCCAGCCAAGTTCCGCAGCTCGCAGACCCTTCCGGAAACAACCCCCGCTCCCCCTCCACACACGCCCCTCTCTGCCTGTGCCTCTCAAACTTTAATGTGTTCCAGAAGCACCTGGGAACACCAATGCAGATCCCCGGGCTTAGCTCTGGAGACCCTGTAGCCACGTGAGCCCTGGAATCTGCATTGACGCCAGCCAGCGTCCCCAGATGGGGCTGATGCAGGTGGCCCACGGGTCACGCTGAGAAGCACTGGCCCCGGAACTTGCCCGGGGCCCCCAGACTCTGGATCGCGTGTTCCCTCCCTCTTCCCCTGAGCCCGCGACTCCACCCACGTCCCGTGGCGCGCGCCCACCGGGACGCAAAGAAGGGG
>NW_022111369.1:96064603-96074304 GCF_000313985.2 Echinops telfairi | reverse complement strand
CCCCCGACCCCCACCCCTGCCGACCCCCGGACCACCCCTGAGCCGGGCAGGAAGGGAAAAGTTGGGTGACCTTGGGGGAGGGGAGAGGAAGGAGTTGCCAGGAGGACATCCCGGGGACCTGACCGAGAATTGGGGTTTAGCAGCCACACGCTCAAAATAATAGTGGGGAGGCCCTGGGCTTCTCCCAGTGAGACCAAAAGGTGAAGCCTAAACGGCCAGTGGGCGCGGAGCCGGGATACTGGCTAGATAACCCCGGGAGGGGCCTGTGCCAGGGGCTTTGAGGAGCACTGGATTTTGAGTAATTATTCATTTTGAAGGGAAGAAGTGAACTGAACGCTGCCCCTGGGCCCAGGGGGCTGGCTTGGCTTATCTTGTGCCAGGAGCTGTAGGACCTGTCCAGGGGTCCCCAGTCCCATCCATCCTCCAGACTGGAGCAGTGTGGGCAAAAATGCTGCTGCTGAGGCATGGGGGTGCTGGCATGGCATTGAGGCAAAAACCAAGCAAACCCACTGCCCATCAGCCAGTTCCGACTCTAGGACAGAGCAGAACCGCCCCCGTGGGTTTCTGAGACTGTAACTCTTTACAGGAGAAAAAGACTCATCTTTCTCCCTAACAGAGGCTGATGGCGCGGAAGTACTGACTGACCTTGCAGGCCGCAGCCCAATGCTGACTACTGGGGAGGTCTCCCACGCTCAGCAAGCTGGCTGCCTAGTCTGCCCTACCTGGAAAGACTGGTGCTGGATGGCTTAAACTCAAGGTTGACATTTCAAAGCTACCCTGCAGAGCCCAGGAAAAAAGGTCTGGCAATCTGCTCTCTTAAAGAGGCCAAGAAAAGGCTATGGGTTTACCTGCACTGAAATAGACTTTGGGTTTTGTTGTTTTAAGCGAATAGAGCTAGAGGGTGTGGTACGTGATCCAAGACAGGGTACATTTAATCTCCTACCCCTGTGCGTCAGCTCCTGTCAGCTCCCTTCATTTATAGGCAGGCAGGCAGAAGCCCAGAAAGGATGGTGTCAGCAGGGAGGGGGATGGGAGCCTGGGCTGATGGAGTGGCATATGTTCCTAAACTTACTTGGCCTCCTGCGCCCTTTCAGAAAAACAATTACTCAGCACCTCTCCCTGGCACAGGTGCAAACAAATCTGTCTTGGAAAAAGTACAGCCAGAATGCTCCTGAGAGGCAGGAGTCTTGGACACATTTTTAGGAGAGACCAGTTCCTGGAGAAGGATATCCTATTGGATAGAGTAGAGGGACAGCAAAAGGGAGAAAGGCCCTCCAGGAGACGGAGGGCCACGGGGACTCAAACACAGGAATCATTGTGAGGATGGCGCAGGACCAAGGACTGTTTTGTTCTCCCGTGCTTACAGGGTCACTGAGTCAGAACTGACTTGCTGGAACCTAACAACCACCACACCACCACTGCCTGGTAATTAAAAGCTTTTGTGCTGTACCCCATCATCCAGGATAAAGTGTAGGTATCTCAGTTTGCAGCCCCCCAGGATCGTTCTGGTGCCCCCCCCCAGGGGGTGGTATCATCTGTCCACTTGGGAAAACCCTGGGTTACTGGGTTTTGTTGGGCCTCTCTTCTTCTGGTTGTGTAGTGGTTATGAGTTGGGCTGAGATCCTCATGATCAGCAATTCAAAACCACCAGCAGCTCCATGGGAGGAAGACGGGGCTTTCTACTCCCCTAAACAGTTACCGTCTCAGAAACCCACAGGGGAGTGGTCTTTATGAGTCAGCATTGACTCGATGGCAGTGAGTTTTAGAGTTTTCCTTCTCCATAAGTTTGGTATAACAAGCTTGATTCTTACCAGGGGGATCACGTCTGTAATCAAAGAAACAGATAACAGTAGAATCGAAATGGGGGCTAATAACCCAAACCACTCAGAGTGGACACTTGGACACACCCCAAAGAAAGTTCACCAGGCAAGGACAACACCCCCCACGGAAAGCTAGATCCGGTGATGTGGCTCTAAGTGGCGAACAGTAGACATCATGGATAGGATTGTTTCCTCACCACTCACTGCTGTCACTCTCTGTCAGCCTGAGGCAAATTTGGGCCTCTTAGGGAGGGGACAAAGGGACAGGCCACACCCCAAAGATCACCCCCAAATCCAAAACCCATTGTCATTGATCGGTTCCAATTAATTCATTGTGACCCTTGAGGACAGAGAATTACCCCATGGAGTTTTTGAAGCTGTAAATCTTTACAGGAACAGAGAACCTCATCTTCTCTGAGTGGGGTTGAACCCTCAATCTTGCGGTGAGCAGCCCAATGCTTAACTCACTGTGCCAGCAAGACTCCAACTAGCTAGGTGGTGATCCTAAAGAAGTGATTTCTACAAGGTTACATGGAGGTCACAGGCTGACCAAAAGGGATTCAGGAGGTGTGTTAGACAGGGTTCCCTAGAGAAACAAAACCAGGACACTTATGGTTTTATATATATAGCAAACAGTTGAGTCTTCCATAGAGCAATGCAGGCAGTCTGGCCAGAGGCAGCAAATAGCAAGGTGGATCACCAACAGCCAGATGACAGGATCCAACAGTCCCAAGCTCAAGCAATGTACACACCAGCAGTGTGGTGAAGGAGGTCTCAAAGGAGCCTCAAGCTCTAGTGACACGATCCACGGGTTGGGTGTCCCACAGGTAGTGTACCTCACAAGTTGAGGCAGCTAAGGCAGCCACACACTGGTCAGATCACCAGAGAGAAAGAGGCGGGGCTCGCCGAGTCATTTATCTCTTTGCCCTCCAATCAAACTGCGACGTTCTTAATCCCACATGTTCTTATTGGCCAGGTTGGCATGATAAACCTACCTGTCATAGGAGGTAACGGTGAGCTAGTGGTGGACAACTGCATAGTGAGGGTGCTTCTCAGGTTGGATATTCATTGCAGATCGCCATATACCCAGTGCCGGCATCAGAGTTAAACCATCCACGGAACCCAAAACCCAACTCACTGTCATCAAGTGAAGTCCCACTCGTGTTGCTGTGATTAGGTGCCATGGAGTGAATTCCCGTGCATAGTGACCCTATGCACAAGAACACCATCCTGCACCATCCTCACAATTGTTCTTAGGTTTGAGCCCATTGTTGCAGCCATGGTGTCAAACCACCTTGTCAAGATTCTTCCTCTTTTTCTCTGCCCCTCTGTTTTACCAAGCATGATGTCCTTTTCCAGCAACTGGTCTCTCATGACAATGTGCCCAAAGTACATGAGACAAAGTCTCACTGTCCTTGCCTGGAAGGAGCACTCTGGCCGTACTTCTTCCAAGACAGATTTGTTTGTTCTTTTGGTACTTTCAACATTCCTCGCCAGCACCACAATTCAAAGGCATCTGTCCTTCTGACTCATAGCCACTCTGTAAAGCAGACTAGACCTGCCCCTGTGGATTTATGAGATGGCAACTCTTTACAGCAGTAGACAGTCACATCTTTTTCCCAATGAGTGGCTGGTGGTTTTTAACTGCTAATGTTGTGATTAACAGCTGACTCACAACCCCTACACTGATCATCGTTTAATTCCCTCCCCTGAGATGTGGGTGTCCCCATTTTACAGATAGGAAAATGAATCTTAGAGATGGCTCCTTCTTGCTCAAAGATGAATAGGATGCAGCCAGGAGAACCAGACTCCAGACAGCTGCTAGGTTGCCATGGGCCACAATGCTGGACACTCAGACCACAGGCCCAAGTCAGGGGACCTACGGTCATGAGTGGATGTGTGATATGTCTGAGAGATGGCTGACTTTGAAGGGATGTGCTCCTGCTTTATTGATAAAAGAACAAATACAAAACCAAAAAAATCAAATTCACTACCATCAAATTGATGCCAATTCACAGTGGCCTTATAAGACAAGGTAAAACTGTCCCTGTGGGTTTCTGAGACTAACTCTGGATGGCAGCAGGTGTTTTTCTCCCTCAGAGCAGCTGGGGGTGTCGAACTGCTGACAGTGTGGTTAGCAGCCCAACTCTTGACCACTATGCCACCGGGGCTCCACAGAAAAGAGAGGCCTGAGCCTTTAGAAGACAGCTTGCTGTCCAGGAAAGGAGATGCCGATTGCAGCTGCTCTGGAGTTGAGTTAGGGAGAAGCATGGGGTGGCTAAACTCTCTGACCTGGGAATCAGACTGGTTTGAATTTATTCCCCAACCCTGCCACGTAAGCTGGTCAGTCTGGGCTCTGACTCCTGGGGACCTCTGGTAGGTCAGGACAGAACAATGTTCCGCATGCAGGGTTTGGGGTGGCTGAGTTTGTAGAAGTAGACGATGACCAGGCCTCTCTTCCATGGTACCAGGGGTGATCTTGAACCTCCCACATTCCGGCTAGCTACTGAGAGCTTCACTGTTTGCCCTGCTCAGCAACTCTGCTCTACCACTTAAACCAAGCCAGGCCCAATGCCATTGAGTCAGTTCTGACTCACGATTACTCCAAGGATCACAGGCTCGGACTTGTCCTCAAGGCTTTTCTTGGCTGACATCCTCCCGGGAGCCGACCAACAGGCTTGTTTCAGCTGTACTGCTGAGTGGGCCCCAACCACCAACTTTTCCTTAAGCAGCTGTGATGACGGGGGATCTTGTCAACTAGACACTCCTGGGTAAAGGGAGGGGAGGAGCCCAAGCAAGCTAGCAGTCAAATCCTCTTTGGCCCTTCCCCTTCTGCTGGAGATGGACCTGGATCTCCTTCCTCGTTCTCCAGTTGTGTTTCCTGCCGATCTCAGGAACCATCAGCGGGCTACCAATGGCGGCTTCCTTCAGCCTACCTCGGGTTCATTCACCACTGCGTCCGCCAGCCTGTGCCCTCCACCACCTCTGCTTCGTCATCTGCTTCCTGTTCATCAGCTTCCACAAGTCAGGAGGAGCCTGGCTTGCACCAGGCAGGACTTAGCTGTCTTGCCAAGCCATTTCTCAATATCAATCTCTTTCTCCATATAAACACATACCAGTGTCACCGATTTTGCCTCTCTAGAGAACCCATGGACAGAGCACCCAATTTCAAACCCCTGTGGCCACCCAGGAACCTCCCTGCCACTTACTAACTTGGCCATCTTGGGCCTCGATTTCCCCAGCTGTAAAATGGGAAATAGTAGTACTCATCCTATGGAACAAAAGGTGATCAAGGATGTAAAAAAGGCTGAATGTTACCCAGAGGGACTAGGTTCACAACTCTCCATGACCCTGCAGGCCAGGAAATTCTCAGATAGGCCTGGGGTTTGCCGGAAAGAGACACACGGTAGGGGCCCATGGAAGGGACTAGTGGACGTGTGTGTCACTATGCCCATCAAGGAAATGGGTTCCGTTAGTGTCCTGGTCCTCAATCTTGAGTCGTACACACGGCGACCCCGAGGAGGCGCTTGGCAATGCCTGGGAGTACTTCTGGTTATCACACCGGGGAGATGCTAGCGGGCTCTAGTATCCAGAGGGCAGGGATACTAAGAAGCACCTTGCATTGCACAGCAAAGATCTATCCAGGCTGAGATTTCACCGGTGCCGAGGTTAAGAAGCCCTGGAAAGGCCACTGCCAGGGATTGCAGAGCCGCTGATTCCAAAGCTCAGCCACTCCTGAATAAATGCAGGTCCCGCTTCTTTCCCACCCCATCATGACGACAGCCTTACCGGCCCCCAGCTCAGACGAGCTCCAGCCGGGCCTCTCCTATCTGACGAGCGAAAAAGCTTCCCGGAGGCAGGCCACAGAGAGAAGGCTTGGTGGAGTGGGCGAGCCGGCAGGCTTGACATTTCTTTCGGCTCTCTTAGAGCCACTAAGTAAGGGAGCGCTTGTCGAGTATCAGGCGCGGTTTATAAATCAAGATATAAAAATGGAAATGCAGATGATTTTGGTTGGGTTCCAAGATCTTCCGCAGTTTTTAAAAGACCCAAACTTCACAGACAGAGAGACACAATCTGCTTCCAGGAAATAGCGAGGGCATTCACAAGTGCCCAATCGTTTCTTCAGCGGCACCCTTACCCACGCTGGGTCCTCCTGCAGAGGGTGAAATGAGACAGGACATCTGAGTGCTCGGCCAGGTTCCACCCTGCGTGATGGTGGGCATTGTTGCTGTTGCTGTCTGGCCAGCTTCGACTTCCAGGGCCCCTGTGTACAGTCGAACAAAGCCCAGCCTGGCCCCGTGCCAGCGTCACAATCATTGGAATGCTCTAGTCCTTTGTTGCAGCCTCTGTGCTTTCTGAGTACAGTCTAAGCCAGGAGAGCTCATCTGCCAAAGCTACAATATTCAGTTGTGAACCATTGTGTTTTTATTGGCTAATTATCGGAAACTGATAACCACACCTTCCTTCCAATCAGTCTTACCCTGGAGGCTCCTCTGAAACCTGTTCGCCATGGGTGACCTTGATGGTATTTGAAATGTCAGCACCACAGAGCCTGTAAGCCACTACAATATGACAAACTGGCCGACGGGTGGTGGGCATAAATGTTGCCCCTGGCAGGTGCCAGCGGCTTGATTCTGACTCAGCCACCTATGCACAACAGAATGAAACACTCTCCAGTGTGTGTGTGGGGGGACATCCTCACAATGTTGTGATGTTAGAGCCTAATGTTACAGCCGCTGTATCAATCCATCTCATTGAGAGCCTTCCTCCTTTTTCTGCTGACCCTCTACCATGCATGATGTCCTCCGCCAAGCACTGGCTCCGTCCTGATAGCATTGTCCAGAGCGGGTGCGATGAAGCCTCGCCTGCCTTATTTCAAAGGAGCATGCTGGCTGTACGTCCTCCAAGTGAGACTTGGTCCTGTGTCAGTCCACGGCATGTCCAAGAGCCTTCATGAGCACCATGGCTCAGACGCATCAGTTCTCCTGCAGTCTTCTTAATTCGTTGTCCCAGCAAAACTCCGTATCGCAATCTCCAGCTTCGTTTCTATCACCGAGGCCATATTTTCCCAACTACCGCTCCTTCCTCTTTGTTTCCAACGTTTGCATTCCAATTGTCAGTAATTATCTATGCATATTGGCCGCATGTTTGATCAATTTCTTCATCACTAGCTTTAGTGGTTGGTGCATAAATGTGAGTAATAGTTGTATTGAGAGGATTTGTTTGCATGGGATAGATTTTATCTTATCGCAGGCAGGATTATCTTGAAAAGTTCCTTTTGATGATGAATGTGATGCCATTCCTAGCACAGTGCGTCAAATGAGTGTTTGATTCAAAGTAACCAATACGAGTCCATTTCAGCTCACCAGCGCCTAGCATATAGATCTTTGGAGTTCCATTTCATTCTTGACAACTTCCAATTTTCACCGATTCATGATTCGCACATTCCAAGTTCCAATTACTACTAGATGTTGGCAACTGTTCTTCTCGTTTTGAGTTGTGCCCTGTGGGCAAATGAAGGTCCCCAAGGCTTTCCTCACTCAGGCTTCGCCCCATCCACGTCCTTATGGCCAACTCCTCAGTGACATGTCCGGGGCTTTCCTACCTGAAGGAGCCATCCTCTAGCACTATCTCTGACAACGCCCTGCCTCTCTCAGGAGGCTATCAGTAGCTGACAATGTGTCAATGCTCCTTGTAGGGTTTTCAGCGGCTAATTCCTCAGAGGTGAACAATTCCTTCTTCATAGTCTGATCTTAGCCCAGAAACTCTGCTGAAACTTTGGGTGATCCTGCTGGCATTTGAAATACCAGTGACATAGTTTCCAGCATCACAGCAACACACAAGCCACCACAGTTCAAGAAGCTGACAGACAATGGGTGGAAGGATAGTCAAAGAATACTGACTGCCATCCGATCGATGCTGACTCATAGTAGCCCCCTGCAGATTTGTGAGACCGTAAGGGTTTACAGGAACAGAAAGCCTAGTCTTTCTCCTTTAGAGCTGCTGATAGTTTTGAACTGCTGATCATGTGGATCGCAGCCCAATGTATAACCACTATACCACCAGTGCTCCATTATCAAAGAAGAGGAGGAAGATGTGAAAGAGGTAGTTAATTCCTTCACAAACAAATGACTCCTTTGCCATGAAATCAGAACTGACTAATGCCCCTCTGCCATCATTGAACATTTTGATCCAAGGTTCTGTAGAGGAATCCTGAGCAAAATGTTGGAAACATGGAGACAAGAATTTCAAATTCTCATGGAATCCAGGCTTTCTAAATGCTCAAAGGCTGGGTGGATCCAGTCCCTCGAGGAGGACATCATGTTTGGTAAGGTGGAGGGGCAGCGAAAAAACAAGAAGGCCTTTGACGAGATGGATCAACATAGTGCCTGCAACAATGGGCTCAGACAAGTGAACAATTGTGAGGATGGGACAGGACTGGACAGTGTTTTGTTCTGCTGTGCACAGCATCGCCGTGGGTCAAAACCAACTCAGTGTCAACTAACTACAACAACAATGACAATGATGTGGAACCACATGACAACAGCACGGGGAACGGTGGGACAGAAGCTGAGCAGGAGTGAGTTTGTGCTCGTGGTGAAGGGACAGTTCAGGAAAGGAGGCCAAGACCCAGAACAATCACATCCATGTGAATGAGGGGGAGGGCAGAGTGGAGACCCAAAGCCCGTCTGTAGACAATTGGACATCCCCTTACAGAAGGGTCACAAGGAAGAGACGAGCAAGCCAGGGTGCAGTATAGCACTGACGAAGCATACAACTTTCCTCTAGTTCTTTAATGCTTCCTGCCCGCCCCTTAAGTATCATGACCCCAATTCTACCTTGCAAATCCAGCTAGACCAGAGCATATACACCTGGTACAGATAAGAGCTGGAAACACAGGGAATCCAGGACCGATAAACCCCTCAGGACCAATAATGAGAGTAGCAATACCAAAAGGGTAAAGGGACGGTGAGGGGGAAATAGGGGAACCGATCACAATGATTGACACATAATCCCCTCCCAGGAGGACAAACAACAGAAAAGTAGGTGAAATGAAACAGCAGTCAGTGTAAGACATGAAAAAAATATATATAAATTATCAAGGGTTCATACGGGAGGAAGGGTGAAAAATGAGCTGATACCAAGGGCTCAACTAGAAAGAAAATATTTTGAAAATGATTATGGCAACATATGTACAAATGTGCTTGACACAATGGATGGACTTATGGATTGTGATAAGAGCTGTAAGAGCCCCCAATAAAATGATCTTTTTTAAAAAGAGAGAGAAAGAAAAGGAGGCTGAGAATGGCTGCAGAACACGAGGAATGTAGTCAATGGTGGAAACTGGAGATCTGGTGTATGTATTGTTGTGCGTGTCTCCAACAACAACAAAACATGAAATAAAAATGTGGGATAAAACCCACTGTAGAACCCAGTTCTCCTCTGACGTACAAGGGGGGTTGCTAGGAGTCTGGACCACGGCAACTGCAACGGGACCAAAGAGCACACTCTCTGGACTCCCATCCCTTAGCTCCTCAGAGTCTAGTCTGAAGAGATGCTGGACCAGTGGACGAGCACTGACTGCCCCCAGGGAGAGACTTCGGTGGGTCTCCTGGTCTCCGGCTTTGATTCCCCCTCTCCTGCAACTGAAGGAAGGCAGCGCCAGTGCATATCTGACCCGTCCCGCGGGCCATTAAACAACGTGGATACCTGAAAGAGGGACTGGGAATGAAGAGGGGCAAAAGACGCGAGAAATGGAGGCAAGACAGGAGTCTGATCAAGCCTCAATTTATTGAGCAGAAGGCAGGGGCTTAAATACCCTATGGTGGGCGGGTAACATTACATCATATGCTAATAAAGTGTAATGAATACCCAATGGTG
>NW_022111369.1:96030901-96063466 GCF_000313985.2 Echinops telfairi | reverse complement strand
TGATGCCTGATTCCTGCTCCCTTCCACACCTCGCGGTCACACAGCAGTATGAATGAGCAAGTTAATAGAGTAGCGGATCGATGATAGATGATAGTTAGATGACAGTTCATAGATGATAGCTAGTTAATAGAGGCTAGATGATGCTGTTGTCAGGGACCAGGGAGTCCGTTATGACCCATAGCAACCCTGGGCACAACAGAAGGAAACACTGCTCAGCCCTGTGCCAGCCTCAGAATGGTTCCTATGCCTGAGCCCGTTGTTGCAGCCACTGTGTCCATCCATCTCGTGGAGGGCCTTCCTCCTCCACTGGACCAAGCATGACGTCCTTCTCCTGGGACTGGTCACTCCTGACAATATGACTAAAGTGTGTAAGACCAATTCTTGCCATCCTTGCCTCTAAGGAACACTCTCGCCATACTTCTTCCAAGGCAGATTTGTTTGTCCTTTTAGCAGTCCAGGATACTTTCAATATTCTTCTCGAGCACCACCATTCAAATGTATCGATTCTTCTATGGTCTTCCTTATTCAATGTCCAACTTTTACATGCATATGAGGCAATGGAAAATACCATGGCTTGGGTCAAGCACACCTTAGTCCTCAAGGAAATTCCTTGCTTTTCAGTACTCTGAAGAGTTCTTGTGCAACAGATTTACCTCATGCAACACGTCTTTTAATCTCTTGACCGCTACTTCCATGAGCACTCTTTGTCATTCTGAGCAAGACAAAATCCTTAACACTTCCACCTTTTCACCATTGATCACGATGTGACCTGTTGGTTCAATTGTGAGGATTTGGGTCTTCTTCATGTTGAGTTCTAATCCATCCTGAAGGTTGCAATCCTTGATCTTCATCAGCAAGTGTTCCAAGTCCTCACGGTCAGTAAGCAGGGTTGTGTCGTTGTGTCACTCGGGTTGTCAGTAAGTCTTCTTCCAATCCTGATGCCACACTCGTGTTCAGATAATCGCTTCTTTCATGAGTCTCTCAGCAAACAAATTGTTCAAGTAAGGGGAGAGGATACAGCCCTGACACACACCTTTCCTGATTTTAAACCATGCCTCATCCCCTTGTTCTGTTCCCACAATTCCCTCGTGATCTATCCTGAGCACCATGAAGTGTTCTGGAATGCCCATTCTTCTAAGGTTATCTATAGTTCGTTATAGTCCACACAGTCAAATGCCTTGGCATAGTCAATAAAGCACAAGTATTCTCTGCTCTGAACCAAGATCCACCTGGCATCAGCATTGTTAACATAGATCATCAGATGATAGAGAGAGAATAGGTAATTAGATGATAGGCAGGTAGATGATGAATACAGGGTTAGATAGGTAGACATATAGACCTATCAACAGGTAGATAGATGTTGTCATTGTTGTTGTTGTTGTTATTAGGTTCCCTTGAGTCAGTTCTGACTCACATCCACCCTGTATTAGGTAGGTAGGTAGGTGATAGATAGATAGATAGATAGATAGATAGATAGATAGATAGATAGATGAGCTTCCTCAATAAATGTCAAATGCCCTAAGGAAATAAATAAGATACTTTTGAGCCAAAAGAACCCCCTCGTATCTCAGAAGCATCTTAGTTCTTTCCCAATACATAGGTTACCCAGACCCAAGAAATGGAAGGTGTGGGTTTATTGTGAAGTTGGAATGATTCGTTTATTCCATTCTACAAGCATTACTGAGTAGTTCCCACAGGTAAGCCAGAAGCTGAGAATAAAGTGGGGGACCAGGCCAACTTGATTCAGCCGTGGATTCCTTTTGTCCTCAGGTTGAGCTGTTGTTTGCTGTGGGGTGAATTCCGACTCGTAGCCACCCTCTAGGACAGAGTGGAGCCATCTCATGGGTTTTTCAAGGCTGTCAGCACTACAGGGACTGGATAACAGGTCTTTTCTCCTGAGGAGCAGTGGGCTGCTTCCCCATGGCATCGCCAGGGCTCTGAAGGATGCCCTGTGGGCAGAGCAAGCCCAGATGGACAGGGAGCAGCAGCCCAGATGGACGTGTGCTCCTGGAGGGTCAGCCCTCAGGCAGCGGGGCAGGTCACAGGAACTCTGCCAGTGGTCCAGTAAGTGGGGACTGCAGCCCAGCCTCCAGCCTCCACTCCTTCTACACCAGGGTGAGCCCTGCTCGGAGATACATTTCCATCCCTTCTACGCTCCCCAGGGCTCCTTGTTCCCCATCATTAGGATGACACTGGAGCTCAGGATTTATGACGCTCCAGGAGACAGCTAATTTGGTATGAGAGCAGGTAGGTGATCCATCATTTCAGGAAGGCAAGGGGAGTGTCCATTGGTCCAAATGCCGACACAGTGGCGCAGTGGTTTCTGGAGGAGGGTGGTTGTAAATCCTGGGTCTGTCCTCAGCAGGCTGTCTTACTCTGGGCCAGGGCCAGGCGGGCCCTCTATTATCCATAATGTTGCGGGAGAGCCTCCACCTCCAGCATCCCTGTCCCACGATGCTCCTCTTCCCAAGAGGAGACATGATGTAGCTTAGGGATGCGATGGTAGCCTCTGATGTTCATACAGCTGTTTCTCAGGTTACAAGCCCTTTAACCCCCATTGTCTCAACAGCAAGGAACACCCGGTTAAGCGCTGAGCTGCTAACAGAAAGGTGGGCAGCTTGAACTCTCCCAGAAGTTCCATGGGAGAAAGGCTTTCCAATGTGTTCCTATAAAGATTTCAGCCAAAAGATACACATCAAATAAGCCCTGTGGGTCAGTTCTACTCGGTCCTATAGGGTCAATCATGGCTCCGTGGCTCAACAACGTCTCAACTTCAGCCTCCTGATCACCCCAAGGGGGAAGAGTTCGTGTATATAGCACACCCATGTAAATAGCACCCACATGCCTGAAATACACAGAACTCTCATCAGAAACTATCAAGCAGGCAGGTGCTTAGTGTGCAAATACCATAGAACACACATGTTATTTGCACTAAAAAATACAGTGTTTTAGTCTCTAGTTTCTGGAAGAGAAAAACCAAGGCGTGGGTAGTGTGATAGATGAGTCTTGTGTCAACTTGCTTTGGCCAGAATTCTCGGTCCTTTGGCAGTGAGACCTACTCATCCCCCAAGATGTGACCTAATACAGTGTAATCACTGTCCATACTGGGGTCTGCTGGGAGCAGCCATCACTTGTAGATTAGGAGTGCAAGCCCTTACTCAGGTCACAGCTCTCATGAAATTAACTTGGGGGTGTGGCCTACTTCCTATACACGTAGTCTCTGTGGAGAGCTTGTTTGTTTCTCGCTGTTCTGAATCCTGTATCTAACTCATCGACCTCTAGTTCTCTGGACTTGACCCAGTGGCCCATCATAGTGCCTCCAACCCTAGGAGCCATCAGCAGCCTGCCACCTGATCTAGTTTCTGACCTGCCGACCGTGCATTCACGAGATTCTGCAGCCTCACACCTGACCTACTGACCTTGGATTCATCCTGCGCTGCATCCACTGGCCTACGGTCTTCCTACCTCAGCTTCCCACTTTGGCTTCCTGCTTCCTAATTGGCTTGTCAGTTTTTGTAGCTACAGGAGTCAGGAGAAGCCTCCAGCGCAACTTCTGACCTAGTGACTTGAACTACACTGGACTTACTCCCTTCAACAATTGTGTGGTCCATTTTCTTGATATAAATCTGTGTGTGTGTGTGTGTGTGTGTGTGTGTGTGTGTGTGTGTGATCACTGGTTCTGCTTCTCTAGAGAACCCAGCAGAACCCAGGCATGTTATGTGATGCCCTCAAGGTCATCAAGCGGCCAAAGTCCAAGCTTAAAGCCCACACTCCACTGAGTTGTCCCACTTCACCAACAATACTGCCAGATGGTATGGGATTAGGGTTAGGAGTGAATTGGTGACCTCTGGGAAGCAGAGGCTGAATTGGAGTTGAATTGACAGAAGGTTTCTCAGGGAATAAAAACCCGTTGCTGGCTGGCAAGTTCCAACACACCCTGTGTGTGCTGCCGATGAGCCCTGCTCCTGGGGGCTGTCTGACTTCAGGGACATGAATTGCCAGACCTTTCTAGCCTTGGGGAAGACTCCAAGCTCTCTGTTGGCAGCTGAACCAACATTCACTGTTGGCACCCCCAAACCGAATTCACTGCCATTGTGACGATGCCAACTCAGAGCGGTCCTACAGGGCCGAGCAGTACTAACTGTCTATGAGTTTCCAAGACTGTGTTTTGGGAAGACCCGTGTTTCGCTCAAGGAGCGGCTAGTGGTTTCTGTTTGTTTGTTTTTAACATTTTCTTGGCCTGTGATTCACATATTATACAATTCAATAGTTCAATCACATCAAGAAGAGTTGTACAATATCCCCACAATCAGTTTTAGAACATTTTCTTCATTTTTAAAAAATTTTTCTTCACTCTCGTATTCATTGTTATTAGCTCCTCATCCCGCCCCGTCTTCTTTCTCTGCCATTCCGCCAAGGAGCCATTAATCCAGTTACTGTCTCCATAGAGTTACCTATCCTGAATCTTGTACACAAAAAACATTTTTAAAAAGCTAATAACAATAACAAAAACAGATAAAAACCTCAATTGGAAAGAAAGCAGAGAACATTAAAAACTAGAACCAATTTAAATGGATCATCAGGGAGATCAAATGATAGTGTGCTAACAGCTGACCTTGAGGGTCACAGCCCAAATCATAACCACTATGCCACCAGGCCTCCTTGGCACCCTGCGGAACACCAAAGCCAAGCCCAGGGCTGTAGAGCGATGCTGACTGATGGGGCCCCCGACTGCTCCAGAGCTCACTTGAGCTACCTGGGGCTTTTTTTGAAGCACTTGGCTGATGGCCCAAAGGTTAGCAGTTCAAGCCACCTAGGAGCATGTTGGGAGACTGGCCTGGCCTGGGGCTGCTGAAACTTAACAGCCTGGAGAACCCCGTGGCGCTGTCTGCTTTGCACACAGGGTCCCCACACATTAGAATCGCCCTCACACCAGCTCACCACAAGCACAACCACACGCAGGCTGCCAGGCCTCTCTTCTGATGCACTTCCGGGTGCATCCAAACCACCAAGCTTTCCATTAGTAGACCCCAAGCCCACTGCCACCAAGTTTATCCCACCTCATAAATCCACGGTCACCAAGTCAATTCTGACTCATAACAACCCTGTAGGAAAGTGTAGAACTTCCCCCATGAGTTCCTGAGATTACAACTCTTTAGGGGAGTAGAAAGCCTCATTTTTCTCCCAAGGCGCAGTTGGTGGGTTCAAACTATTGACCTTGTGGTGAACAGCCCGATGCATAACCCACAACACTACTCTTTAACAAATAAATAACTCACTGCCATCAGGTTGATTCCAACTCATACTGTAGGGTAAGAATAGGTCTTATGAGTTTCCCAGACTGGGTGTAACTCTTCAGGGAAGTAGAAAGCCCCATCTTTCTCCCAAAGAGCAGCTGGTGGTTTCAAACTGCTGATCTTTTGGATCATAGCCTGACGTATAACCACTATGCAACCAAGGCTTTTACTACACCACTAGAGCTCCCCTTTCTGACTCATAGTGACCCTACTAAGGACTTCCAAAACTGTTAATTATTTTTTAAGACTATAGATAGTGACAGGAGCAGACAGCCTCCTCTTTCTCCCACAGAGGAGCTGGTGGGTTTGAACCGCTGACTTTTGAGTTAGCTGCCCAATTCTAACAACTAATAGTAGAGTGTAACCCATCTGTGCCACCCAGAGAACTTGGGGAATGACCTGTGTGTAGAAAAGAGCGGTGCAGGCCTGGGCAGAGGAACCTCAGACCGTGGTGAGACAGGACCAGCAAAGTCAGCCTGCCCCACAGGACCCTTGGAGGAAAGGTGGCCTGCGGTGAGTAGAAACAGCCTGGTCCTTGCCCAGTGACAATCCAGAGGTTCCCTGAGGGAGTGTGATCTCCGCTTGGAAGCAGATCATGAGCCTGGAAGAGCTGGCAGCTGGAGTCTGTCAGCACAAGGCTGTCAGCGCAGGATACCCTAGCCGGCCGCCGCCGGGCAGCCAGCCTTTTCTCAAAGGGAGAGATGGGCTGCGATTCTCCAGCTCGGCCACATTGGCCATGAAGAGTGGACTTGGCCAGTTGCCGTGAGCTGAGAGGAGCTGGTCAGAGCTTGGGGGGAAGAGTGCCAGTCTCGCTCGACCCAAAAGAGTCTTAGTTACTTCTTCCTATAAATCCACTGCTTAGCAGGAGTTGGTAAGTGCAGCTTATTGAACTCCATTTGTTCGCTGTTCATTGGTCAATGCAACATTCATCTATTAAGCACTTGCAATAAGAAACTATTGATTTCCTGGAACATAGTAAGCCCTAGGCTAAAGGCTGATGCTACAAAGATTCCTGAGATGTAAATGTAAGTCCTGCCCCCAAAGTGTGCACTTGGCCTCAAATAAACAAACTCACTGCCTTAAAGTCCATTCTGACTCATAGTGACCCTATAGGACAGAGGACACCTGCCCACTTTGGGCTGCCACCACTGTAACTCTTTACTGGAGCGGGCAGCCTTGTCTTTCCCCCACAGAGCAGCTGGCAGGTTCCAACCGTTGACCATGTGATTAGCAGCCAAACACAAAATGCACTACAGCCTCACAAGTAAGTGTTGCATGTTGCCCATCATGCCGCTGACCCTCTGCACAACAGAATGGAACGCTGCCTGGCCCTGCACCATCCACACAATCTGTTTTGAATTAGACCATTGTGAGCCACTGGCTGATTTTCAGAAGTCGATTGCCAGACCTTTCTTCCTAGTCCCTATTAGTCTGGATGTTCCGCTGAAACCTAGTCAGCATCCAAGTAACATGTGACGCTCCACTGTCTGATGGGTGGCAGCAGCACAGGAGGTGCACTGGCCAGGTATTGAACTCTCATTCCTGTGTGGAAGGCAAGACTTCTACCCTGAAGTGTCAATGTTCTCCATAAGTGCAAGTACAGAGAGCCAGAGCAATCACAGGGCAGCGGTGATTGGAAGAGGCTACCCCAAGAGCCCATCAGTGCCCGGAGGAGGGAGTGGCTACCTCTAATGTGTGAGGTCAGAGGGCTTCCCAGACCACTGTCCTTAGACCCCATGCCACGACAGTAGACAGAGGGGAGGTGGGCGACACGCTGCAGGGAGGAAATGGAATGAGCAAAGTGCCAACGAGTAGCAGCTGGTGGAATAATAGCAAGCACTTTTCGAATGCCTGCCTGTGCCAAGGGAGCCCTGGTGGCATAACAGGTTTTGTGTTAGGGTGCTAACTGCAGGGTCAGCAGTTTGAAATCACCAGGCACTCCTCAGGAGAAAGATGAGCGCTTCTACTCCCATGTCCTGGCCTGTCCTACAGGGAGCTAGGAGGCAGGGACATCATGACTAGGTTTGCTTATTCACCAAAACCCCTCTCAGGGAGGAAAGGGGGCTCTGTTTGGAAACATGAAATGATCTGATCTATGTGCTGTGTGGGGTGGGGGTCAGGGTATTTGATGGGGGAAACCTCAGCTTCCTCATGGGAGTCCCAGGTTCGATTCCTGGCCAATGCACCTCGTGTGCTGCCACCCCCTCGGGCCAGTGGAGACAGGTGTCAAAGGCGCTTACAGACCAACATGGACTGGGAGGAGGTCGGCCAGTGAGATATTTGTGGGTGGATCCCAGCAGTGTGATCCTGCTGCGTCCGGGGTCTCCAGCGCTGTGAGTGGGGGGCCGGCTCTGACAGCTAACCGCAACCACGTGCAGGAGAGCCTGGCTGACAGCCTGGTGGAGGCAGAGGAGCCAGGTGTGTCTGGCTGGGGTGGGCGTGGGCCCGGGAGACCTGAAGAGAAAAGGCAAGGCACGGCAGAAGGTGGGGAAGGCTCTGCGGCTCGGAGCCCCTGCTGCAAAGCCCTGGTCTCTGGACGAGCTGCTCTGGGCGAGAGGTCGTTCATCTTGGTGAACGCCAGCAAAGGTGTCGTTTTCTGCAGCAGGGCCAACCCAGGGGGCACTGGGATCAGGGCTCCAAAGCTGAGGGGGTCTGCAGAAACCCAGGCAGCAGACTGAGCAAAGCCCACCAAGCTGAGGCAGACCAGCCCTGCAGAAACCGAGCGCCCCTGGGTGGGGTGACACTGCTCACGGCACGCTTGAGCCCTGGTGATGGGCCGATGAAGCACCTGGCTGCTAACTGAAGAGTCAGGGGTTTGAACTCACCCCTCAGCTCTGTGGGAGGCAAATGTGACCATCGGCTCCTGTGCCTACTCTAGAAAACACAGCAAAAGAGGAAAAAAACTCTAAAGGGCAGTTCTGCTTAATCAGGTGAGGTGCCTAGCACTCAAAGGTGGCTTGAGGGGCCATCTCACAACAGCAACAGTAAAGGTCAGAGGTTCAAGTTCCCCCCGAGGCACTGCAGAAGAAATGTCTGGCTACCTGCTCCTGCAAAGCCAGCCCCTGAAAGCCAGCCGAGGTCGCCATGAGTCAGGGCTGACTCCCAGGTCCCTGGACTGTTCCTTTTAGGAAGCTGGAGAGGCCAGTGAAGGAGATGGGGGGTAGGGTAGGGAGGGCATGGGAGGACCTGCCTCGGCTCTGGACCAGCTGTGGGCTGGACTGGCCACCACTCAGCTGAGCCCCGTCAGGCAGCACCAGACCCCAGGACTCCACAAGGGCTTTTCCCTTCAGGGTGTGATGGGGGATCCTAGGAAGCGTGCTCGGGAAGGTGGGAGGAGAGTGGAGATCAGTTTTCTCCTGGGTGCAGGCAGGCCCAGCCAGGACGGGGGACTGCTCCCCGGCACCTGAAAGAGGAGAAAATCTGGAGGTAGAGAAGGAGCTAGACGGCAGGTCCAACCTCCACCTTGAGGAACCACTGCGTCCTCAGGGACCAGAGACCTAAGTAGTGCCCTGCTCCCATCCCCGAAGGTTCTGATCCAGGAACTGGCTGATGAGTCTTGATCAAAAGGGAATGCAATGCGGAACAGAATGTAATGTTTTACAAAATCTCGGCTTATTGGTCCTCAGAATATGGGAAGAACCCTGAAAGTATTTGAGATAGTTAAGGTTTATTGTGCCAACCTGGCCAATAAACACATGTGGGGTTAATTGAAGGGCAGAGAGATAAATGGCTCGGTGAGCCTCACCTTTCTAGTTCTCGGGTCTCTTGCTTTCTGATGGTTGGACCAGGGTGCAACTGCCTTAGCCAGCTCCCTGCTTCCGCTGGGAAGGCTCACTTCCTGCAAGACATCCCTGAGGAGAAGCCACATGGACCTACCCTGATGCAGCCCTGGGTGCTGGAGCAGCTGTGTGGAGACCCCTGCCAGCGCTGAGATGCTTACATGCTCACTGATTCAGCTTTCCTCCTGCAGTCGGCATCAGTATGTGTGTTTTGTGAGATGGAGGAGGACTTTGTGGATTGGTGTTGGACATAGGGCTAATGTGGGACTTCTGTGGGCTTGGGCAGCACTGGGTTGGGATACTTTCTTAATGTACACTTACCTTTTATATAAAACTCTCATATATATATATATATGAGTTTCTGTGGATTTATTTCTCTAGTCTAACCAGACTAACACAGTATTGCTCAGAGAAATTCGGTTAGCCAGGAATCGAAATCACAACCTCAATCCACCTCCAAACGAAAGCACAGCAAGCTATAGTAGGAAAGGACGCTCCCGGGAGCTTGCCTATGGGAAATCGTCTTGTCAACAGTTAGGAGCAAGTTGGGGTTTTCTCTTCCCATAAAGAGGTACAGTCTCGGAAACCCACAGGGGCAACTCTCCCCTCTTCTATGAGGGTCTCTATGAGTTGGAACCGACTCGGAGGCAGTGAGCTTGGTCTGGGATTTGTCAGCAGTAACTCTACATTATAGACGAGCTGTTTAAGAGGCAGCAAGTCCACCTCAGCCGCTCACAGGGAGAAGGACGGTGCACGTCTATCAGATTTCCAGCCTCGGGAACCCTCTGGGGCCATTCTACTCTGTTCCAGAGGGTCGCTGTGAGTCAGAACCCACCCAATGCCAGGGGGTTGGGTTGAGTTCAAATCAGTGTTGGGTAGGGATGGCAGGATGGGTGAGACACCGTGAAGGCTGTGCCCGGCATTACTGACCTGTCCATGTAGAGACTTGTGAAGGGCTCTTTGTTCTGCATGTACACTTGCACCATAGTTAAAATTAGAAACAGAATCGCTCCCTGACTTTGGTGAGGGGAGGTAAGCGGGGTCCTGTCTAGGAGATGAAGTGCCCACGGTGCCTTTGTTAATGAGGCGCTGCGCATAGGGGAGTTTAATTGGCAGAGTCCACTGGGCATGCCCTGAGGCGCGTGCTTGGCAAGGCTGTCTGTTCATGTGGGCAGCACACTCTGTCCTGGCTGCTGACCCGTTTCCCAGTGCCCGGCGACAGGAGTCCCACTGCTCAGACTCATGGCTGCAGGGATAACTGCGTTCTGATCCAGCAGTTCTGGGAAATGATGGCCCCTCTGCTAAAGGCACTTCTGGGAGGCAGGAGCACTGCGGTATCATGAGACCAGGCTCCTTTCTGTCACGGCCACTTCGGCTTCTCTAACTGCTTCTTCTTTTCCCCAAGGAGGGTGCTGAGCCCCTCCAGACACACTGGCTGCATGAGTCATGGGGAAAACTGAAGGAGGCTGGGAAGGAAGACCCCATCCCACCCGCAGCTTCTCCCCACCCAAGTGCTGCAGGGATCAAGTGTTTGCCCAAAGGATGTCTGTGTGGGTCATGGGCAGTGGCATAAATAAGGGGGTGCAGGGGTGCAGACTGCACTGGATGCCACTCTTGAGAATCTCACTCATCGCCATCAAGTTGATGGCCACCCCCGGAGACCCTACAGGACAGGGCAAAACTGCCCTTGTGGGTTTGCAAGACTAACTCTTTAAACCCAGACTCACTGTCATGGAGGATTGCTGAATCATAGTGACACCCCCCCACACAGCCTGTGGGTTTCTGAGATTGTAACTGTTTACTGGAGTAGAAAGCCCAGTCTTTCTCCCTTGGAGCTGTTGGTGGTTTTGAACTGCCAACCATGAGGATCACAGCCCAGTGTGTAACCCCGATGCCACCAGGGCTCTCTATAACTCTTTACAGGAGTAGAAAGCCACATCTTTCTCCCAAGGAGTGGCTGTTGGTTTCGAATGACTAACCTTGCGGGTCACAATGAGTCACTACTACGATACCAGGGCTCCTTGTGAGCGAAACATCAAAATCACTATCGAAAGTCTGGTGCTTCTGCAGAAACGCATCACCTCTAATAAAAATAACCCTGTGGTTTTCACAACAACAAATGCATTTTCCATAAGCCCAGCTAATACAAGAGGGCTTCAAAAAGTTCCTGGGTGAATTCCATGATCTTTTCATTCCATTTTCCCAGGAGCTTTGTGAAGCCCCTCATACATCTGCAAGGTGAGATCTCTATGTATGCTGATCTACTGCTTGACCCTTCGAAAGTGCTCTGATGCGCTGATGGAGCTCGAAGTCTATAGGCCCCAGTATGAATTCAACCTCAACGTCAAGAAGATCAAACTCCTTACAAGGGACCAATAAGAAACAGTCCAAAAAACAGGGTAAAGACTGCATTTGTCAAGGTCTTCCTCTTACCTGGATCCACAGACTAGGCCCATTAGAGCAGCAGCCGGGCATGAAACCCCTCGTTACACCGGGCAAATATGATGCATTAGATCTCTTTACAGTTTTAAATGAAACAAAGACGTTACTTTGAAGGCTAAGGTGGGACTGACCCACACTATGGTATTTTCATTTTTTTTAAATCATTTTATTGGGGGCTCGTGCAACTCTTATCACAAACCATACATTCACCCATTGTCTCAAGCACATTTGTACCTTTGTTGCCATCATTCTCGAAACATTTGCTTTCTACTTGAGCCCTTGATATCAGCTCCTCATTTTCCCCCCTCCCTCCCCGCTCCTCCCTCCCTCATGAACCCTTGATAATTTATGAATTATTATTATTTGTCATACCTTACACTGTCCGACATCTCCCTTCACCCACTTTTCTGTTGTCCATCCCCAGGGAGTTGGTTATATATAGATCCTTGTAATCGGTTCCCCCTTTCTACCCCACCTTCCCTCCACTCTTCCGGTATCACCACTCTCACCACTGGTCCTAAAGGGATCATCTGTCCTGGATTCCCTGTGTTTCCAGTTCCTATCTGTACCGGTGTACATCCTCTGGTCTAGCCAGATTTGTGAGATAAAATTGGGATCATGCTAGTTGGTTGGGGGGGGGGAAGCATTTAAGAACTAGAGTAAAGTTGTATGTTTCATCGTTGCTACCCTGCACCCTTACTGGTTCATCTCCTCCCTGCAACCCTTCTATAAGGGGATGTCCAGTTGCTTACAGATGGGCTTTGTGTCCCCACTCTGCACTCACCCTCATTTACAATGATATGATTTTTTTTTCTTTGATGCCTAATACCTGATCCTTTTGACACTTCGTGGTTACACAGGCTGGTGTGCTTCTTCCATGTGGGCGTTGTTGCTTCTGAGCTAGATGGCTGCTTGTTTACCTGCAAGCCTTTAAGACCCCAGATGCTATATCTTTTGACAGCCAGGCACCATCAGCTTTCTTTAACCACATTTGCGTATGCACCTGCTTTGTCTTCAATGATCGTGTCTGGAAGGTGTGCATCATGGAACACCAATTTAATAGAACAAAGTGTTCTTGCATTGAGTAAGTACTTGAGTGGAGGTCCAATGTCCATCTGCTGCCTTAATACTAAACCTATAAATGTATGCACATAGATCTATTTCTACACCATCCTATATAAATATATTTACATATGTACATGCCTGTATTTAGACCTCTATAAATCCCTTTGCCTCCTACTTCTTCCTGTATTTCCTTTTACTTTCCCCTTGTCCCACTATCATGCTCAGCCTTCATTTGGGTTTCAGCAATTTCTCTTGGTTACATTGCCTTTGCTGAATCCCTTCCAGGCCTCACACACCCTCCTTGCCACTAATTTTGGATCATTTGTTGCTCCCTGTCCCTGAGTTGGTCAACACCACCTCCTTTCCCCTGCCTCCCCCGCTCCCATGTCCTCTGGAAACCATCGGTCCATTGTTTTCTCCTCCAGACCCTTCATCCAGCCTATCTTATCTAGATAGATCTGCAGAGATAATAGTATGCAACAAAAAACAAGGCATAGCAAGAAAAAGTGACAAAAGAGAACACAACAATGACAACAACAAAGAAAACCAATGACCAAGAAAAGAATAAGTTAATTTTAAAAATAATAAATAAAAAGAAAAAATTTTTTAAAAGAAAGAAAAACCTGTAAATAGATCAAGGTCTGATATTTGACTTCTAGGGGTGCCACCACACTTGGACCCCAAAGTCTATCCTTTGCACTCCCTCGGGAACTCCCTGCTCTGCTCCCCCTGTTGCTCTGCCACACGCCCTTAGTGTTTTGCCTCGGTGTCCCAGGGTCAGTCCATGTCAATCCCGACACTGAGTCTCCAGTGTTGTCCTCTGTGGGGCCATGGGTCAGTGAGGGACGTCGTGTCTCATAGTGGGATTGGCTGTTTGGAGCGGGGATATCGTCTTCCAGGCCTGGTGGGCCAGAATGTGCTCCACTCTCTCTTCCTCCCCATTCATTTGCTCCCGTGTGCTCTGATGAGCTATGTCCCTCTCCCCTAGCTGCAGCTTCAGTGCCGTCCTCTAAAATAAATTCTTCTGGGGGGAGGGGCAGTTGTCCACGTAGCTGGCATTGGGGCTGAGCCCTCAAGCACCCTATGGTATTTTCAATCACCTTATAAACCAAATCAAATTCCCTGTTGTGGAGACGATTCTGACTCAGAGCAATCCCATAGTGCCGGGTAGAGGTCCCCTCAGGGTTTCTGAGACTGTAACACTTTACAGGAGTAGAAAGCCGCATCTTTCTCCTGCAGAGTAGCTAATGATTTCAAACGGTTGATCTTGTGGTTAACAGCCCAATGAGTAACCATTACACCGCCAGGGCTCCTAATACCCATGGTATTTTTACTAACTCAGTATTCGCCAGTTATTATCAATACATATGTGATCCATTTCAGACCACAGAAGTTGGTGGAAAAAAAATTAAAATCTTGAATTTGTTCATCTTTGGTATTAGATGTTGATGCGTAAATTTGAGTAATTGTCGAATTAACTCTTTCTTATAGACATATGGATATGATCCTGTCACTCACTGTCGACCTCAGGATAGGTCTTCAAATGTTCTTTCTGACAATGAATGTGAGGCCATTCCTGGTCAACTTGTCATTCCCGGTCCAATACAGCACACGACAGTTCAAATTCTCAACAGTTACGGCCGTTCGTTTCGGCTCACTGATGCCTCGCATGTTCCTCTTTCAGTCCTCGCTTCCAGGTTTGACTGTTTCCAACTTGCCTAGACTTAGACTCTGCGCCCTCATGTTCTGGGCACCCATGGGTGTTTGCAGCTGTTTCTTCTCACTTTGAAGGGTGCTCCCCCAGTAAACGGAGGCCTGCAAGCTTTGCTTCATCCACATCACGATGGCCAACAGCACTCAGGAGCCAGCTCTGCCCTGTTCATTTTCGGGGTGTCTTTAGAAGCCAAGGGGCTCCTCATTGGCACTGTATGAGACAGTGTTCTGCTGCTCTTCACAAGGTTCTCAATGGCTAACCGTTCAGGAGCGGCCCACGTTTTCCTCCTCTCTAGTCTGTCTTACACTAGAAGCTCTGCTGAAACCTCTCTGTGCTGGGGAATCCTGCTGCTATGTAAAATACCAGTGGCACAGCTTCCGAGAGCCCAGCAAGAGACAAGCGACCACCGTACCACAAACTGACAGACCCACGGGGAATTAGGTCGATGGAGAATATTAGCTATACCGTGCACAACCAGAAGAATAGATAAATCTGTCTTGGAAGAACTACGGCCAGAAGGTTCCTTGGAAGCAAGGATAGAATATGAGTCCGGACTGGAAGGGTGAGTTAGAGATCACAGCTGTTGTGAGGTTGTGTGACAAAACTGGACTGGCCATGCCACAATCTGGGTGGAAGGGCAATGGGGAGGAATAACGGATACTGAGGCAGGGACCTATGTCCGTCCAAACTGGCCTTGTGACACAGAGGAGTCACAGGATGCCCTCATGACCAACTCTTCTCGGGAAAGGAATGATCACCCATTACTCAATTCACCCTCCCATCTTCAGTGAGGTCTCCTCACCCCACTCCATCTAAAATAGTACCTTCATCACCTTCCATCCGTCACTCAGCTTCTCTTTGTGAACCGGTCCTACTCCCTGTTTGTCTAATGTCTGTTTTCCTCATTGGACTGTGCCTTGTTCTCTACTGTCTGCCTAAGGTCTGGAACAGTGGCTGTCACCGATTAGTAACTCCAAAACCATCAGAGATTGAACGGAGGGGTGGGCAGTGTGATGGTTAACGTGGCATGTCAACTTGCCTAGGCTCTGATTATCAGGGTTTAGCAGACATTGGTTTGAGGCTCTTCCATACTGTCATATACTTGAATGTAACATGAACACTGTCCATACGTACATGTGACCCACAAAAGCCCACCGCTGTCTGACCAATTCTGACTATAGTGACCCTATCTAGGGTTGCCTGAGACTATACATCTTTACAAGAGTTGATAGTCTCATCTTTCTCCCAAAGAGCAGATGTTGGGTTTGATACTTAACCCAAAGTGCCATCAGGGCTTCTTATAGCATACAAAACTCATTGCTATCCAGATGATTCAGACACGCAGGCACCCTACAGGACAGGGTAAAACTGCCTCTGTGGGTTTCTGATGTGATAACTCTTTACCGAAGCAGAAAATCTTATCTCTCACCGGTAGAGAGGCTGGTGGTTTTGAACTGCTGACCTTGCAGTGAGCAACCCAACTCGTAACCACTGTGCCATCAGGGCTCTGTAGTACATATATACAAGAGGGCTTTCAAAGCTTATAGAAAAAAAAATGAAATGAAAAGGTAATGTAATTTTTCAGTGAACTTTCTGAGGTTTCCTCATTCATGTATATGCATAAATATATACATATCTATTAGATTACTGTTATACATGATATTCTCTATCATGCATCTTGTATTACATATACTATGAGATCATATAGAGAGAAAAAGGGAGAGAGAAATTTATTTCAAGGAATTGGCTCAAGTGATGGTGGGAAACTGGATAATCTAAACTCTTCAGGTCATATGGTGCAGGCTAGAGATTTGTGCCTGCAGGCTTGTGTCCCAAGATTGCTAGGTCTCATTAGCAATCTTCCCAGATTTGTGCTTCACCCAATCAGTGGCATTGTGGTCACTGCTGGCCCTTGGTGAGGCCCATGGGTGAAAGATCTGCTTGAAGCATCTGTGGAATTTGTCACCCCAACTTGATGAATCTTTAGGATATACCACACACTGAGATAAACTGGGCGGAGGAGGGGAGGGGGAACCATAAGAAAAAGGAAAACATTTCTGGTTTTGATTTTCGATGGAAACAGTAAGTGGTGTTTGACTGAGAGTAGGAAAGAGTGATAGGAAAATAGGAGGATACAAAAAGTATTGTTACAATATAACAGAAACTTTTAAAACAGTTTTATTTGGCATATAATTCACATTTCTTATAATTCAATATTTCAATTGCAGCCAGAAGAGTTGAGTAATCATCACCGCAGTTAGTTTTTGAATATTGTCTTCATTCTTGTACTCACTGTTATTAGCTCCCCATTTCCCCCCAAACCTCCCCTGCCGTACCCCAAAGAAACCATTTACAATCAACTTTACAATGCTCTTTGTCAGATAACAAGGCTATCATATCCCTCAACCAAGATCAGAGGGGATTCTCTAGAGGCTTAATCCATGTGTGGATCCTATACATGGATTTTGGGCTTCCACTGTCATCTATAGCCTTCTGTAAACCAGATGTTCACAATTTTAGCTCCGATATCATTCCATCCTTCAGATTTGGTTCTTATTCTTTTTAATCCTTGAATAACACAGGCTGATATGCTTCTTCCCTGTGGATTTAGTTGATAGAAACTTTTATTCAACAAAACTATCACAATGTGAAGCTGTTGTTTCTTAACATATCTGTGTTAGTCTGGGTACTTTGGAGAAACAAATCCACAGAAACTCATGTATAAGAGAGAGTTTTATGTAAAGGTTAAGTGTGCATCAAGAAAACATCCCAACCCAGTGCTGCCGAAGCCCACAAGTCCAATATTAACCCATTTGTCCAACACCAGTCCACAAAGTTCTCCTCCATCTCACAAAGCAGACATAATGATGCCAATTGCAGGAGGAAAGCCAAGTCAGTGAATGTGTAAGCATCTCAGTGCTGGCAAGGGTCTCCACATGGCTGTTCCAGCACCCAGGGCTGCATCGGGGTAGGTCCATGTGGCTTCTCCTTGGGGATGTTTTGCAGGAAGTGAGCCTTGCCAGCTGAAGCAGGGAACTGCTAAGGCAGCCACACCCTGGTGTGACCATCACAAAGCAAGAGACCCGAGAACCAGAAAGGCGAGGTTCACCCAGTCATTTATCCCTCTGCCCTTCAATTAACCCCACATGTGTTTATCAGCCAAGTTTGCACAATAAACTAACTAACTCGATATCCTTCTTCTAGGTCTATCCACTTCTGAAGGTGCATCCGTCTCTCTAACCCTTCTCCAAAGAATTCTGCACACTTGGATTGACACCACATCAAAACAGCAGTTTTGGCATCCTTAAGAGAATCAAATCATGTTCTTTGAGTGTTGGGAACAAAAAGAAAACTGAAGGGGCAAGATCATGACAGTAGAGGGGACGGGTTATGGTTTACCCATGAAATTTTCATAAAACAACTCCCATTATCCTTGAAGAATGAACAGGTACGTTGACATGAGTGGGGAGAGGGCATTCTTGACAAACTTCCTGGCCTTTTCTCACCAATGCAGTTTTCAGTTTTCTTATACCTTCTTCCCAAGACATCCCCATGATCGTCCTGTGTCCCGTGAGAAAATCTATAAAGATGACCCTGTGTTAGTTTGGATTGAGTAGAGAAATGAGAGCTTTACATCAAGGAGTAATTGGATATCAAGAAAACATCCCAACCCAGTCTAAATCAAGTCCATAAGTATGATATTAGTCCATAAATCTCTCTTCAGATTCACGAAGTTACATGCAATGATGCAGAATGCAAGATTACAGGCTGGTGGGTGCAGAGTCTTCTGGATCCAATGACGGTGGAAGCATCACAAGGCTCAGGCAGGTCTCAGCCCCATGGCTCAACAACAGGAAGGTGAAGCAGGGAGAGAGAAGGCGGCCAGCCTCCAAAGAACCATTTATCTCGGTTGTCCTCTAATCAAGCTGTGACCTGATTGACAGGCTAAGCTCCACCCCTTCACTCTTAATACTCTCAGATTGACACAAGGCTATGTAACTACCACAGACCCCTCTGTTATCTCAAAGAAATGGCCACCACAGCCTTCTGAGCTGACCTCTCTGGCTTGAATTCATCGGTGAGGTCTTCTCAACCTTCCTTGAAATAATCAGTCCATGGTAAACTCTTGTT
Organism: Echinops telfairi; assembly: GCF_000313985.2. Lineage (NCBI taxonomy): Eukaryota > Metazoa > Chordata > Mammalia > Afrosoricida > Tenrecidae > Echinops > Echinops telfairi. Next base: position 96,045,038 of record NW_022111369.1, on the reverse strand, counting down.
ATCATATTGGGCATCATTCCTGGGAACTTGTGGCAAAGCTTCAATCATTTGGGGGAAATGTCTACAGGAGTCGTGTTAAAAATTTGATGTTAGCACTGACCTCAAAAACATTTTTTCCCATGGCACACCAAGAATACCTTTTATTGAAGGCCCCCTTGGGAGACTGAGACATATACGACTGCAGCTGTCCACTAATCACATACACATGTTTAACCATGTGTAATTCAGAATGTGGTTAGGTGCCAACGAGTCCATTCTCACTCAACACTGCCTGGTTTTGTGCCACCCACACAATTGTTCTTAGGTTTGAGCCCGTTGTGACAGCCACTGTGTCAATCATCTTGATGAAGGTCTTACTCTTTTTGCTGTCCCCCTGCTATGCCAAGCATGATGTCCTTCTCCAGGGACTGGTCTCTCCTGTCATGTCCAAAGTAGGTGAGATGAAGTCTCCATCCTTGCCTCTAAGGAGCGTTCTGACTGTTCTTCCAAGACAGATCCTTTGGTTCCTTTGGCAGTCCGTGCTACCTTCCACATTCTTCTCCACAATTCAGATGCATCGATGCTTCTTCAGTCTTCCTGATTCAATGTCCAACTTTCACATGCACATGAGGCGATTGAGAATATCCTGGCTTGGGTCAGGCACCCCATAGTCCTCCACAAAACCTCCTTGTTTTTCAACACTTTAAAGAGGTCTTGTGCAGCAGATCTACCTAAACAATACATCTTTTGATGGCCGTTCCTATGTGCATGGATTATGCATTCAAGCAAGATGAAATCCTTTTCTCTATTGATCGTGATGTTACTTATTGAGAAGCCTATGTATATATGAACTGGAAGCCTAGAAGTAATACTTTTCAATTCAATCTCCTATTAGCACCTTCTCTTGCAGGGACTGGATTCCATAAGCAATGCAGACAGTTAACATACTCAGCTTCTAATGGAAAGGTTGGTGGTTAGAGTTCATCTAGGGTCATCACCTCATTGCCGGAAGGCTGGCAATCTGCTTCTGGGTAATCGGCCCCTCCAAACCCAATGGGAGCAGTTCTGCTTGGACACCCAAGCAGCTGTGAGTCAGAGACCACTTGATGGTAGCTGGTGGCTGGCAAGGATGGGACGGGCCATTGCCATAGAGCTTCTTTCTGAGTGAGCACACAGTGCTCCCCTTAGATGAGGACACTGGAGCCCAGAGAGGCTAAGCTACTTGCCCAGGTCACACAGCTCATAAGGAACAGAACAAGGATTCACTGTCCTTCATAGGCCTATATTTAGGAAGCTTGGTTGCTTTGGTTCTTTTTGCAAGTCTCTCATTTTCCCTTATAACTTCCCTGAAAATCCCCTCTGATCCCAACCTCCACGCTCCCCCAAAGCAGACTGCCACACCTTTCTCCCATGGAGCAACTGGGGGGGGGGGTTAAGCCATCAACCCTTTGGTTAAATAACTGAGAGCTCCAACCACTGGGCCTTCCCTCATAGTGCTTTGCTTTGTCAGTAGCATATGAAGATAATGAACACTAATGACGCAATGGGAGCTCTGGTCTGTTTACCAATAAGTCCCTGCTGGGGGCTCTGGGGCCCTGTAGGGGTTGGGGGGCTTCTTGCTGGGAAGGGGGAAGGACATCTCAGGCCCTCACTTCTGTTTAATGCCCAGCAGCTAACAGGGTGTTCAAACAGCACCAAGAAGACTCATGCACCTTTTGTTATGGAACAACAATCATAGCAGAGTTCCCAGCACCTTCCCCTTCACTTTGAAGAAGACTTAGTGATGCGGTCAGTTAAGCCTTAGGCTGCTAATGGCAAGGTTGATGGTTCAAACCCACCAGCCGGTCCTCGGGAGAATGAAGAGACCGTCTATTCCAGTCAAGACTTCAAGAATCTGAAACCCTTACGAGCAGTCCCACTCTTCCCTATAGGGCTAGGATGAGTCAGAACAGACTCAATGGCAGTTGGTGGGAGTGTTTTGGTTTGGGCTCCTTCACTTAGGGTTGAGCCAACTTGAGTAGATTCCTATGCCATGGGAGCTCCTTACATTTGCTCACGGGGAACTTGTGCATGGATTAAGAGGCAGTTGTATGAACAAAAACAGATAATATTGCATAGTTTAAAATCAGGAAAGGTTGCATCCTCTCATACTTATTCAATCTGTTTGTTGAGCAAATCGTCAGGGCAGCTGGATTATATGAAGAAGAGTGTGGCATCAGGATTGGAGGAAGGCTTTTTAACAACCTGCACTATGCAGATGACACAATTTTGCTTGCTGAAAGAGAAGAGGACTTGAAGCACTTGCTGATAAAGATCAAGGACTGCAGCCTTCAATATAGATTACAACTCAATGTTAAGAAAACAAAAATCCTCACAATTGGGCTGGTAGGTAACATCATGATGAATGGTGAAAAGAGTTATGTTTTCAAGGATTTCATCGTATTTGGAACCAAAATCAATGTTCATGGAAGCAGCAGTCAAGCGATCAAAAAGGGTATTGCACTAGGTAAATCTGCTTCACAAGACCTCTTTAAAACGTTGAAAAACAAGGAGGTTACTTCAAGGACTAAGACACACATGCCCCAAGCCAGGGTATATTCAATGGCCTCATATACAAGTGAAAGTTGGTTAATGCATAAGGACAATGGAAGCAGAATCGATGGATTTGAATTATGGTGCTGGTGAACAAAATTGGAAGTGCCAAGGACTGCCAAAAGAACCAACAGATCTGTCTTGGAAGAAGTACAGCCAGAATGCTCCTCAGGGGCAAGGATAGTAAGACTTCATGTCACCTCCTTTGGACATATTGTCAGGAGAGACCAGTCCCTGGATAAGGGCATCATACCTGGTATAGCATCGGGATGAGGGCACAGAGAAATAGAGGAAGACCTTCATCAATATGATTGACACGGGGGCTATGACACAGGCTCAAACCTAAGAACAATTGTGAGGATGGCGCAGGACCAGGCAATGTTTTGCCCTGTTGTGCATAGAGTCACTATGAGTCAGAACCAACTCGATGGCACCTTAACAATAACAACAATAAAACAGTCATCTGAATGGGATGTCAACTAAGTCCACATGAAAGGAGCGCAGCAGCTTGTGTGATCCAAGGATTGTGAAGAACAGAATCCACATCCAAAGGAGGGAATGGTATCAGAGCTTACATTCTGAACACCTGGTTTGCAGAACACTAAAGATGACAGTGGAAGACGAAACTCCCTTTGCAGGATCCCCTCTCTGCATTCCCATTCCATTGCATTTCCTCTGACCATAGACCAGGGAGGTGAATAGCCTGCTCTCAGACCGAGAGCCTTGTAAAGTCGAGTATGGCGGATGTAGTTCGGTTAAAATGTAACATCATTTGATCTCCCTTTGGGCCCATTTTACAATTGTTTCCATTTTTAATATTTTCTGTTTCTTTCTGATTGAGGTTTTTCTCTGTGTTGCTTGATCATTGTTGTTGTTTGTTGGTGTCTTGTATGACTTCCTGTATACGAAATCCAGGCTGGGTAAATCTACTGGATTAATAATTACCTAGGGGCCTGGGCAGGGGAAGTCGAAGGGGAAATGAGGAGCTAACAATGAGCATGAGATAGCAGAAAATGTTCTGAAATTGATTGTGCTGATGTTTACACAACTTTTCAGAATATGATTGAAAGATGGAATTGCACGCTTTGTGAATTAAAATTAAGTTTTTAACAAAGGTTGCCTTCCACGTGAGATGCAGAGGATACACCGGCAGCGCACCATGAAGGGAATGGATGGGACAAGGGTTTGGAGTGCAGGAAGGAAGAGGCAGAGCCATTGAGTAAGCCAGGGCCAGGCCAGGAAAGACAGGGAAGGTCATTCTCAGAAGAGGAGGCAGAAGGTTCCCAGGCCCTGGGGCGGGAGGACTGGGTGTGTTCACAGAGCATAAAGCCACGGGAGGTGGTGAGTGGAGAGAGATCAGAGTGAAAGCTGGCAGGCTTGACCTCAGAGAAGTTAGCAGACATTTGGATTTCATTTTAAATACAGCCGGAAGCCACTGGAGATCAGGGGAGACAAGATCAGCCAGGCATCACCTAAATAGCACTCCATCCAGAGAGTAGATGGCATCCAGTAGAGGGGAGCAGGTACGCTGGGCTATAGAGGTGACCCTGGTGAAATATGATGGGGATGTGGACTAGGGACAGCCATTCTAGTTCTATGGAGATATGACAGGGACGTGGACTAGGTACAGGCCTGTGGTCTGTGTTATGAATGTCAACTATGAAACACCGGGACAAAGTTGTTTGAAATACTCAGTTGGGTATAAACATATGTATTAGATAAGAAAGTTGCTTTCCAGTGTCACTTGTTTGGAAGTGAACCCTTTTTGTAAAACTCCATAGTCAGGTGTGAACATATGTATGAGACAGGAAAACGACATCAGTCACAACGTTTGCAATGACATCTGGGAATGTTCTCCAAAACCAACTCACTGCCATCGAGTCAATTCCAACTCATAGTGACCCCGCAGGACAGGGTAGAACTGCCCCTTGTGGGTTTCTGAGAGTGTAAATCTTCCCAGGAGTGGAAAGAGTCCTCTTGCTCCTGTGGAGTGGCTGGTGGGTTTGAACTGCTGATCTTTGGGTTCACAGCCTAACTGGTAACCTCCGAGGCCAGCAGGGCTCGGTTGTGAATATACTAGCCATGCACAAATGAGACAACCAGAAAGCATTTGTGCTCATCTGCGGCAGCCACGGTAGTATTGAGAGTGAACCTCCTGGTTGGATGTTCAGACTCCTTAGGGAGTCCTGGGAGCTAACGGCTGATTGCTGGTGAAAATACCCTGAGTGAAGAGAGGGTAGTCAGAGGATATGCCGTGACTGCTGGAGGGTGAAGCCTTTGCTCCTTCACATCAAGAGTCGCTTGGGGAGGAACTTTGCCTGTGACTCTGATCAGACCAGACCACTGCACCACGTACTCTTGCTTCTGCCCGGTGCCTTGGAAGTTTGGATGACTGACAGCAGCACAGTCTCCTTCCTACCCAAGCCCCAGGACCAGGAGGCTCTGCGAATTTGTTTACTGATTTGTTATCTTATTGGGCGAGTCGGATGGACACGATGGGCTGCCTCGATGGGTTCTAACAGAAGAACCAGGGTGAGGATGGCACAGGACCAGCAGGGCTTCGTTCCCTTGTTCATTGGGTCGCTCAGAGTCACAACGGACAGGTTAGCACCGAACAACAACGATGCTGGAAAAATCAATCTGATGTGGTGGAGAGGCACCATCAGTCGTGTTTGCTGTGACTTGCTCAAAACAGTCCGGGATCTGTCTTCTGAAGAGCTGTAAGAATAGTCAAGCTCATCACTCCATAGTCACATCTTGTCTAACCGAGTCTCCAGGTCCGCAGTTCTCAACCTGTGGGTCGCGAACCCTTTGGGGGTTGAAAACACCCATTTCTGTCAGAAAACACCTATTTCTGATAGTCTCAGGAACTGAGACACCACTCCTCTATCTGTCTCCAGGCGGGTCCACCCACATGCAGATATGCCCACCTATGAGCACCTGGCGTGAAGACTGTTACCCATGCTACACCATGCTTCAAGACAAAACTTCATTTATTTGTCATTAGAAACAAATATTCACAATATGTAATTACCTATTGTTTTTGTGATTAATCACTATTCTTTAATTATGTTCAATTTGTATCAATGAAAATACATCCTGCATATCAGATATTTACATTATGATTCATAACAGTAGCAAAATTACAGTTATGAAGCAGCAACGAAAATAATTTTATGGATGGGGGTCACCACCACATGAGGAACTGTATGAAAGGGTCAGACATGAGGAAGGTTGGGAACCACTGGCTCAGGCGTTTGTAAAACAACAAATGCACTGTCAGGGTCCATTTCAACTCCTGGTGACCCTGCAGGACAGGGTAGAACTGAGAGGGTAGTGTTAGAGGTCCGAACACTGTGCATCTTACAGGACCAGGAGCCTCATCTTTTCCCCGGGGCGTGGCTGGTGGAATTGAACCACAACCTAATGGTGAGCAGCCCAGTGCTTAATCCACAGTGCCATCGGGGCTTCAGATGGGTGGGTATGTAGGACATGCACATTGAACATTCAGTAACGGCAGAAAGGAGTTGTTCTGGGAGAAAAGGACTCCACACTCAAACATGTTCTATAAAGATACTTTTATTAGCCGTTAAAGACAATCAGATGAGGGAAACCAGTAACATGATGCTCCCCTGGAGGCCAATGGATTCAATGTCATGCTGTGGTTGCTGGGTGACATCGAGTTGGTTCTGACCCATACAGACCCCAAACAGGGCCTGGTCCTGCGCCATTCTCACACGTTCTCCTCTATTTGTTGCAGTTGCTGTGTCCGTCCATCTTGTCGAGCACCATCCTCTTCCTCGCGTTCCGTCTAGTTTACCCAACGTGATGTCCTTCTCCTGGTAACATGTCCAAAGCCTGGAAGCTGAGTCTCCCCATCCTGGCCTCTGAGGAGCGCTCTGGTCGTACTTCTCCCAAGACAGACCTGTTTGACCTTTTAGCCATCCACGCTACTTCCACCATTCTGTTCCAGCGACACAACGCACAGGCGGCATCAATTCTTCCCCGCCGTCCTTCTTCAGTGTCTACTTTCATACGCACAGGAGGCATGGAAAATGCCATGGCTTGAGTCAGGCACACCCTAGTCCTCAAAGCAATACCCTGACTTTTCCATATTCTAAAGGGGTCTTGTTCAACAATACTAATTATAGGCTAATTATAGATGAAGAAGATCATTATAAATTCATGATTGGTTACAGATTAATTTATCCCTTTTGCAGGTGGGACTTAAAAACCAGAAAAAGGACCGCAATTGGAATGGGTCAGCAATCGAAGATTTTTAAGAGGTTACGGAATTGGTTCTAGGACTCCAACTACCTGTACAAGGCTGTTGAGGTATGACTCATGACCATGCAGCCCTGAGGTATAGCTGCCAGAACCCTAATTTTCAGATAAGTTGGGGCTATTTTTGGTGGAAAAGCCCTCTAGTACTCTAGGTTTGGGATTGGGCTGTGTGTTAGTCTGGGTAGACTAGAGAAAAAAATTCACAGACACTCATATGTATTTAAGAAAGAGCTTTATATACAAGAGCAATTGAATATTGAGAAAACATTCCAGCTCAGTCCAGTCCAAGTCCATAAGCCCGATATCAGCCCATATGTCCAGTACCAGTCTATACATTCCTATTCAGACTCACGCAACATATGCAATGACACTGAGTGCAGGAAGATCACAGGTCAGTGGGTGGCAAGTCTTGTGAGTCCAGTGACGGCGGAAGCATCTCAGCGCTGGCATGGGTCTCCACGTGGCTCCTCAACTCTGGGGCTCTGGCCCCACCAGCCTCTCTCCATGTGGCTGGTCATCAGGAATGTCTCTCAGGGAGTATGTGAGTGTCCCGCCTCCAGCTAGCTATTTGTCTCCTTAGTGGCTCTAAATGAGGTCATCAAGCTGCAACCTGATTGACAGGCTAAACTCCACCCCTTCAATCTTAAGTCTCAAATTGACAACAGGTTATGTAACTACCACAGGTTGTTACCCAGAAGGAAGTTCAGTGGTTCAAACTCACGAGCTGCTCCACAGGGGAAAGATGAGGGTGCCTACTCCTGTTAAGGCTTACAGTCTCAGAAACCCTGCGTAGGATCTCCATGAATTGAAGCGGGTGCAATTTCAGAGGGTTTGGATTTTTTGGTTTATTTTCTACAAATCATTAAGGACATGCCCAGATGAATTCTCCCGGTTCTTTGTGTGAGCCTGAAGGCAGAACAGGCCTTCCCTGTGCTCCCTTGGGAGTTGTAATCTACTTTCAAACAGTCTTCCTAAAGGAAAAACTGCCACGGTGTTGGTGGATGATCAGAAAGAACTCAAGTGGAGTTTGAACTTATGTCAAGCCTATGAGCCCTGCCCTTCCACAAACCACGTGCTTTAGAACTTAAGTTCTTGTACAGATCAAAAACCTGGGAGAGACTGTGACTCAAGATGTAAATCCCTTATTGAACAGTTACTGTGACCAGAAGGGTCTTTGGTGACATAAAGGCTAAATGTTCGGCTACAAACCCAAATGTTGGTCCTATAGAACCCACCAAGCAACTCCTCAGAGGACAAGATGGGAGGATGTGCTCCTATCCGAATGACAGCTTAGGAAAGCCTATGGGTTAGGTTGGGTTTTCAAGAGAAGAAAAACCAGTGACGCTTATATGTGTTGTACATAGAAAGAGATTGGTATCCATGGTTTACACAGTTGCAGAAGTAGGTAAGTTCTGGTTCAAGTCAGACAGCTCCTGCATCATCGACGCTCATGAACAGGAATCAGAGGATGAGACAGACACTACAGGGGCACAGGCTGGTGGATGCAGAGGTCTGAAGTCAACCAACTCAAACTTAACGGTGAGCATGTCGCAGAACCAGGCAGTGTTTCATTCTCTTGTACACAGAGTTCCTATGTGTGGAGAAGCAGACTCACAGGAGAGGTCATTTCCCAGGAGCTAAGGACAAAGACCAAATGCTTCCAGTAGAAATCCTTATTCATCCCCCATTCCTTCAAGCCATCCTTCTTTTCCAAACCGGAAGCCATCATGCCTCTTTGCTACACCTTGCTCAGGCGTAGAATCAGCAAGCAACATGCGTAGAGGTGTGCAATGGCTGGGCAGACACTTTTTATTCATTTATTCGTAACCGAATGTGATAAATATTTACACATGCCGACCTTGTATAAATGATCATTGAATTGAGGTGTTGTCTGGTTTACAAATTATGCAAAGCTAAGCTGAAAACAAACCAAACATGACATTAAAGAAAAAAATTTATTTTCAAGCATTTCCATTCTGTGGCTTGCCACCTGGGTGGCTCCACCCGCCGAACTTGCGTTGCTGGGGCTGAAACATCATGTCGCCTTCAGTCCATTGTGAGGATGGAAGGAAAAGAGGACGCAAAATTCCTCTCTCAGCGTAGACTCCACAACGCTGACCTAAAGCATCGTGATCCTCACAGCTGTCGCCGTTGCTCCTGTTCTTAGTAGTCTGACAAGTCAGAGTCCTCCTTTTCTGTCTTCCCTGCAACGAGAAGGAAGGAAGAAAAGATATTATCAGGTCTTTGGGGTCCTGTGATGAATTCATTTGCAAAAATTCTTGTCCCCCCACCCCAAATGAGCTGTTAGTTTAGCAAATATTCTTTGCCACTTAATTTTAATGAAGAAACATGTAAGGCATCTCATAGGTTTAATAAATATCAGAAAATCCACACAGTTAGGCCTAAGTGGTTGAAGGGGCATTGGAAGAAGGCCGTGGGATGGAAAGTTGGATACGGGTATTGGATGAAATCTTCCCCTGAAGATCTAAATCAAACCTTTACACAAAATAAGTCTGTCATCGCTTACCACAAATGATATGACCTGTAAGCATTCAGATGGCAGGAAATCGCTGCAGAAGAGTAGTGAAAGCACCACGGACTGCCAAAAGAACAAACAAAACTATCTTGGAAGAAGTACAGTCAGAATGCTCCTGAGAGGTATGGATGGCGAGACTTTGTCTTACAGACTTTGGGCATGTTCTCAGGAGAGACCAGTCCCTGGAGAGGAGCATCATGCCTGGTAAAGTAGAGGGGCAGCGAAAACTTCAACAAGATGGATTGACGGTGGCTGCATCAATGGGCTCAAACATGAGAGCGATGGCGAGGATGACCCAGGACCGGGTGGTGTTTCATTCTATGGTGCATGGGATCCCTCTGGGTCAGCATGGACTCGATAGCACCTAACAACAGTTTTCTCGGCCACTCCACTTGATGCTGAACTCTTCGGTAAAGAGGAACAGCCAAGAAGGATAGTGTGGTTGTGTCTGTTGGAGACATCAGGACATTTGGTGTTTCCTCTTCCTATTTTAAATTAGACCGATTCATTTACCACTGCTGCTGTGGGCATCGCAGGGTAGCAAAAAGGGCTAAGTGTTTGACGACGAGCCAAAAGGTTGAGGACAATCAGACCTGTCCGGGCAGCAAGGCCTGGAGATCTGCTCCCAAAGTGTCATGACCTGGAGAGCCCTCTGCAGCAGATCGACTCTGCACACATGGTGGGATCCACGCAAGAGCAAGGGTTCGTTAAGTTTTTATTGGCGTTGCGATCAGTCACAATGAACTACCACAAAGGCGATGGTTGCACACGACACGGATGTAGTACGAGGCCGTTCTGGAGGCAACAGTCTGAACTTGGTCTCCCGGGGCTAACAGGGGATTGTTGGCAGGAGGGAGTGCCTCTCTGAAGACCTAGGGGTAGAGGTGGTGGTGGGGTTCCTTTCATTGTCTTTCCCACCGTCTTGAGGCCACCTGAACGCTGCCCTTTTCTGCATCTCTATCACCAACCCAACTCCTGCTTCCACTGTCATCTCGCCTTTAAAAAAAAAAATCTTTGACCTGTCTACTTTTCTAATGATTACATGGTTATTGTTGTGGTTAGGTGCCATCAAGCCTGTCTCAACTCATAGTGACCCGATGTACGACAGAAGGAAACTCCGCCCAGTCCTGCACCATCCTCACAACTGTTTTATGTTTGAGCCCATTGTTGCTGCCACTGTCAATCCATTTTGTCAAAGATTTTCCTCTTTTTCGCTGCACCTCTACTTTACTGTGGCGGCTACATAATCTCCTGTCAACTTGCGAAGGGGTGGAATCTAGACCGTCAATCAGGCCAGAGCCAATGAGGCCTCTGTGTGAGCATGGCCTTCTCCTGAGGATTCTGTGAACTCCTGTATTCCTCTCTGGTGGTGTGAGACTCTCTCTGCTTTGTCTTCCTGCTGACAAGCCACATGGAGCCACACTGATGCAGCTAGAGCCCTAGAGCTGGAGGGCCCACATGGAGACCCAGGCCAGCACTGAGATGCTTCCACCATCACTGGTTCCACAAAGCTTTCCACCCACTGGCCTGTGATCCTCCTGTATTCAACATCATTGCATTGCCGTGTGAGTCTAAAGAGGAATTTATGGACTAGTATCGACATATGGGGTAATATTGGACTTACAGCCTTGACTTGGACTGGGCTGGATGTTTTCTTAATGTACAATTGTTCTTTGATATAAAGTTCTCTCTTACACATATATGAGCGTCTATGAATTTGTTTCTCTAGTCAACCCAGACTGACACATTACCATTTCCCTTCTCATTGGGAATTGTTGTAAAACCAAGTTCGCAAGCCAAAACAGAGAACTAGCTTCATTACTGTGAAACTAGTAGTGGTTGATTTAAATAAATCTCTTCAAAGTGTACTTCTTTCTTGAATATCATTTACTACCTTCTGAAATGGTTAAATACCAACCCACTGGTTTGGGCGTGATGACTCTTCTTTTGATGCTTTCTGTGTCCTTAATTTTGTTGTTGTTGCTAATGCCCATAGGATCCTCCATTCTTGCAACTCAAGGCTTGAATTCTTACCAGGACCTAGGACCAGACAACTTTTCCTTCTTAGACATAAGGTCACTGTGAGTTAAAGCCATCTGATGGCACCGAACAATGACAGGAAAATATCACACGCGCGCATACACACACACACACATTCATTATTCGTCTCAATCATCATCATACTCAGCTTAGCTTTCAGTGATTCTTTCTCCTAGTTATCAAAATTAAATCCACTTGAAAGAGATAAGGGTGCATTCCACTGCCAGTTCCAAAGACGTTTTCCTTTGTGGCCTGAGTCTGTGGGGAAATGATTTGCTGACACGAGAGCTAGCTAGTGGAAACATATTACTCAATATAGCCAGCCACTCAATCGGCAGAAAAAGAGCAGAAATCTCTTTGCTTGAAAGGTACCCTCAATCCGCTCTTTGCTCCTCTTCTTCCAAAACTCAGCAGTTGCCTTTTCTGTTTTTAATTCAAATATATGTTTGGATCCAAAGATAGTTTGTTCTTAGTGTACAGGCATCAACTGGCTCAGAGACATTTCTAAGGGTCCAAGAGGTGCTTCACAAAGGCTTTTTTTTTACGGCCTGGAATCATCAGAGGCCTTGATTGGTAGCATTTCCTGTGCCCTGGCCCACGTCCATACAGGAGCAAGCAGTGATGTCAATGGCAGCCACGGGTGACTTTACCACGTTTTTACTCCACGTACTGGTTTGGAGCAAATAGATTCTTCTGGCGAATATATAGCTGCACTGACTAACGCTCACCAAGAATAAACTGCTGGAAGAGCGCTGGAAGTAGAAATAGAACAAGTAATTGCTCTGAGTTAAAAAAGAAAGGGGGGGAAATGACGTGCTTCGTAGACAAGACAAATTCCATATAATTTTTAGTGAAGAGAAGTGTGGGCCGGTGCAGGGGGGTTGTGGTCTTACAGAGCAGGAGCGAGGAGGAACCTAGCTTTAAGAGCGCACCCCAGTGGCAAGTGGAGGGTGCCCTGTGGCTGCGACGGGTGACCATTTCCTGAGACTTTGAGGGAGAGAGGTTCTGGCCAGCACTGGTTACATCAGAAAGAAGAAAGACATCTTTGGGCCCCGGCCCCCGTCCCCAAATCTCCTCTCTGAGTGGTGTAGTAGTTACACGTTGGGCTACTAGCTACAAGGTCAGCAGTTCGAAACGCCCAGCCACTCTGAGGAAGAAAGATGAGGCTTTCTACTCCTGTGAAGAGTTACCAAAAAACCCACAGGGGGAGTTTTTGTCTGTTCTACAGGATCGCTATGAGTCAGCATTGACTCAGTGGTAGTGAGTGAGAGCCGAACACTGACCATGCAAGAAGAACATGGATTCTTCTAGCAAAAATTAAATTAAAAAAAAAAAAGAATCCACCACATGCTTTGTGAAACTCCTAAGAGAATTTCTGGCATTGAGTTAAAGCCACCAGGCCCTCCACAATGGTCTGTCTGCACGTTCCTAACAGCCCTGTCCTCTTACAGATAAGGAAATTAGGACTCTCAAATGCAAGGGATTTACCCAAGGCCACAAAGGGCATGCTTGCCATCCACAGGCGACATTCATGGATTGTAAACTCACGATTGATTTAATAACTACTTTACAGACGACCAACCAAAAAAATGCACCTCATTAAATACTCTGGCCCTGTTGTAAAAATGAAGTCGGTCTATATGCTTCACAACTATATTAAAATTTGAAGGGGGAAAAAAAGATTCCTCCAATCTCCAGAATATAGCAGTGCATCAGTCCTGAGGAAGGGCTGCATGTCAGGGTCTCCCCGGTCTTGGGGTACAGGCTTCCCCGCTGCCTGCCTGCTCTCCTCCTCCTCTGTGCCAAAGGACCAGGCCCCACTGAGACTCTAGCAACCAGACGCTGTCCAGTTGATGCCAACTGATGGCGACCCTTTGTGTGCGAGAAAGAAGGACTTGGCCCCAAGGGGTTTCCAATGGCTGTTTAGGGGATGTATCCTGGCAGACCTTCTCAGAAGTGGATGGGCTGCACTCTAACCCTCATCCACGGATAGCCACGGACTTCACTGTCCCCGGGGGACTCAGTCACCCAGGGAGTTAGCCTGCTGCCATTGTCCCAGTGAGACTTGAGCAGGTGGTAGAGATGGGGCAAAGTCGACAGAAATGAGAGACAGCTATATGTTGGGCTGCTAACCACAGGGTCAGCAGTTTGAATCCACCAGCAGCTCTGTGGGAGAAAGACTGGGCTTTCTACTCCCATAAAGAGTTAGTCTGGGAAGTCCACAGGGGCAGCTCCACCCAGTCCTCTAGGACTGCTCTCAGTTGGCACCAAGTCGATGGCAGGGAGGCATTGACATCCATCATCCACTGGGGAACAGGAGGACGTCTCACCCTGACCTGTGTCACCCTTCACAGCTCAGGGAGACTCAGAGGCTAACGCTTGTAGGGCAGAAATCTGTGTGCGAAGAACGGCAAATGAAAATTCAAATCAAATAATTTCAGTTCTAAAGACAAAAAGAAAAAACAGACAACCCACCCAGGAAGGTGACCAAGTTTGTACCAGTCTCTTAGTAAAGGAACGAAGTAGTGCTCTGGCATAAGGATTGTCCCCACATCCGCACGAGCCAGCTTTGCACAACTCAAAGCTAAAGGCATTTTACTCAGCAATCAACAAGGGCCAGGGAATGCGCCCAGAGCCATGGACTATGAGCGCCAGAACCGGGCAGGCAAAGCCGTTCCTTAGGTTTGGGTTTGCATGGGGTTGGGT
>NW_022111369.1:96028052-96029622 GCF_000313985.2 Echinops telfairi | reverse complement strand
ATATATTTATGAGAATGTGTTTAAAGGTAAATTTTACTTACAGAGACTAGGTATTTTTCATCCCACATGGTCTTCAGAACCAGACCCAAGAAAAATGTACTTGGCAACTGTTTGCTCCTAGCTGCCATTAAGACCCTCCTGGCTCACGGTGAGCTTGTGTATAAAGTAAAATAATGCTTCCCAGCCCTGCAGCATCCTTGGGAGCAGTTACTGGACTGTGCTGTCTGGGGTAATAAACTCTCCCCTCTCCACCATGCCTCATAAGGCAGCCTCTTCTGCTGATGGAAAAACTAACCTTGTATTCCAGACGCAGCTTACAGCCCTGCACGCCCACCTCCAGCCCCCTCCATTTTCCTTATTGTAGAAGGAGGTCATGGTCCTATAGTGAGTGGTTTTCATGGACTTCCAGATCAACTTGGCAAATGGTCACCATTTGGGGAAGGCAGTACAGCTAAGGAGAGGGTGCTGCATGCATGCGTGTGTGCATGTGTGTGTGTGCATGCGTGCACATCTCCCTAAGAAGTTCCAGTTTCCACACTTTCAAGGAGACACTAATGAAGAAGATGCTCCCAGGCCCTCTGTTCGGTGGGATTGCTCACCAACTGCATCCTGTCACCTGCAGCCAATCCAACAGTGCCCAGGAAGCACATCATGGACTGTCATTGTTCATGTTGTTGATAGGGACCATCCAGTCGGTTCTGACTCACAGCGACCCTATGCCCAACAGAGCGAAACACCACCCATCCCGCACCATCCTCCCAATCGTTCTTAGGGCTCCGCCCATGGTTGAAGCCACTGTGTCAATCCACCTCCTCACGAGGGCTTTCCTCTTTCGAGGTCCCTGTATTTTACCAAGCACAATGTCCTTCTCCAGGGACTGGTCTCACCTGACACATGTCCTAAAGTCTGTAAGACAGTCTCAGCATCCTTGCTTCTAAGGAGCATTGTGGTTGTACTTCTTCTAAGTCAGAGCTCCTTGTTCTTTGGGCAGTCCATGGTACTTTCAATGTGCTTCACCAGCACTGCCATCAAATACACCGACTCCTCTTCTGTCTCCTTAAGTTCATTGCCCTACTCGTACTGTGCAGGAAACCATCAAGCTGCCCTGGAATTGATTTTCACTCGTGGAGGACCTCGGGTATGTTAGGTAAGACTCCACAGGGTTCCAATGGCTGGATTTGGGTTTTGTTTGGTGGGGGATAAGGGGAGAGGGACTTGAGGGGAGCTTGGATTACCACATCTTTCTTCTAAAACGTCTCCAGATGGACTCAAACCTACAACCTTTCATTCAGTAACCCAGCGCATGAACTGTGGTTAATGTTTACCACTCCCAGAGATTCCAGGAGGGCCGAAGAAGGCATGCAGGGTTCTTTCCCACCTCCAGTCTCCCACCACGGCCTCCTACTGGGCAAATGCAGCCAGAGCAGCTGCCTGGGAGCTGGAGGCACCGTGGACTGGTCTAGCCCCGCCCTAGCAGAGCAGCGCAAAGGAGGGAGATGAACCCAAGCACACTGTGTTAGTCCAGGTTGACTAGAGAAACAAATCCCGAGGCATTTATAGGTATATAAGA
>NW_022111369.1:96024760-96026256 GCF_000313985.2 Echinops telfairi | reverse complement strand
TACAGATCACTGAGTTCAACCCAAGAGGCCTTTGGGGAGGCTGGATGGCTTGGCTGTGGTTTGGGCAGTGATGAAAACCTTGCTGTCAGCCAGGCCTGCTGCACGCCCTCTGTTCTCATAGCCTATCTGAACCTCCCAATGACCCTTTGACGGCTCTGTTTACTCCTAGAGATGAGGAAGCTGAGGCACAGAGAAGACCCATATTCCAGCCAAGGGGACTCAGCCAATATCTGATAGACCCAGGGTTTGAGACCAAACTTTCTAAACCAGAGCCCGTGCCCTGAACTGTCACTCTGTCTCAAGCCTGCCACATAAAAATACAGTCCACCTAGTTAAATGTGAGTTTTAGGTCAACCACAATTTTTAACACAGGTACATATCATGAAATACTTAAGATGTTTTCCTAAAAGTGCCTGCCTATCGACTCTGACTCTCTGTGTGACAGGGTAGACGGCGCTTCACAGGGTTTTCAACAGCTGGTTGTTTTTGGAAATCTTCTGCCAGGCCTTTCTTCCAAGCCGCCTCGGTGTGGACTTACCAGACCTTCCAGCTAGCAGCGAGCCCGCTCACCATGTGTGCTACCCAGGGATGCCAATTCGGGACACTCTTACCTGAGTTCTGGTGGTGCGTGGGTTACCTGCTGGGCTGCACACCATGAAGGCGGTGGTTTGAAACCACCAGCTGCTCCACGGGAGAAAGATGAGACTTGCTACTCCCACAGCGAGTTAAAGGCTTCGAGGTGCTGCAGATCCTAGCCCTGAACCCCACAAGGTGCAGGGACCATTTCTACGAGGAGCGGCAGCAGGTCCTGAGGGACTATTCCCATAAGAAGTCCTATCCCGGCAAAAAAGAGAGAGAACTCCTGTCCTCACCCCCCTGGGTGTGGAAAACTTGAGGTGGCCCCATTTGTGGGGGGGCGGGGAGACGATACATGTGGATTAAATCAGTAAAACAAAAAAATCACAAGCAAAAGATTGACAGGCTTGGAACCAGACAGGAGCAGTTCCACTCTGTCCTGAGTCAGAATCGACTCGGTGGCTGTGAGGAATTTTATTCTAAACATAATTATTATTATTGTGTCTATTTGCAATTCAAATGGAAGCGGGTACGCAGCGTTTTTCTCTGGGCAGCCTGGGCCAGGCTGTACTTCACTGCTAGGTGAGAAGAGCTGGGTTCAAGGTATGGTTGGACCAGACCATGAAGACTTTTCTGGAACGTTTCTTCTTCCTCTGGTGCTGCTCCCATCCAGACATGCTCTGCTGTAACCAGGGTCTCCGGCTCCTGACCCAGCCCTCGGAGGCCCGGCCACACCTTTCTCCTCAAAGTGCTGGCAGCGAACGGGTCCCAGCTCTCCTGGAATGACTGGCGCCGGGCACTCAGCAGGAGAAGGGGAAGGTGGAGGTGCCCAGAAGAAGCAGCCTAGGACTCAGACCCGAGCCTGGAAACCAGGCCTGGCTGCATGGCAGCCCGCCTCGCAGAGAGTGCCAGTGTGGTTG
>NW_022111369.1:96006552-96023681 GCF_000313985.2 Echinops telfairi | reverse complement strand
AGTCAAGAGATCAAACCACGCATTGCATTGGGCAAATCTGCAGCAGCAGACCTCTTTAAAGTGTTGGAAAGCAACAATAGTACCTTGAGGACTAAGGTGGGCCTGACCCAAGCTGTGGTCTTTTCAATTTCCTCCCAAGGACGTGAGAGTCAGACATTGACGAGGGAAGACCAAAGAAGAATCGTGCATCTGAATGAGGGTGCTGGCGAAGAATAGTGCATGTGCCGAGGACTGCGAAGGAAACAGACGCATGTGTCTTTGAAGAGGGACAGCCAGCAGGCTCCTTAGCAGCCAGAATGGCGAGACTTCTTCGAAGTACTTTGGACACGTCAGGAGAGACCAGTCCCTGGAGGAAGACATCATGCTTGGTATAGTGGAGGGGCAGTGACACAGAGGAAGGCCCCCCATAGGATGGACTGACACAGTGGCTGCACGAGGGGCTCAAACATCAGAACAATTGGGAGGATGCAGCAGGACCGGGCAGTGTTTCCTTCCACTATCGGGTCACTCTGAGTGGGACCAACTGCATGGCACCTAACAACAACAACACGAGGTGTATATGTGTGTGTATAGGAATGTGCGTGTGTGTGTATAGGAATGTGTGTGTGCGCCTCACTCTACCCCTAGCCCACTGGATAAGAGCCAGACACACGGCCCCTTACAACAGTGACACGGGCTGCACAAGGTACCTAGTCATCCAGTTACCTTCCAGGAGTGACCTGCATGTGTGTCAGAGTACAATTGGGCTCCCAGGGTCTCCAATGGCAGGTTTTTTCGAAGCCCTGGTGGCTCCGTGGTTAATCAATACTGAGTGGCTGTCCAAACGCACCAGCCAACCTGAAAGAAAAAGATGTGGCCATGTGCTTTTGTGGAGATTTACAGCTTGGAAACCTCATGGGTCAGTTCTACCCTGTCCTCTATGAGCGATTAGGAGTCCAAAGCTACTGGACAGCCAGGGAGTTTTCACAGGATCTCTGGGCAGACTCGAACCGACAACGTGTCAGTTAGTAGCTGGGTGCATTAACCATTTGTACCATCCAGGGATTCCTTAGGGAAGTAAAACAGTGATACAAACCAAAAATCAAACTCACAGCCATTGAGTCAATGCCGACTCATAGTGACCCTGTGGGTCTCTGAGACTGTAAATCTTTGCAAAGGTAGAAAGCCTCATCTTTCTCCCTTTGAGCAGCGGGTGAGTTCAAACCGCTGACCTGGCCATTGTAACCCACTGAGCTACCAGGGCTCCTTTGCCCATACAGGTACATAGCGCGCGCGCTCTCCACACTGGCTGAGCCTCCGTTTCTTTGTCTGTAAAGTGGGGAGGGAGGCAAGTGCTCCAACTCACATGCCTGCTGTGTAGTTCATAAGGAGCTTCTTCAAGGGTGGTCACGGTATTCGACTTTAGCCGAGGGGGGTGTAATTAATCCGTTAGAAAGCTCTACTCCCATCAAGAGTGACAGTCTCCGACACCCACAGGGGGCACTTCTACCCTGTCCTACGGGGTCTCTCTGAAGTCGGCATCAACTCCATGACAGGGTGTTTGGTTTTAGTTTGGGAAGTTGGGTCTGGGTTCACTTCCCGGCCGCTGCCTGGCTCTAGGCTTCTGGGGAGGGCTGTTTTGGGTGGAGTCTGTGGTCTGATGGAAGTCACGCTTATTCTGGGCTTCAACTTCTGAGGCAACCAAGAACCAAGAACGTTCTAGAAGATCCGATCCGCTGGCTCTGTGTGTTCTCTGAGGACACGCGATGTTGATCATTCTGAAAGTCTGCCTTGAAGGTAGAAGTGCTTGTGAATTCGAAGAAGGAAGGCTAAAGATGAAACCATTCCTTTCTGTTTCCCTCTCTCTTCCAGGCCCCAGCCTAGGTCACCTCAGGACAGGCCAGCGCTGGCCCATTCAGCCGGGTGCCCCCGCCCGCACCCTGCTCGGGCTGTCCATCAGATTCACCTGGGGACCTTTCAAAACATACCACAACCTGGGCCATCACCCAACTCAATTAAACCAGACTCTCTCTTGAGTGGCCCCAAGCACTGGAGCAGGCTTTAAAGCTCCCCAGCTGATTCTAATGTGCGTCCAGGGCCAAGGTGCGCTGCCTGCAGTCCAACCTGGCATTTCCCCAGCGGCCTTTAAGCAGAGGTCCTAAAAGCAGGGTGCTTGGACCACGGGCTGGGGCGACACATCCACTCAGCCGTGCCCAGCTGTGCAGTCTCGGGCACATTGCGCCACCTCTCTGGTCCTCGGTCTTCACGCCTCTACAACAGGGACGATGAGAGTGGAGCATGACAAGGGTCCCAGGGGAACGTGGGCAGGACCTGACCATCCATGAAAGTGCTCAGAACATGGCACATGGTTACTTCCTGTTAGAGGGTCAGATTTGACAGTTGGCCACTGGACGCGTTTGCTTTGTAGCCTGTGTTCTGCCCCATGGAGCCCTCAGGTGCCAGGGAAACAGAGGAAGGGCTGCCTCTCTTCTTTCTCCTAATGGGTCCCCTCCTTCCATCAGTCATCTGTCCCTCTCTCTAAGGGGACAGTCAATCAGTCCCTCTGTCTCCTCCCCACGTTTCAAATCCTATTCAGCAATGCCAAGCGTGAATATTAAGAATTGAAGACAGGTTTCGTCCTTCCAGCATGCACCTGCCCAGAAGTGTGACGGCAATGATTTTTGGAGGGTAACCCCTTAGCCATGCCTGGCAGGATTTGTTCGGGCTGGCTGCAGGCTTGGGAGCGGGCAGTAAGGGTAACGAAGGGGACCACCTGAGGTGCAGTCAGGCAGGCTGAGACAAAAGGTTTGCTGGGGCTGGGATGGATGAAACAGGAAATGTATGCATGAACTTGAACGTGGCTCAGGCCAAAGCAGAGGAGTGGCCCCAACGCTAAGCTGCCAGGACCCCAGGACGTTCATCTGCTCCCAGATATCATCCCACGTCATCTTTTCTAGCACAATGCTCACTTTGTCTGTTAGATGTCAAAGTGCATGCAGGTCCAGCCCCGCCCTCCAGGGTCCTTTCCTTGGGCGGCTAGTGAGGGGAGAGACTTCACAACTTCCCCTCGGGGCCCTTGGGGCCTGTTCTCACTGCACAGTGCTGACAAGCCCATGAGCTGTGACATCTGGAAGGTGGAGCCAGGCCCCCTAGGGGGAGCCTCCCAGGAAGTAATTCCCTGGGGGGTCACCAGGAGATGAAGAAAGCCAGGGCAGGCCTGTCCTCTCCCACCATCTCCTGAACCCATGCACTTCCTTTCTCAGTCATTGAGAATGTCCTTCCCGGTCTTAGCCCTCTGTGACACCCTGCTTAGCCACACGAAGCCTCCGGGGCCTGCTCTGTAAGCTACAGAGCCAACACTTGTCAATTCCTTTCTCGAGCACTAGCATGTATCCCAGTGGAACAGTGTGCCACCGGGTCTCCAATGGCTGTGACTTTTTGGACGTAGATTGCCAAGCCTTTCGTTCGAGGAGTCTCTGGGTAGACTCAGACATCTAACTTTTCGGTGAGCATCCAAAAAAAAAAACTAAATAAACCCTGCCATTAAGTCAATTCCAACTCGTGGAGACCCCATCGGACAAAGTAGAAGCGTCTCTGTAGGTTTCTAAGATTTACATCTCTATAAGAGTGGACAGCCTCATCTTTCTCCCGAGGAGTGACTGGTGGGTTTGATCCACCAACTTTGTTGTTAATAGCCTGTGTTAGTCCAGGTTCACTAGAGAAACAAAATCATAGACACTCATGTGTATAAGAAAGAGCTTTACATAAAAGAGTAATTGTATATTAAGAAAACATCCCAGCCCAGTCCAGATCAAGTCCATAAGGCTGATATTAGCCCATATGTCTGATACCAGTCTATAAATTCCTCTTCAGACTCACACAGCACATGCCATGACTCTGAATGCAGGAAGATCAAGGCCAGTGGGTAAAATGTCTTGTGGATCCAGTGGCAGTGGAAGCATCTCCACGCTGGTGTGAGTCTCCACACGGCTCCTCTAGCTCCAGGGCGCTGGCTACCATCAGTGTAGCTCCATGTGGCTTGTCAACAGGAATGTCTCACAGGGAGAGAGTGTGTCTGGCCTCCAGTGAGCTATTTCAAATCAGGAATAACCAAAAACAGCAACCAAAGAAAATAATTAAAATGTTAACTTCCCATGCTCTCCCCAGAAAACAACACCGTAAACTGCATGGCCATATCTGATCTCTGGCTAGCCACAGAAGGAAAACTAGCATGAGACAGGAATCAAACAAACATCTGCTCTCTGTCTCCCTGGATTTGTTTCTCTAGTCTACCCAGACTAACCCACAGCTCAATGCAAAACCCACTGTGCCACATGGGCTCTGCCAATTACCCATTTTGTACCACCCAGGACCTGGGTCACCCTGCCATGGTATATGCACTTGCCTCATATGCTGAACAATGAAAAATAAGACCACAGAACTGATGCTTTTGATTTATGGTGCTGGCAAACAATACTGAAAGTCCCATGGACTGCCAGAAGAACACACAAATCTGCCTTGGGTGAAGTCCAGCCTAAGACTACCTCTCAGTCGCGGGATGGCGAGTCTTCGTCTCACGTACTTTGGACGTTTTGCCAGGAGGGCCCAGTCCCTGGGGAAGGGCATCATGCTTGGGAAAGTAGAGTGTCAGCAAAAAAGCAGGAAGGCTCTTCATGAGATGTACCTGACGCCGAGGCTGCAAGGAGGGGCTCCAACCTAAGAACAATTGGGAGGACGGCACAGGTCCGGAGCGTGCTTTGTCCTGTTGTACACAGGGTCACTACGAGTCAGAACCAATTGGACAGAACCTAAGGATGACAACAAAAGGGGCTGGGCTAGGCAAGGAGGAGCAGGGAAACAGGAAACAGGGAGAAAGTGGGCTAAGTGATGTCATGTTGCATGGAGAACTCTGAAATCCATGAGATGGAGCCAAATGTGTACGAATTGTTGCATGGAAAACTGATTGGCTCTGTCAACCTGCACCCAATTCACCATAAGAAGAAAAGTTGAAAACTATAAATAGATGTGCATACGCCTTACAGGGATGAGAGACCCAGAGTGGCTGATGGGGCTCGGCCAAGACTATCCACAGGACACAGGATTGTCCCTGCTTACAAACCAGCAGTCGTCAGACATGCCGAGCTAATGAAGAGGGAGCTGTGCCTTTAATTCTCATTGCCACCACGCCAGCCTCTTATGTTATCGACAGTATTGGAGACACTGCATAATTAGGCCTGTTAATGAGCATGAATAAGATTGGCACAGTTTTTCACTTAGATCAACACCTCTCAAGCCTTAGGGATAGCTCTCGGTGGTTCATTTCCAGCCGGTCAGGAAGTCTGAGGCAGGTTCTGGACCAGAGCATTCCAGGGGGCAGCTGGGGCTCAT
Source organism: Echinops telfairi (assembly GCF_000313985.2). NCBI lineage: Eukaryota > Metazoa > Chordata > Mammalia > Afrosoricida > Tenrecidae > Echinops > Echinops telfairi. Next base: position 96,018,314 of record NW_022111369.1, on the reverse strand, counting down.
CCCACCCCCCTCCCCAGGTCTAGCAGTCACTGGTTGTGTTAGATCTCCCAAGTAGAGAGACCCCCAAGCTGGGCCAGCAACTCATCCCCTCACTGTGCCTACACATCCCCCATGGAGAGGTGGAGTCTGTCGGCTCTCCGTCCGCTGGAGCTGGGTTGGTCTGTGGCTTGGTTTGGCCAGCGGAAGGCAGAGGCAGCACCTGAGTTTTCGAAGTGACCCCTTTGCTTTTGAACGCTCTAAAGAGATCGTTTGCAGCAGATGTACCCAGTGCGATGCATCGTTGGACTTCTTCACTGCTGCTTCCACGGGCACTGCTTGTGGCTCCAAGGGAAAGGCGATCTTTGACACTTTCAGTTCGTTTAGCGTGATGCAACTTGTCGTGCCATCTGCTCCCCCACTACCATGGAGTCTGTGCTGACTCCTAGTTACCCTACAGGACAGTGGACCTGCTCCACAGTCGCCAAGGCTACAGATCTCTAACGAAGTAGCCTGCCTCCTATTTCTCTCGTACAGCCACCCAGCACCTAACTCACCGTGAGCCCAGTGAGGGCTCCTGTGTCTGCCTATCTTGTTGTTGCTCTGAAGTGCCATTGACCGCGTTCCGCACAACAGGATGAAACCCTGCTCGGTCCTGCGCCATCCTTGCAATGGTTGTCATGTGTGAGCCCATTGCTGCAGCCACTGTGTCCATCCATCTCCTGAGGGCCCTCCTCTCTGTCAAGGCCCCTCTACTTTACCAAGCATCATGTCCTTCAGGGACTGGTCTCTCCTGAAAATGTGTCCAAATTATGTGAGACAAAGCCTCACCATCTTGCCTCTAGGGAGCACTCTGACCATACTTCTTCCAAAACAGATTTGATTGTCCTGGTAGAAGCCCGTGGTATTTTCAATATTCTTCTCCAGCACCACAATTCAAATGCATCAGTTCTTCTTTGGTCTTCCTCGTTGAACTTCAAATTTCACATGCATATAGAAGATTGCTAGTAAGTCTTCCTCCAATCCTAGTTCTACCTTTTTTTTCCATAGCAAGAGGGCTTCAAAGGGTTCTTTGAAAAATTGCATTTTCCTACAAAAATGTAATTCAATTTTCCAATGACGTTTTAAAGCCCTGTCTTATAGTCCAGCTTCTCGGATGATTTGCCCAGCATTCCGATTGAATAAGTGCAGTGAAAGGATACCACTCTGACACACAACTTCCTGATCGGAAACCATGCGGTGCCACTTGTTCTATGCCCACGACTACTTCTTGGTCTGTAGGTTCAGTATGAGCACAATGAAGTGTTCTGGGATCGCCATGCAAAAGGTCTATGCGATTTCCTGAGATGCTCACGCGTAGGCTCTTTGTAGCTGGGTGACAGAGAAAGGCTGCGTGGGCAATGGAGGAAGGACAAAGACCTTGTAATGTATGGCCCAGCCCCATGGAACCAGAAGGTGAAAGAGGGGTTTGCTGGTCTGAAATACAAGGAACTGCGCACACTCCTGAGCCTATAGCTGGTACCCAATGTTCTGGCCACTTGGGGATGGTCCACTGACTCAGGGTGACCAGGGATGAAGGCTGGCCTCGCTGCTCAGTTAGGGGAGAGAGGATGTGTCAGGAAAGACTGGTGATGAGGCAGGTAAATGCAGGAAGGTGAAGTCTGGGTCCACTTACCTCTGACAATTTGTCACAAGCACCATCTGCTTGTTCATCTAGGTGCTAATATTCCCTGAAATGACTAGCCAGGACTCACAGGCAGACAGAACTCATGATGACGGGGTTTATTAAGGAAGATGAAAGGTTATAATGCCAGTAAAAAAATGCTCAGGATTTCCTAGTGAGCAATGTTCATCAGGACATGTTACAAAGTTCTTTTGGGACTGCTAATAAATGCCCATTGGGGCATACCACTCTGCTATAAGCCTCAACCTGAAGGCATTCAGCTCAAGCTCTGTGGGTCGGCAAACCCAAATCCCTGGAGTAAGTGCTCAGAGGCACCCCACTCCAGTAAGCCTCAAACGGAAGGCATTCAGCTCCACTTCCATGTGTCAGTCCAATGGCCCCAATTAAGTCCACAGAGACACCCCAAGCCACCAGCCAGCCTCCTGCCCCAAAATCACTCAGCTCTCTCGTGCAGTGGCTCCTGGCTCTGCTGCTGCTCCTCCAGCGTTACAGCTGTCTTCCGGATTGTGTGCAGGAATCTTGGGGTCCAGAGGATGCTTTACATCCAGAGGATGAGATCTCCCATCCCCTGCTTCTCAGAGGGCTCATTTGATGCCTAACAGGATGGCAGTCCACTGACCGCCTGTTAACAATTACTCATGGGTGAATCCTATAAAGAGGTAGTCTCGGAAACCCACGGGAGCAGTTCTGCTCCATCCTAGAGTCCTGATGAGTTGTAATCTATCCCATAGCAGTGAGTTTGATCCGGGCTTGAGTAAAGCCATGGTTATAAACATGTGCTATATGAAAGAGTTGCTGGGGATCTGGTTAAAATGTCCAGTCTAATGCACTGTAGCTGGGGTAAACGTGCAGTCTCTCAGCAGGAGCTTGAATGGAAACCCTGCTCCCAAACCACAGCCTGTCGGAGAACAGCTGAGCATTAACCGCTGCACCACCAGGTTCGTTACACTGAGGAGACCTTCCTGTCTGCCAGGCACTGTTCTGAGCACTCACCATCGCCAGGTGCACGCAAGTGTGATGAGGCCCATCCTGCAGCTGAGAAATCTGAGTCTCCAAGGACTTAACTAACTTGCTCAAGGTCACACGAGGCAGAACAAAGTGTTAGGTATTTGTGTTGGGCTGGGTATGTATATGTACACACATGGATACACACACAAACACATATATAATTTCTTCCATATATATGGGAGAAAATTTTTTATGAATAATACGTTTTATTCTTGTAAAAAATTTTGATAATAAATGTATAAAATGTTATTTTTATCTATTAATTGGTATTTAATACCTATATCATATCCTTCCATAGTTCAATCACATACAGTAGAACTGTACAATTGCTAGCACAGTCTGTTTCCAAATATCCTTTTTATACCTGGACTCCTTGACATCGTCTCTCTTATTCCCCGCCCCTCCCCCCCTTGGTCCCCATCCTCCGGGAACCTTTATTGTACTTGCCATCCCACAGGCTCATCCTGGGTTTCCTATACCGAGAAACAGGAAATCATAGAACACACCTTCAAGAGAGACACCCCCAATGACAATGACCCTGGCAATACCCCCGAATATGTACAAACCAAAAATACAGAACATTCTGGAAGCCAGATCAGGTCCAGCCTGTACCATAAGGGGATCCCCTGGGGGCTTACCCAGTGGTAGCAGTGGGTAAGCAGTAAGTCCACTCCGCCTCCCGACTGTGGGTCAGATGTTAAGTTGTAGGCTCTTCCTAACACGTGTAGCTGCCAGGGCTGATGAACAGAATGCAGGAAGCAGGTGGGCACAGAGGCAGAGAGATCCATGGTTGGCAGGTCAGCTGACAGGCTCTGGTGGTTCCCAGGGCTGGCAGGCAATATGGTGGGCTGCTGGCTCTAGTCAAAAGGACCAGAGGTTGATGAGCCACATGCAGGCTCCAGACAAGCAAACGCAAAGAAGTTCTCTACAGCATCTACTTCTGTATGAAGTAAGCCATACACCCCCCCCCCACACCCCCGCCAAGGAAGCATTCCTCAGGGTTATGACCCGAGTAAGGGAATTGCACTCTGCCCTAATCTTTTCATACCAGTAGATCCCACCATGGAGTTGATCGCATCATGTTAGATCACATCTTGGAGGAGCCCTCGACTGCCGAACTACTGGAAATCCTGGCCCAGCCAAGCTGCCGCGAAACTGAACTACTCCAGTACGGCTGTGTTTCTGAACCTGCGCTGCCAGCAGAATCACAGGGAGGCTTGAAAAGCTGAATCCGCAGGCTGTGCTTCCATGAACACACCGCGGAAGCGTCTCTGCGGTCGGAACACAAACCTGGACACTTTGTCAGCTTCCTAACAGATGATTACTACATGCAGCCAAGTTTGAGAAGGCGTGGACTCATGGACTCCCTGGATTCTCAGTCTGTGTTCATTTAAAGGCACTTCTTAATACTACTTACTTAACAATGAAAGACCATTTCTAACACCCATCATGTTAAGTAACAGATCTATGGTAAAGATAGTGAGAAATGTGGACGTGGTGGTGGTGGTGGTAGATGTTGAGTACCTATCTATGTACAACAGGATGAAACACCGTCTAGTCCTGCTCCATCCCCTCAATTGTGAGGTTTGAACCTATTATCGCAGCCATTGTGTCCTTTAATCTCATCCAGGGGTCTTCTACTCTTTTCTGATTCTCCTGGCTCCCCAATTTCCTCTCATCTCCTCTCTTCTCTTCCCAGCCCCCCTTTCTCTCTGTCTCTGTATGTGTGCTTATGAGAGGATGGTGGTTTCAGATAATCTTATCTTGATCTCAAGAGGCAGGAAAATATCATCTGACACAGAGGTTCCATGTTGAAGATTTGAGGCAAAAAAAGATCTGTAACGTGATTAACTCCATGATATAGGGAACTTCACATTGGCTGTGAGGCAGATGGGGAGAATTGTTGGAAATGCTGGATCTAGAACTCTCAACATAAAGAAGGAAGCAAAGGTGATAAAAACAATTCATCAGATTTTCTATAATTTAATTGAAAGTATGTTAGCCAGGGTAGTGACTATGTAAGTGGGCATGGCTCTTGTTGTTAGGCGCCTTTGAGCCAATTATGACTCACGGTGCCTCTATGTGAACAGAGCGAAATGTCACCAAGATCTGAGCCATCCTCACAATCTTTCTCATCTGTGAGCCCCTCGATGCAGCCTCTGTGTCAATCCGTCTCGCCCAGGGCCTTCCTCGTTTTCATTTTGCCTCTACTTACCACCCATGATGTCCTTCTCTAGGGACTGGTCTCTCCTGACCACCTGTCCATGAGGCAAAGTCTCACCATCCTTGCCTCTAAGGAGCCTTCTGGCTGTCCTTCCTGCAAGACAGATCTGCTGGTTTGCTTGGCAGTCCATGACACGTTCTGTGTTCTTCCCCAGCACCACGAGTCGAACGCGCCCATTCTTTTTCACTCCTCCTTGGTCTTCTGTCTGTTTGATCAACATCACCACTGCATGCCGTAAAGCAGCCCTGGTGGCACAAGGGTTAAGCATTTGGCTGCCAACCCAAAGGTTGGCATTTCAAACCACCCACTCACAACAGTGGGCTCACACACAGCCACCACTGTGAGGCTGTTGAAGGGCGGGCCCTGTTTTGTTTGTTCTGTTGCATGGAGAGGAGAGCTGCTGGGAGTCAGTATGATGTTACTTTGCTTCCTAAATTCCTTGAGTGACATAGAGAGACCCAGGTAGGTGCTAAGATGCAGCAGGTTTGCCTCACAGCCAAGGAATTCCACACTCAGGGGAGCTGTCAGGTTCATAATGAGTGGGAAGCAACTGCTTGCTGTCTGAGCACCACCAGGTTGCTTGCTGCAAACACAACCCTGAGAAAGCGTGAGGAAGGTCTGGGCTTATGATCTTTGCTAGCCCAGTGGCTCTGCCAAGACTCGTGGCTTTGTTTTCTTTCCATCTGAGCACGTAACATCTGGATAGTTTCTCGTCCATTTGTTCTCATTTCTTCCAATTCTGTAGATGATCAAGAATTCCCAGGCTTCCTCCTTTCTCTTCGCACCATGTTGCTGAACCACAAGTTGTTATATGTCCCAGCCCGAACTCAACTCAACCAGGAGGCCTCCAGTCCATGCCAATTCAAGGAGACCCCACGTGTGCAGAGCAGAGCTGCTCCATGGAGTCTCATTTCAAGAGCCAGTGCCTCAGAGTGTGCTGATCCGCCAGCCTTTGGGCTAGAAGTCAAGCATTTAACCATTCACACCACCCAAGGCCCTACGTACTCCTAGAATTTCTTAAAAAGTACCTGAACATATATCATGCTTCTTAACCTTTACCATCCTATTGGCGCAATCAAGTCAGCTCCAACACATAGTGACTTAGCTATAGCAAAATACAAGGCTGCACTCCCCCGCACCCCTTTCCCCCCCTGCATGATCATGACCTTGGTATAGTTGAGTTCATTGGTGTGGCTATTGTGTTGATCTGGTTTGTGAGGATTTCCCTCCTTTCTCCTGACCCTCCACCTGGTAAGTGTTGAACAGCTAAGTTCAAGGTTGGCCGTTCAAACCACAAGCTTCTTAGTGGGAGAAAAAACCCTAGGCTGAGTGCCTAGGGGTCAGAACGGACATAATGGCAATGAGGGGTGTGGGGGAGCAGGGGCTGTTTCCTCTGACCTGCTTTATCAAACACAGGGCCTTTTGCTAGAGTGTGACGTGCTAACCCACCCAGTGCTTCCGCAGGAGAAAGGTCTGGTGACCAGCTTCCATACATATTGTTGTTGTTGCTATTGTTGTTAGGTTCCCTTGAGTCAGTTCCCACTCAGAGCAGTCCTGTGCACAACAGAACAAAACACAGCTTGCTCCCGAGACAGCCTCACAATGGCTCCCACGCCTGAGCCCATCGTTGGAGCCACGACGACAACCCATCTCCTGGAGGCCCTTCCTCTCTTTCACCGCCCCTTTTCTTTACCAAACGTCATGTCCTTCTCTAGGGACTGGTCTCTCCTGACAACAAGTCCAAAGTACGTGAGGTGAAGGCTCGCCATCCTTGCCTCTAAGGAGCCCTCTGGCTGCACTGCGTCTGGGACAGGTGTGTGTGTCCTTTTGACTGTCAGGGTGCTTTCATGAAGACTGCATAAAGGGCCCTAGAAACCCTTGGACTCGAGCGAGCTCCCTGTGGCCGCACTATTCTGTCCCACGAGGCCACTCTGAGCCCAAATCCAACCTGAGGTCACATCCCACCCCCAAGGACACGGCCTTCAAGGAGCTTGTTAAAGGTGAACCGTGAGAAAGGAGAGGGCGGCAGCTGGTGAAGGAGAAGGGGGGGGATTCCCCAAGGCCTCGGGAATTTCAAGGCCATGGTCTGAGTCACTTCCCCTGCCAATCAAGAAGGGGGGCCCAAGGAGGGCACCCTAGCAGGTGACTTTATTTTCCTCTTTTAATTTTTGTTGTGAATTGAGTGAGTTTGACGACCAGAGATCAGTTTTCCATTTAGCGATGCATACACTCAGGTCTCATCTCATTGATTGTGACAATGTGACACCACTCATCCCACTTCCTCCCTGGGCTACCTGTCTCCATTCCTCCTTCTGGACTTGGGTCAGTGCTGCCTTTGGTCATTTTTAAAGTTCTTTCCATAATGCTTCTTTATTGAAAAAGGTCTTATTGGGACAGAATACATATATCATACAATTCAATAGTCCAATCATATCAAGAAGAGTTGTACAATCATTACCACAATCGATCTTAATGCTGCCCTTTTAATTTCCAGTGGTTGGTTATTCTAAGGAGTGCTTGATCTCTAATGTTATTGCTCATGGATATATATTACAGCAAAGGTTAAAAATAAGAAAACAAAATGATAAACCCCAACTCACTGTCATTAAGTCAAAGCCTAGTCACAGCAACCCCATAGGACCTGGAAGAAGTGCCCTGGGAGTTTCCAGGGCTGTGACTCTCTCTAGGGAGTAGAAAACTCTTCTTTCTCCCTTAGAGCGGCTGGTGCATTTGAACTGCCAACCTTGCAGTTAGCAACCACATGACCAGTACACCACCAGAGCGCCAAAGTAAATACCATATATATTCGAGTACAAGCCAACCTGAATATCAGCCAAGGCACCTAATTTTACCACAAAAACTGCATTAAAAATGTGCTGAAAAACTCAACTTATACACAAGTATATACGGTAACTATATACAAATAACCTCTGGTAAACTTTTACATATCCATGCATACTCTCCCATCTAGACTCCCATTACGTCCAGCCTGCTTCTCCATCCACCCATGCAGCTCTTTGTAGATCGCCCCTAAAGCGACACTGTGTCTGCCCACAATGTTCACCTCCCACAGGAAGTGAGTTTATGTTCTGAGCCTCCGTTTTCTCATCTATAAAATGTAAATGAGATGAAGAACAGCCAGGTCCTGGGTCTGTTGGAAAACTCAAGAGACCACAGGCATGAAATTTCTTTGCAAACTGCAAAGCACCCTTCACATGAAAGGGATGAACGTACGAGGGGTACCGCCCCAAAAAACCCAGAATTGCCCAGGACTGAGTGAAGCTTTCATAGTACGCATTATTCCCGCTAGGGGAGCATCCAGCGACTCGCTCTGAGTTAGTGAACCCAGTGACGTTGCCTGGGAAGGTTCTCTCTGGTTACAGTGAACTTTTAGGTAAAAGCATTTTCACTCAAACCTCGGTTTGTTTGTGTATTTTGTTTGTTTGTTTTTGTTTTGTTTGTGATGGCTGATTTAAAAGAACAGCGTGTGGCTGTGAAATTTTGTTTCCTGATTGGGAAAAATGTCGCAGAGACTGTTGTGATTTTGAACACAGCTTACAACAACAGCGTGTGTTATACAGGGTTCTCTAGAGAAACAAAACTAGGATACTTATAAATACACACATATATGTCTACATATATATGCAGAAATATATATACAGCATGAAGGAATATAACAGTTAATTAATCCACACAGCAGTACAGAGGGCTCAGTTCAACTCGCTCTGTGGAACAGTTAATATACTGGAAGTCCTTCAACTCATGAGAGCTACTAGGTCCAAGGTCAAGGAAGCAGACAGCTGAGTCTTCCCTAGGGCAATTCAGGCATCCGGCCACAGGCAGCAAACATCAGGGCCGGTCACCAACAGTCAGCAGCTCAGAAGCTTAGTGAAGCAGACCCAGATGGGATAATGAGCTCTAGCAATGCAAAACAACAGGATCCGAAAGTCTCAAGCTCAAGTGATATAAACACAAGTAGCATGGTGAAGCAGGTCTCAAAGGAACCTCAATCCATGGGTTGGTTGTCCCACAGGTAGTGTAACTCACAAGTTGAGGCAGACAACTAGCTAAAGCAGCCACATGCTGGTCGGATCATCAGAGAGCAAGAGTGAGAGGGATTGGGGCATGCCAAGCCATTTATCTCTTTGCCCTTCAAACTGCAACTTTATTAATCCCACATGTTCTTACTGGCCAGGTTGGCACAATAAACCTACCTGTTACACAGCACCATGGAAAAAACTTAAAGTGTACAAGTGGTTTTCTTGGTGCAAAAAAGATGAAATGTTGTTTGATGACAAACCTCATTGTGAATGTCCGTCAGCCTCCTGAATAGATGAAAATGTCGACTCGTAGTGCATTTGGAGTTTGTTCCACCAGGTCAGACTGTTAATTTACTTAGAGGTTCTGAAAAGAGTGTATAACAGTGTGTGACAAAACAGGCTTGATCTGTGGCAGATTGGAGACAAGTTTTGCCACCACGACAATGTACCTGCTCACGCAGCCATCTCAGTGTGCCAGTTTTTGACAAAAAAAAAAACCAACAAAACCCAGCATGCCTCTCTTGCCCCACACACCTTACTCACCTGATCTTGTTCCATGAGACTTCTTTTTGTTTCCAAGAATGAAGAGGGACATAAAAAGACAGGAATTTGACGATGAAGAAGAGATGAAGAAAAAAGCAAGGGAGGTGCTGTCAGCCATCCAAACAGATGAGTTTGAAAAATGTTTCTGAAAATGGAGTTGCAGATTTGAAAAATGTATTAAGTATAGTGGAGAGTACTTTGAAGGTGATAAGGTTGTTTTGTTTTTTTTTAAAAAAGTAATACATAGCTTTGAAAAAAAATCTGTTTTGCGAGGGTTACCTACTTGTAATGCCCAGAAGAGAGAAGGCCCCTGGAATAGTATGAAGAATAGGCAGGCATGCAGTGGCCAAAATGTGACAGAGCCACTTAGACTAGGGAATAAGAATGGGGGAACAGAACCCCAACTGGTATATGACCCTCGGGCAGCATGTGATTTCTGAGGGCCTGCCCTGGCCTGGGCACTCTGCCAGGGCCTAGACACTTAGTGGACCCAGGCTAGCCCACCGCCCCTCCAGTGGCACCCTTCCATCTCTCACTCGTCCTTAGATAAAGAAGTGCAGGTTTGGAGGGAAGCTTGCCAGCATTTCCAAGAGCCAGGAATTCGTTATCAGCAACCCTAACTGAACTGCTGACCGAGTCTGTTCTGCACATAGACTATCAGCTGCCCGGCGTCCCCTGAGAAGCACCCATGGAGGTCAGATAACAGCCTGCTCCAAAAGCAGGCAGGATCGCCAGTTGTCCTGCCTTGCCCAGGGCTGAGGGGTTTCCCAGGACATGGGATGTTAGTGTGAAAACCTAGAAAAACCAAACTCACCGCCATTGAGTCCATGTCAATGCATCGCTTGGCCATAGTCCAAGATGGCCAGAGGCCCCCAGAACCAACCCCAATAAACACCAACAGTACACATACATGGATCACAGCTCTGCTTCCGGAACGCTGCTGGTGACCCTGAGGAATTCCATCAGCACTTATACTCTGGGGATGAATTTCCTTGGTTGTTTTTCCCCCTATGTCCTTGAATTGGCAGCGTAGCTCTGCATCCGGGGGACACCACGATGGCCTCATGCTGGTGGTCTCTCTCATCCCAGTGACTTGTCTCTGTCCTGTTGAAACCATGGGAAAGGAGTCTCCTTGAAATACATTTGGATTGCATTTGACTTTGGTTTGGGGGTTTGTTTGTTTGTTCACCGAGAATGATGGCAACAGTACGGCTTTTAGCTCCTGGATTTGGATTTCTTGCCCGAAGCTGAGACTGGCAATGTTTTCAACCTGATTGCAAACGCCTTCTATTAGCCGAGTTTGAAGTTTACCCTGCCTTGTGATCAGGCGCTGGGCTGCTAACCACAAGATGAGCAGTTCAAAACCACCAGCAGGTACGCACCAGAGACAGACAAGCCTTTCTACTCCCATAAAGAGTTAGTCTCAGAAACCAAGGGAGCAACTCTACCCTGCCCTGATAGGGTCGCTATGAGTTGGAATTGACTGAAGGGCAATGAATTTGGTTGGCTGGTTCATTTGTTTCCCTCTGGTTTTACAGCGTTAAAATGCTTACACAAAGACAAACAGGTCTAGTCCTGAGAGAAATCTCAGGGCTGAACAAAACCAAACATAGATGCTCTGAGACTGCTTTAGACAAGAACATGTAAAACAGGTGCCTAGAATGGTTTGTGTCTTTCAGGGTTTTGTTTTCTCCCAAAGCAAAAAACCTAGAGGTTGGTGGCCACTAGGTTTGATACTGTGCTACCATATCCTGGCAGTGGTCTGCAACCTTCCTGATCCTCCCTAACCCTCCCAGGTACAAGGTGACTGCCACAGCTCTGGACATGGAGTTGCATCCTGTTATTGTGAGTTTTGACTCATAGCAACCCTATTGCAACAGAACAAAACATTGCCCAGTCTGCACCAGCCTCGTCATTGTTCTTATGTTTCAGTCCATAAGTGCAGTCACTGTGTCCATCCATCTTGTTGAAGGTCTTCCACTTTGGGGCTGTCCTTCTACTTTACCAAGTGTGGCAGTTACATAAGCTACTGTCAACTTCAGGAAGGGGTGGAGTCTAGCCTGCCAACCAGGTTGCAGCGTGATGAACTCGTTTGGAGGCGTGACAGAGATAAATAGCTCACTGGAGGTCAGACACACACTCTCTGCTTCGTCTCCCAGCGAGACATTCCTGTTGACAAGCCACATAGAGCTATGCTGATGGAGCCAGAATTCTGGAGCTGAAGGAACCAGGTGGAGACCCATGCCAGCACTGAGATGCTTCCATCACCACTGGATCCACAAGACTT
>NW_022111369.1:96004167-96005379 GCF_000313985.2 Echinops telfairi | reverse complement strand
AACTGCTGCTTCCGTGAGCACTGATTGTGGATTCAAGCAAGATGAAGTCCTTGACAACTTCCATCTTTCTCCATTTATTATGATGTTACCTTCTGGTCCAGCTGTGAGGATTCTGGTCTTCTTTATATTGAGTTAAATTGAGCCTACATTCCTGAAGGGGCCAGGCCCTGAAGAGAGACATCGTGTCTGATAAAGTAGAGGGTCAACACAAAAGAGGAAGACCCTCAAAGTGCTAGATTGGCACAGTGGCTGCAACAGTGGGCTTAAACATGACAAGGATTCGGAGGATGGCACCGGACCAGGCAGTGTTCTGTTTTCTTCTGGGGTAAATGAGGCTGCAGAGCATCAGAACCGCCCCCCAACTCCCTCACCCCCACCCCCACCCCGGCAGACAGCACCTAACATCAACACCAAAAACAGCCCTGTTCAAGACCCCTTAAACTTGACCAGGCCAACGCAAGTCTCATGGCCTGACCTAGAGGCAGTAGAGACTAGTTGTCCAGATGCCCTGGGTTTGATCTCCCACTTAATAGCTGGGTGGCCTTGGACAAGTGGCTTAATCTCTCTGTGCTTCACTGTCTCTGTGTATAAATGAGGGTGCTCTGTCCGAAGAATCTGGGCTGATACTCCGCAGGCAGTGCTCAGAACCTGGCACTTCAGGCCCCTGCCATTTATGCCAGCTGTCAATGTCATCGTGGAGGTCTGCTGGGAGGAGGAGGGCACACTCTCCAACCGTGAAGTACCCATGTTAACACAAGTCAACCTTTTGATCCCACCCAGGGGCTTCCCTGGCTCAGGCCTCTCCATCCCTCCCTGAGTTGAGGCCTAACGGCATGCTCTTCACTACCGGCCTCTCCCATCTCCAACCTGCCTCCCTCGGGCAGCCCACTCCCACACCCGCAAGTCAGCTGAGAGGGGAGGCTGAGCCAGCAGACCCCACTCACCCCCTGCTTGTGCCCCCCCCACCCATAAGGAGGCCCTTGAGTGTCCACTCTGGTGCAGGGTGCGCCGGTGTGAGGAGCCTACTGTGTGGTCTCGGGCAAATGACTGAGGCTCTGAGTGTGGATTGGACTGATAACGATGCCCGAGGACAATGACTGCGGGGCGTCTCCTCTCTGAAACCCAGAAGGTCGCCTCCTGGGAGAAAAACTACACCTTCTGGAGAGTGGCTCTGCCCTGTCTCCGTCCCAGCTGCCTGATCTCTCCAAGGCG
>NW_022111369.1:96001103-96002946 GCF_000313985.2 Echinops telfairi | reverse complement strand
GACAAGCTAGGGAACGGTCTGTTTGGTCCATATAGACCAAATTTTTAATCAAGAACACCCCCCCCTCCTGTCAATGGTGTCCCTCTTTAAATCTGGTCGCCTTACCTTAAATAACTCCAGCTGTCTTCTCATCTTTTAAAGGTGGGTGTAGTCCCTCCCTTCAGCAGAGGTTGTTGCTGTGGCTGTTGTTAGATGCTGTGTCCTTGTGGGTTCAGCATTGGGCTGCCAACCACAAGGATGGTGGTTCAAAACCCAGCGGTGGCTCCTTGGGAAAAAGATGAGGTTGTCTGCTTCCTTAAAGATTAACAGTCTCAGACCCCCTAGAGAGGGTACCCCCTCCATGAGTCATAATAGACACAATGGCAGTGCGTTGGGTTTGCTTTCAGGGACCCCCATGTGATGGCATAGAACTGCCCATCGGGTTTTCTAGGCTGTGATGGGAACAGGTGCAGACGGCAGGTCTTTCTCCCACTGAACAGCAGTTAGGCCCCATGCAGTTGTTTCTGACTCCCAGCAACAGAACAAACAAAACAGGGCCCGTCCTTCAACAGCCTCACGGGCGGTGACTGTGTGTGAGCCCACTGCTGTGACTGGGTGGTTTGAAATGCCAACCTTTGGGTTGGCAGCCAAGGCCTTAACCCTTGTGCCACCAGGGCTGCTTTCCGGCATGCAGTGGTGATGTTGATCAAACAGACAGAAGACCAAGGAGGAGTGAAAGAGAATGGACGCATTCGACTCGTGGTGTTGGGGAAGGACACAGAAAGTGTCGTGGAGTGCCAGGTGAACCAGCAGATCTGTCTTGCAGGAAGGACAGCCAGAAGGCTCCTTAGAGGCAAGGATGGTGAGACTCCTCACAGATTCAGACATATGGGCAGGAGAGACCAGTCCTTGGAGAAGGACATCATGCTTGGTAAAGAAGCTGGGCAGTGATGAAGACTTTTGACAAGCTGGATTGACCCAGTGGCTGCATCAAAAGAGCAAGTGTGAGGATGGCACCAGCCAGGCAGTGTCTTGTTCTGTTGTACTTGATGGCACCAAACAACAATGGTGATAAGTACGATCGAAGGCCGGGAGAGTACCTACCGGATCATCATAAGACTATGATGGAGATTCTTGTGTCGAACATCCATCTGTCTGCCTGTCGGTCAGACTGTGGTGGTCTGTGTGTTACGATGACCTTGGAAACTCTGCCACCACTATTTCAAGCTGCAGCAGGGTTACCCATGGTGAGCTGGTTTCAAAGGAGCTTTTAGGCTAAGAAAGACTAGGTGATGTACTTCCAAACATTAGCCAGTGACGGCGCCGGTGAATTACAGTAGAATATTACCCAGCATGGGGCTGGAAGATGAAGCCGTAGGTGGGGTGGGGTGGGGTGGTTAGGTGCCATTCAGTCAGTTCCAACTCTTAACAACGCTTTGCACAAGAGAACAAGACACTGCCCTATCCTACCTTATGCTCACAGTTGTTACTAAGCCTGAGCCCATGGCTGCAGCCACTGTATCAATCCTTTTCACTGCCCCTCCACGTTACCAAGCACATTGTCCTTCTCTACTGACTGGTCTCTCCCGAGACCAGTCACTATGTGAGACACAATCTTGCCATCCTCACTTCTAAGGAGCATTCTAGCTGTACTTCTACCAAGACGAAGGTGACCAGACGTCCCGCTCTTGGCAGGACAGTCCTGATTTTTAACAATTTTTCTTGCATCCTGTGGTGTTTTTAAAAAGTCCTGATTTTTGGAAAGAATGCATGACAAGCTAGGGTGTACGGTTTTCGGCTGCCATGTGGCTATTTCGCCAGGATATGAGTTTTATCAATGGTGTCCCGCTTTACCAATGTTAAA
>NW_022111369.1:95998996-96001003 GCF_000313985.2 Echinops telfairi | reverse complement strand
GGTCACCTTAACCAAGACAGATCTGTTTGTTCCTTGGGCAGTCCATGGTCCTTTCAGTGTTCTTCATTATTCTCTGCCACCACCATAATTCAAATGCACCGAGGTGCAGCCCTATGCTGACATGCAGGCTCACCGTGAGGCCGTGTCCAATCTACGGCAACTGGTCTAGTTAACCGAGGAAATGGGGGAGTTTGCAAGAGCATCGTATTTCTCCGCAGTGCCTGGCTTTGTGAAAGTGTGGACTCACAGTGTGGAGCACAGGATGGTCCCAGCCCAGGAATCCAGAGAACACCAGGGCAGAGCTACCTGCTTCAGGCCCCCAGCTCTCCCTGGCTTCTGAGCCAAGTCCTTCATGGTGGGCCTGAGCACAGCGTTGGGCTCCCCTGGGGCCTGCAGCCTGCCCTAAGCCCTGACCACCAGGGAAAGTGTCTCAAGCTCAGCCCACTCTACCATGGGCCCGAAAGGAGTAGAAAAACTGAAACCTCCTTTGCCATGCCCTTGAGTGCCAACCCCATCCCTACCCCCAATCCTTTGGGGTCAGAAAGATGGAATTCCTACATTTTATTTTTATTATAAGAATTCACACATTCTTTTCTATCTTACATCTTTCTAGTTCATACTTAAGATCTCTGGTGGCATAGCGATTGTGTGTTGGGTAGTTATCCACCAGGTCAGTGGTTCAAAACCACCCAGTGGAGAAAGATGAGGCTTTCAACTCCTGTAAAGAGTTATAGTCTCGGAAACCCACAGGGACAGTTCTAGTCTGTCCTAGAGGGTCACCATGAGTCAGAATTGACTCAACAGCTGTGAGTTGAGTTATACTTCCCAGTGGCACAGCGGTTAAGCACTGGGCTGCTAGCTGAAAGGGTGGTGGCTCCAGCCCACCAAGTGGCTCTCTGAGAGAACCACCCCGGGTCCTGCTCCCATAAAGACTGCTGCTATTAGATGCCATCAAGTCAAGGGGCCTCGGAGTAACCCGTGGGACAGAGCAGAGCTGCCCATCAAGTTTCCCAGGCTGCCATCTTCCCTGGGACAGACCGCTAGCCTCTCTCCCACAGAGCCGCCGGGTGGGTTGGAACCGCCAACCTCTCAGCAGCCAGGCATTTAGTCCTCACATCCCCAGGGCTCTTCCCCATAAAGCTCCCGCTAAAGAAACCTTTGCCTCTGGGTCATTTCTACTCTGTCACATGGGGTCACAACCACCAGCCCCCTAACTCTGGCACATCTCAAGCACCCTGTAGGCCACTTCTCTGTTCCCAGGGCAGCACACCGCGGGCGCCCACTCAGGGTTCTCAGGATGAGCCCATGCCTTTGGCCTTTCCCCTCATGATGTTCTCTCAGCCTGGAGTGCCAGGTCTCTCTGGAGACAGCCACTTACTCCTCAGAGTGGGGGACCCACTCCTGGCCTCCAGGAAGATTCCCAGTGTCCCTCTCATCTATAACACACACACCCCCACCGCCCTCAGCCAAGACTCCTTTCCCCTCAGACCTCCCTGGGCCTCATTCAACTTAGGAAGTGTTTTGCTCAGCTTTATGCCCTGTTGCTCTTGGGTTCTGTCAAGTTAGTTTGGACTCATGGTGACCCCATGCGACAGAGGAGTATTGCTCCATTGGGGTTTCCTAAGCTGAGAATTATATGGGAGCAGATCGCCAGGTGCTTCTCCTGTGGCCTCGAACCGCTGACCTTGGGGTGAGCAGCAGAGCACTTCACCCAGTGCACCGCCAGAGGAGTTGAATATGCATCTGGCTCCCCGCCCAGGTGTGTGTGGAACATGGACAGCAGGAGACAGCATGTTATTTTGTATGATGGGTATTCCTTCCACTTCTTCTCCTGTATTAGGCTAGGTAGTCTAGAGACACAAATCCAATGACGCTCACTTGTGTAACAACGTGCTTTTCTTTTTTAAAAAAATAACCATTTTATTAGGGGCTCATACAACTCATCATAATCTGTACATATGTCATCTGTGTCCAGCACTTTAGTACATATGTTGACTTCATCATTCT
>NW_022111369.1:95995577-95998352 GCF_000313985.2 Echinops telfairi | reverse complement strand
GAAGAAGAAGAAGAAAAGAGGAGCAAGAGAGAGAGAGAGTAGTTCCTGGTATTTCTCTTATAAAAAGGCCATACCTCCCAGGAGACACCATCAGGCTCTGACCTGATTGGCAGGTTGGACTCTGCCCCTCCACAAGTACAAGCTGACATAAAATCTTACTGCCGTTTCCCCCATCTCCAGCATTGAGCACATAAATCAACAGCCAACAAACCTCCTGGGTTCAAGTCAGTGCTGACTCACGGCAGCGCGCTAGGTGTGTCTGAATAGCGCCGCCATGGTTTTCACTGGCTGCAGCCTCTTGGGCTTTCTTTTGAAGTACCTCGGGGTGGACTCGAAATGCAATCCTTCCCGTTAATAGTCAAGTGTTCACTCCTTGCTTGGCACATAGCAACCACAAAAGCCAAATGAGTCACTTCTGACTCACAGCGACCCTGAAGGGCAGAATCAAACTGCCCCTTTGGGGTTCTGCGGCCATAAACCTTCATGGGAGCAGAAAATCAGCTCTTTTCTCCTATGGAGAGGCTGGTGGGTTTGAACCTCTGACGTGGAGGTGAGGCGCCCAGTGCATAACCCATCACCTCACCAGGACTCCTTTGTTGAATCAACAAGAAACGGCAACAGCTATTCCATGTGTCACAAACAGTTCACCCGCACTAGAGCGCGGTTCCTGCCTAGTCTATGTAGTCTGGATGGTGATGATGACCTTGTTGGGTGTCTCCTTTATTCCAGGCACAGCTCTGCTGTCTTGCTTTATTAACTCACACCTTCTTCCAAGCATCCTGAGAGAGCAGCCCCAGGCCACACAGTCCAGAGGAGAAAGAGTGGACATTCTAGCTCTTTCTCAACTATTTGGTGGAAAAGGGACATTCTTGAGAAAGGGTGCTTGGTTTTCATTTTTGCTCTGGATAAATCCTTCGAGGTGCAAACACTGTAAGCATGAGACTACGATTGGAACGTTGGGCGATTTGAACGCACCCCCCAGGCACCTCCAAAGACACCTAGCAATTGGCTTCCGGCAGCTCACACCACCTTGACCACCGGGGGAGCGTCTTTCCAGGCCTGTGCGATGCCTCTGCGGTGGCCAGGACCCAGTCCCAGCCAACAACAAAAGGGGTAGGGGTGGGCGTTGGGTTGTCAGGGCCCAGGAAAGCTTCTTGAAGGTGGGGACAGATCAAACAATGATCTAAAGGAAGGGCAGAAGTTGTCTTGGGAGCTGGCAGAGAGCAATGAGGTCCAGGAGGTCCACATTCTGGGCATGCAGGGCCCAGGCCGAAGCGGGATGCCCTGCTTCCTTCCCCACCCACCTTGCTTATGTTAGCACACTTGGGAGAAGCAGAGCTGGATTTGGTTCCAGGCAGAGAAGGTTCCAAGAAGCATTATCCTGATCTGCTGACGGCATATCAGACCTTTCGTAAGAGTTCACGGTCAGTTACCAAGGTGCATTACGAACGCACGGATGTTCTGTGAATCGCATCCACACCAGCCACTAGAGCTAAAGCGCTGCCTCTCCATCTGCATAATATCCGAAGCTGTCGGTCAGCAGCAGGACGTGTGGGCTCCGCGCCTCTCCTGGCCATCTGGCAGCTGCTTTGAAACCCCAGCTCCCCTGCACCCCTGTCCCCCTGCCCCAGGCTCCTTCAGGAGATGCTGAGCCAAGATTGTTCTTAAAGCAAGATCAGGATGTACCGTCGCCTCTGCGCTGTGGGCCCTTGATTTAGCAGCGTCAGGGGCTCCCTGAACATGGTCTAGCTCTTCTGGCGTTACCTCTTGCAGCCAGCCAATCAGAGGGCGACCAGGCAGAGGGCTGCAGGAGGCAACCAGCGGAAATCGGATTTTCCACAGTGTGCGAATGTAGAGGCTCATCCTCAGCTCTGCAAGCAGCTGCCTGGGAAGGTGCCAGCAGTGGTGCCTGACCCCGATGCTCAGCCCTGAGCAGTCCCTCCGGGGAAATGTGTCCCCACTGGAAGAACATCAGGTCAATGCCCCCTGGGAATAGGTAATGTAGATTGAGCTGTGCATACCCCCACCCAAATATACAGACCTCTCAACCTGTCTGTACCTGTGGGTTCTGCTTTGGGCTGCTAACCACAAGGCTGGCTGTTTGACTCCACCAGCTGTTCTGTGGGAGAAGATGAGGCTTCTGACTCCCTGTAAAGAATTTGAGTCTCAGAAACTCACAGGGGGCAGGTCTACCTTGACCTATAGGGTTGCTATGAGTCAGAAATGACTGAAGTATCAGCTAGGGTAGTGTGAGAGCTACTTAATTTCATGTCAACTTGATAAATAAGTGTAGGGGTGGAGTCTAGCCTGTCAATCAGGTCACAGCCCGATGATGTCTCCTCGTGTGTGTGGCCTTCTCATGAGGATTCTGGGAACTTCCTCTCTCTCGGCCTTCCTCTTCCTGTTGACAAGCCACTCAAAGACCCGCTGAGACCTGCAAGAGCCCTCCCTCTGCTTTCACCTTCCTGTGACAAGCCACGGAGACCTGCGCCAACCTTGAAGATGCTTCCTCTACCATTGGATCCACACTGCTCTGCACTCACTGCCCTGTGATCTTCCTGTACTTTGCATCAGTGCTTGTGGCTGCATGAGCCTGAAGAGGGATATGTGGACTAGTATAGGATGATGGACTAGAAACAGACTGATGGACTTGCTCTGGACTGAGCTGAGATGTTTTTCAGTATACAATTGCTCTTTGATATGAATCTCTCTCTTACACAGATGAGTATATGAGTGTCACTGGATTTGTTTTTCTAGTCAACCCAGCATAACAGT
>NW_022111369.1:95992555-95993627 GCF_000313985.2 Echinops telfairi | reverse complement strand
ACACTGCCATCACGTCAATCCTGACTCATAGCGACCCCAGGAGGGTTTCCCAGACTCTAACCATTTACGGGAGTAGAAAGCCCAGACTTTCTCCCATGGAACTACTGGTGGTTTCAAACTGCCAGCCTTTCGGATCGCAGCCCAGTGTGTAATGACGACACCACCAGGGCTCCTATAGCCTTGAGAAACCCATGTAGGGTCACTGTGAGTCAGAATTGAGTCAATGGCAGTGGGCTTGGGTTTGAGTTTAACTAGCATCAAGTAAGAAAGGCGATGGTATTTCAATCACCTGGCTTGCATGAAGAAAACAGGACAAAGAGAAAGGAAGAACAAAGAATGGAGATGTTGGTGAAGAATAAGAATGATATTCTACCGTGGACTGCCGGGGGCCATCAGGGTGAGAAGAAATATAGGCTTGCTTAGAAGCAACCATGGCAAGACTTGTGCTCTCTTTGGTTGGACACATCGCCGGGAAGGGTGACCGGCTAGAAAAGGACGTCTGGTTGGTAAGATAAGGGGTCAGTGGGCGTGAGATGCATCGACTCACTAACCACAGCCAGCAGCTGGCCTGTGTTACCATGTCTGCCGCCAGAGCTGCCGGACAGCACCTAACGACGTGACGACAGCCTTGCTGCAGGTGCCGGCTGACTGCTGGTGAAGGGCAGAAAGAAGGGAGAGAAAGAAGACCAGCCCATGTCAGTAAATGGCACTAAGCGCTCAGCATAAAGCATGGGGCCGATTGGGCTGGCAATGATGGAAAACCAGGAAAAGACCCAACTTTAGTGAAGGGAAGGAGAAGCGATGGAAAAATGCATAGGAGTTGGAAGTGGAAGGACTATCCTGGACACCAATAATGTAACCGACTCAAACTGTGTTCATGATGTGCTAGGCGGCGTGGTAGATGAGACGTTGAGCTTCTGACTACAAGGTCAACCTTGGACCCCACTAACCACTCTAAAGAAGATGAGTCTTCCTGCTCCTGTAAAGATGTACAGTGAACCCTCGCCACTTCGCGCTTCGACTTCCGCGGCTTCACTCTATCGCGGTTTTTGCGTAACAGCACCCACTGCCT
>NW_022111369.1:95990502-95992455 GCF_000313985.2 Echinops telfairi | reverse complement strand
ATGGTGACTAAAGGGTGTTTTTTCATGTCCTCTATGCTCTAACTATGAAAATATTTGATTTACAAATAAGGAATCCTACTTCGCGGAATTTCATTTATCACGATAGGGTCTAGAACCGATTAACCGCGATAAACGAGAGTTCACTGTATATACTCTCCGAACCCTACAGAGGCAGGTCTGCCCTGTCCTACAGGGTTGATGCAAGTGGGCATCCGCTGGATGGCAGCGAGTTTGGCGCTTTTGAGGGACTCTCCCTAAGGAGTGAAGCACACAAGGACACGGTGCTGGCCATCCTTGGGAAGCCCCCTCTGTAAACATTTACTGAGAACCTGCTGTGCAGGTGCCAGGAGCTGGGCCCCGAGGGTAAATTAAATGGGAGTGGCAGAGCAGAAACAAAGCTGAAGAACTGGTCACTTCTATTGGTTCTGACCCGTGAAGATGCTGGATGTCACAGGTAGGACTGCCCCATGAGGCTTTCTTGGCTGTCATCTTAGGGGAAGCAGGTTGCCAGACTTTTCTTCTGCTGTGCATCTGGGTGGATTTGAGCCGTCAAATCCATTAGCAGATGACCGTACCACCCAGGTAAACACCCAAAAAAATGCCCCAACCACAGAGGTCCAGGTAATTCTGACTCACAACAACCCTATCTAGGGTATCCAAAGCTGTAAATCTTTACAGGAGCAAATTGCCTCAACTTTCTCCCAAGAAGAGGCTGGTGGGTTTGAACTGATGACCTTACAACTTCCAGCCCAATGCTTACCCAACAGCGCCAGCAGGGCTCATTACCCAGGGACCACAGTGGTGTTGATGAGAGCAAAGTGCTGGCAGCAGCTTAAATTTCTATTCATGAAAGATGGAGTGAATACCTTTAGGTATAACTATAAAGCCCTTTAAACCATTGATGGAGAACTTGATATAATGTTGTTGAGTGAGGATGGGGAGGGTGGGGGTCTTGCTCTATGATAGTTAAGGTTTGTGTCATTTTGGCGAGGCCAAATTTCTCAGTTTGGCAGTTAATTTGGCAGTTAATACCTAATAATCTTGCATGAACTGAACTAACACACTGCAGCCACAGCCAATCAGTTGTAAACTTGCATTATGGAATAAGATGAGGGTGGAATGCATCAGATCTCTGATATAATTGAAAGGAAGTTTCTTCAGAGTGGAGCCTCCTTCCAATATACGTAGATAACGTGAAGAAGCTTGCTTTGCTTTTTGCTGGTTCTGGATCCTGCGTCTGGCTCACTGACCTCTGGTTCTTTGGATTTGAGCCAGTGGCCTGCCCACATTGTCTGCCAATCCTGGGAGTCATCCGAGGCCTGCCACCTGACCTGGATAAATACTTTAGCTTCTGCAGTCAAGTCTTCCTGCTGATGTTGGGTTCATCAGTCCCCAAAGCTACTAGAGTTCAGGAGAAGACTCACAGGCTTGGAACTTGCCTGGACTCAAGACTTGCTCGCTTTTCCAATGGTGTGCGTCATTTTCTTGATATAAATTCCCTGTTTACACATGAATAAGCACCACTGGTTTTGCTTCTGTAGAGAACCCAGCCTATGTTAGGTTCCTCCAACTCTGAGAATCTGGGAGGCTGAGTCTGCCATCAGACAACAAGTAGAGTTGCCAAATGCTGGTCTCCTCCCACCTGGCCCGAGGCCTGAGCTGTTGTTTCTTATCTGCCGAGGTTCTGTTGAGCTGGCCCACTGAGGAGGCACAGCTGCAGAGTTAAATCGTCCCCAACAATGCATGTGGCTGTCAAGATTATTCACAGTGGCTTCGGTTCCCTCCCCAATACCCCTGCTCCCCAAAGACCCCCTTCCAAGCCGAATGCATGGCTAATAAACCCAGACCCAAATTGATCTCACAGCTGTTCTTCAAATGTAGTGCCAGGTTCCTCATCAGAGCCAAGCTGCTTGGACTTGCAGTAAATTGGGGCCATTTCCCATCCGGGACTGT
>NW_022111369.1:95988135-95990402 GCF_000313985.2 Echinops telfairi | reverse complement strand
CCAGTGGCCTGCCCACATTGTCTGCCAATCCTGGGAGTCATCCGAGGCCTGCCACCTGACCTGGATAAATACTTTAGCTTCTGCAGTCAAGTCTTCCTGCTGATGTTGGGTTCATCAGTCCCCAAAGCTACTAGAGTTCAGGAGAAGACTCACAGGCTTGGAACTTGCCTGGACTCAAGACTTGCTCGCTTTTCCAATGGTGTGCGTCATTTTCTTGATATAAATTCCCTGTTTACACATGAATAAGCACCACTGGTTTTGCTTCTGTAGAGAACCCAGCCTATGTTAGGTTCCTCCAACTCTGAGAATCTGGGAGGCTGAGTCTGCCATCAGACAACAAGTAGAGTTGCCAAATGCTGGTCTCCTCCCACCTGGCCCGAGGCCTGAGCTGTTGTTTCTTATCTGCCGAGGTTCTGTTGAGCTGGCCCACTGAGGAGGCACAGCTGCAGAGTTAAATCGTCCCCAACAATGCATGTGGCTGTCAAGATTATTCACAGTGGCTTCGGTTCCCTCCCCAATACCCCTGCTCCCCAAAGACCCCCTTCCAAGCCGAATGCATGGCTAATAAACCCAGACCCAAATTGATCTCACAGCTGTTCTTCAAATGTAGTGCCAGGTTCCTCATCAGAGCCAAGCTGCTTGGACTTGCAGTAAATTGGGGCCATTTCCCATCCGGGACTGTTACTGGATTCAGAAACCATCCTCATTCAGCACAGCTTCTCTATGGACATAGTAACATGTATTGGCACCATCATGCGTTTGAGAGACTGGCTTTCTCCGACTGCCAGACATACTGGTGCAAAAGACTCCCGCTCACGGCTAGCATCGTTTAGCCTGTCTTTGGCTGCAGAATTTGCTCATGAAAAGGAAAAGATGACAGAGAATGACCCTCTGTCTTTGGCTTTCTCCCCTCAAATTGAGCCACAGCTTCAAACAATGCGGCTCAGATGCATGAGGACGGCTGGAAATTAAATGCTGGTTGATCAACTTAGTACAAGAGTTGAAAGAGAGTAGAGGCAGTTATTTGAAATGAGGCATCTGGCCGCCCACGAAGGCAGAGCTGCAGACAAATTTAAGGCCAACCATTGGCATAAATCCTAGGACCAGTGGCCGTGGTGGTAGGGGTAACACTATGATGGAAGTACTTACCATGACAACCACAAGCATCCAGTAGTGCTTGGTCCTTCCCAAAGGATGTTTGCATACATAACCCGATCAGATGCCCTTAGAAGGACAGGCTTTCTCTTAGAAACACAGCATCCAATAGCTATACAGATTCATTCATTCAATGATTCACTCATTCACAAACATTTACTTAGCTCCACTGCTAACCTAAAGTTCAGTGGTTCAAACCCACCACCTGCTCCACAGGAGAAAGATGTGGCAGTCTGCTTCTGTAGAGCTTTGCAGTCCCAGGACTGCTGTGGGGCTGTTCTACTCTGTCCTGTAGGGTCTTTACAAGGCAGAATGCAGTGGGTGGCAGTGGATGAGCATTTGGGTTGTGCGAGGTACTGAGGGCATAGAGCTAAATAAACCAGGCCCCCAGGGAGGTCACTGCTGGTGGGGAAAGCAATGGAAAGTACTAGACTAAGAGTATAAGAATGGAAGCAAGGTGAACTGTAAGAGAGACACCGAAAGTAATGCTAAAAGCTGAGGATTTGGGCTGGGATCTTGAAAAATGGAGAGGATATGGAGGGGTACATTCAAGGGGAGGACTGTGATACCAGGTTCATGGAAGACCATGAACAAAGGGGTTGGGCCGGGGCTGGGGTGGGGAGGTGGCATAGAATGTCTACAGGGAACAGCTGGGCATTCGTCGTAGCTGCAGACAGGGAATACGAAGCATGAAACAAGCAATATGGCCAGGAACTGAGTAGACCGCCTCTGTTGCATTCCACGGGTGCACACTAGCTAGATAACAACCCCAGCTCTAAAGCAGAGCTTGGAACGTGTCTGTTTGTGTCCCGTTCCGGTGTTCGGTTCCCCGTGGTCTCATTGCTTTGACAATCACCATTAGTTATAGCTAAGACAGGTCATCTCCTACTCACCTGTCATTTTGTCACCCTGTTTTGGCCTGAGTGTTGGGATGCTGGGAGTTATGCGGCTGGTATTTCAAAGGTCACCAGTCTCCCATATTAAATGGGTCTCAGCAGAGCTTCCAGATTACGAGACTGGGAAGAAGGATCAAACCACCTCCTTCTGAAAAAACTTGGCAGTAGAACCCTAATGGCTACAGTGCTGGAAGATGAACTCCTCAGATGGCAAGG
>NW_022111369.1:95986866-95988035 GCF_000313985.2 Echinops telfairi | reverse complement strand
GTTCCCCGTGGTCTCATTGCTTTGACAATCACCATTAGTTATAGCTAAGACAGGTCATCTCCTACTCACCTGTCATTTTGTCACCCTGTTTTGGCCTGAGTGTTGGGATGCTGGGAGTTATGCGGCTGGTATTTCAAAGGTCACCAGTCTCCCATATTAAATGGGTCTCAGCAGAGCTTCCAGATTACGAGACTGGGAAGAAGGATCAAACCACCTCCTTCTGAAAAAACTTGGCAGTAGAACCCTAATGGCTACAGTGCTGGAAGATGAACTCCTCAGATGGCAAGGCGCTCGAAATAGGCCTGGGAGGGGCTGCCTCCTGAATGTAGAGGTGACCTGAATGGCATGGATGCAGTAAAGATTCCAGGACCTTCATTTGCTGCTGGGCCATGACGCAAAACAAGCAGAAGCAGCTGCAAACATCCGATAATCACTGGAATGTGTAATGCATGAACAATGAATCTAGGAAACTGAGGAGTTGTCCAAGATGAAATAGAATGCTTGAAAATCAATATCCAAGGCATTTGTGAACGGAAACAGGTGCTGGTCACTGTGAACTGGAAAATCGTATGGTTTCCTACAGCAGAAGTGATGAATGGGAGCGGAATGGTGACACATTCATTGTCGATAAGAAGATATCAACATCTGGCCTGATGTGCCGTGCTGTCAGTGATAGGATAATAAGCACACACCTACAAGGAAGACCAGTTAATGCAACTATTATTCAGTTAGACACAACAGTCATTAAAGCTAAAGATGTAGAAATTTACCAATATCTGCAGTCTGAAATTAATCAAAGATGAGTTCAAGATGCTTTGGTAATAAGGATCAGGGATTGAAATGTCAAAATTGGAAGCAAGGAAAGGACATGCACTGGAAAATATGGCCTTGGTGATAGAAATGATACCAGACATCCAGTGCTAGAATCTTCATATGGACTAGAAACACACTTTTTTGAACAGCATAAGCAGTGACTATACACATGGGCCTTACCAGATGGAATCCACATGAACTCAAACAAGTATACCTGTGGGAAGAGACTAATGGAGAAGCTTGATAGCATTAGGCAGAACAAGGTCAGTGGCTGACCTGGAAACAGACCCTCAGTTGTTCATATGTGTGGTGATAGTTAGGTTTATTGTGCCAACTAGGCCAATAGGAATGTGTCA
>NW_022111369.1:95984013-95985611 GCF_000313985.2 Echinops telfairi | reverse complement strand
TGACATGGTTAGTTCCCGTTCTCGGGTTACTGCCTCAGCGTACTGGGGGAGTTGTACCGTGAAAGGACACAAAGCCGACACACACCTTTCCTGATTTTACCTGGGCAGTGTCCCCTTGCTTTATTTGAATGACTACCTGTTGGTCTATGTGAAGGGTTTTGTATGTTCCAAAATTCCTATTCCTTGCAATGTTTTCCATAATTTGTTATTATCCACATAGTCCAATGCCTTAGCACCATCAATAAAACACAGGTAAACATCTTTCTGGCACTCAGCCATGATCCATCTTTTGGATCTGATTTCAAATTCTGCTAATTCACTATCCATGTACATCTGCAACCCCTTTTGAATTGCTTTCAGCAAAGATTACCTAGTGTGTGATATTAATGCTGTTGTTTGATAATTTCCACATCATGTTGGGTCACCTTTCTTTGGAATGGGCATAAATATAGATTTCTTCAAGACTATTGGCCAATTGTGTGTCTTCTAGATTTCTTGGCATAAAGGAATGAGTGCTTCCTGTGATGCATCTATTTGTTGAAATATCTCAGTAGCTATTTTACCAATTCCTGGAATTTTGGTTTTTTGTGGTTTTTTGCAATGCTCTCAGTGCAGCTGGGACTTAGTCCTTCAGTATCACCAGTTCTTGACCCCATGCCACCTCCTGTTACATTATGATGAACAGAAAATATTGAAGTTGTCAAGGATTTCATTATACTTGTGTCCACAATCAATTCCCTTGGAAGCAAGCGTCAAGAAATCAGGTGACAAAGTGTGTTTGAAACATCTGCAATAAGAGACCCCTTTAGGGCAAGAATGTACAAATGTGCTTTACACAATTGATGTGCGTATGGATTGTGAGAAGGGTTGTATGAGCCCCTAATAAACCAATTTTAAAAATAAAAAGAGAGAGAGACCCCTTTAAAGGGTTAAAAAGCAAAGATGTCACTTTGAGGTCTAAAGTGCAGCCAGCCCACATGAATGTATGCCTTTCAAGCATGATGTTGGCGTGGTCTCTTAGTACACCATGGTTCTCCGTCTTCCGAGGAGCTGTTGTTACCCTCCATGACAGAGCTGAGAAAACAGCCCCTAGGGATGTAAGCAACTTCCTCAAGAGCCTGCTCGGTCGTCAGCATTCAAGTCAGGTTTCCGATCACGTCTCTTTTGTCACTGAACTCCAAGCTCCCGCCACCTCAAAAACAAAAAGCCACCCAGTTGCCGTAGATTCTGACTTGGCGACCCCACGAGTGTGAAAGTACATTGTGCTCCAGTGGGTTCCCACTGGCTGTGATCTTCCCGAAGTCTGGAGGCCTTCCTGCCACGGCATTGCTGGGTGGGGTCCAATGACCAACCTCTCCTCGAATAGCTGAGCACTTAAGCACTTGTGCCCCATCAGTGGGTTAGACTTATGTGGGAAGCTTCGAAGACGTTGGAGTCCTTAGTGACCTGGGCCCAAGGTCTCCGAAGGAGCCCGAACACTGTGGCTTTGCCAAGCTGCCAAGGTGCTCCCAATGGGCCACCAGGGGCAAGGACCAAGTCACAAGGGCATGCGGGGTGAAGGTGCTGTTTCTGCAAAGTGGTTTCTCATGGCAACCCTC
>NW_022111369.1:95974169-95983611 GCF_000313985.2 Echinops telfairi | reverse complement strand
GAGGGCACACCCTGGAGAGCCCGGTGGGCAGGACAGTTCTAGGGTCGCCCAGAGCTGGAATCGACAGGAAGACAACTCGCAGCAAGGGAGAGCGCACGTGCGCGTACTGTGGAGCAGCAAACAGCAGCTGCAGAGAGAAGTCCTGGGGATGCTGGCTCCTGGCTTGTCGCAACTATGATTCACATTCGGTTCCACTCCACTTGCGAGCACACATTTCCCTGCGATCCGATCCGCAGGGTACATTGCAGGGCGCAGCTGGTCCCACCGCACACGCCGCCCGGCAAGGCCGGGAAAGGGGCCCGGATCCCGGCGCCATGCCAGCGCCGTTTGTTTCCCTAGGCCTGTGGGAGGCCCCTTGGCTCATTTTGTTGTTTTCTGGAAGTTGGCCAAACGGGATCATCTCGGGAGCGGGTTTCTGAACATTCTTCCTCGCCTCCAAAAACCCCAACTATTTCTTTGTTTGGGTTTGTGTTGCTTGAACTGCAGTTTTGCCTGTAAGGCCTCTCCCAGGAGATCAGCTCTCAGTTGCAAAGTAAAAGCCCAGCAGAAAGGGTAGGAGAGCTGGCAGACCTTTGCAGGATGGCCACCTAGCTAGGGCTGTCCTTAAC
The DNA here is from genome assembly GCF_000313985.2 of Echinops telfairi. NCBI lineage: Eukaryota > Metazoa > Chordata > Mammalia > Afrosoricida > Tenrecidae > Echinops > Echinops telfairi. The sequence continues at coordinate 95,983,003 of NW_022111369.1, read as the reverse complement.
AGGCTGGCAGCTCCTGGGCGATGGGGGTGGGGGTGGGCATATCTTTGGCACTACAAAAAAACAAACTCACTGCCATCGAGTGCGTGCAGACTCACAGCGACCCTCCAGGCGGCTTGCCGAGACTGGAATTCTTTTTCTTTTTCATTTTTCACGCCAAGCAGCTTTGCATGAAGTAGTGACTTATCCACATTAAACTCTGACGTGACCAGACCCTATCTACACAATCAGTAGGGGGTGGTGATAGGACAAAACTTTCAATAATGTTCATTCGCAGCAGATGAGTATAAGTCATGCTAACCTAAGCAAGAAGGCCATTAAAAGAGTACCCTATACACTCTAGTTATTATGAGCCAACCCGACTATCAGCCGAGGCACCTAATTTTACCACAAAAACTGCATCAAATATGTACTGGAAAAAACTCGGCTTCTACACAAGCATATGCAGTAAGCATGTCGCCGTCTTAGGCCACCAATCATTGGGCACCTTCCAGGCAAGAGATCGAACCCAAACCCAAGCCCTACAACTGCCAGTTCTACACCCTCAGCCGAGCAGTCATCACGGCTTCTTATACTACCGCGGTGCAGCCGGGAAAGTCCAAAGGCCACAGGCCAGTTTGAGGTAAAGCCCAATTCACTTAGTGGGGTTTCCACATGAGCCCTGCCGGCATAGCCCAGGAAGGGTGCTGTGCACCTCAAAAGAGCAGCCAAACCTCCCAGTAGACTCTAGCGCATGGCAGGGGTTACCCGGGGCTGGCTAGAAGCTAGGTCAGACGTGTCCCATGCGGAACATAGCACCAGGCCTGTTCTCCCCTTGGGCTTTATGGTGTTAAGCGTCCTTCTCCCCATGGGAGGCTGCTCCGCCCTGTTTCCTACCCTCAGAAATGTGCTCACCTTCACCAGACAGGCATGCCCCCATCCATCTTGACTTGAATTTCAGGAAGGTGCACTGATCACTCTGGGGTGGGTGTCTGTTGGACTGGGGTGACCTTGGCACTATTTGGTATGGTCTCCCTCTCCCCCCACCTTGAAAAGCCGACCCCAGTGAGGTCAGGTCTCTGTCAAAGTGGTTTGTAAGGTGCACAGAGCTGCCTTCACGTTTTAGAGGCGTAGAAAAGCTCATCTTTCTCCCGAGGAGTGGCTGGTGGTTTTGAACTGCTGACCTTGCGTCTAGCAGCCCAACTCGGAACCCACTACAATCGGCACCAGGGTGCCTTGACTTTGCACTCGTAAAACTCCAAACCTGGCTCATGGCCATCAAGTCAACACCGACTCATAGCCACCCTACTGGGTGGGGTAGAAAGGCCCCCGTGGGTTCCCGAGACCGGAACTCTTTATGGGAGTAGAAAGCCCTGTGGCTGCTTCTCTGGTGCTCAGCGCGGTGGCTGGCATTTCGTTGGGACACTGCACGGGGAATGCCTGTGGGCCAGTGCTTCTTCTCCACCGGGTGACACCGGCGTGAAGGGAGAAGAGAAATGCCGACTGTGCAGCTGGAATTCCCAGGAAGCATTCCACCATTGGGGGGGATACATGTTGTAGTGCAAATGTGCAAAACTCTCCCACTGCACCACTGCTGATAGCCCAGTGTGGTTTTACAAGCCAGAAAAAGAAAACAGAAACTTCGGAACGGTATGTTCTGAGGAAAGACAAAGCAGACTACACTGACGTGAGAACAAGAATCATTTATAAGTTATCAAGGGGTCACCAGGGGGAGCAGGGAAGGGAGGGAAAGAAGAGGAGCTGATACCAACGGCTCAAATAGAAAGTAAATGTTTAGAAAGGGATGATGGCAGCATATGTACAAATGTGCTTGAAACAATTGATATTTGGAATGTTATAAAAGCTGTAAGAGCCCCCAATAAAATGATTTTTTTTTTAAAGGCAGAAAACATCCATTCCTGGCTTAGCAACCAAGTTCTAATGACCAGCTTGTTCTGTAAAAAAATCATCATGATAAGAAAATAAAGGGTTTTTTCTTTCTTTTCTCAGACCATCCATTTGTTCACATTTTTTTTCCTTATTGAGAAAATCCAGGCACAGAAACAATAACAGCTAAGAAGTAGTGACGGCCTCACCGGGGTGGTGGGTCCCGTTAAGAGCTAGTCCTCCGTGGAGGAGGCGGCCTGGAGACCACACGGGACAGAGCTGGGCCTTGTGAGTGGGGTGACCGCTTCACCTGCCTCCAGCTCTGGCTTGGGGCTCCCATCGTGGAGTAGGGTCCAGTCCAGTTTAGTCGGAGATGACTGTATTGCTTCAGACTACACGTTTCCCCAGAAGGATGAGTTGTTCAATATGGATTTGTTTACCACACTGGTCTAGGGCTTCTACAATCTACCTGTCTTCAAGAAAGAACTAGCCGAACTTTTCCATCCTGGCTCTCTCCGCTCACACCATCCCTTGGTTCACCGCCAGCAACTCCACTCTGCAGGGCCATCAGCGAGACTGGCAGTACACTAGGGGGCAGTTGGGCTGAGCCTGGGGAATGGCGCTCATTTGAAGTGGCATAGTGTTCTTTCCCGGTTTTCCTGACTTTGAAGGACCAGCCTACTGGTTCCCTGGACAATTGTTGGAAGGTAAAGCTCTCTGAAGATGCCAACGAAGTGTGGCCATGTCCTCTGGGCTTCAGCACATGCTCCTTCTCTGAATGATAACTGTATTTATTGAAGAGCATACGATGTGCTGGGCATGGGGTCCAGGGCCTGCCTGACAGGCTCTCAAGTGGTCCTTGCAGCAATTCCATGAAGTAGATCTAGCTATGATCCCATCGTTGGTTGTTGTTGTTGTTAGATGCCATCGAGTATGCTCTGGTTCGTAAGGACTCTGTGTACAATAGGAAACACTGTCTGGTTTGAGCCCATTGTTGTAGTCACTGTGTCCATCACCTCATCTTTTGGTGGCAGGATTGTGGAGCTGGAAGGGATCAAAGCTTCCAAGCAGGCTCCTACTTGGGCTTCAGCATGCTCCCCAGGTCTGGGCGAGGTGCTCCTCCCACACGCTCCCATAGCACTCCTAGCCTCGACCCCTCAGCCCAGAGATCCTCAGTAGACTGATCCCTCACTAGGCTAGACTCAGGCCCTGACTAACATTAGGATCACACCCACCCTGTCATCATTGTATTCACAGTGCCAGCTTCATGCATAGGGTACCTACCTGTATACGATGGATGGATGGATGGATGGATGGATGGATGGATGGATGGATGGATGGATGGATGGATTGATAGGTGGGTAGATATATAGATGGGTGGGTGGGTTGATGCGTAAATGGATAGGTCGATGGATGGGCAGGCAGGTGGATGAATGTGTGTGTGTGTGTGTGTGTATAAATGGGTACATATTTATTAATGTTAGATTGGTGGGTATGTGGGTAGGTGGATGGATGGATGGCACATGGATGGGCACATGAGTGGATAGGCAGGTGGAGGGAAGAATAGATAGGTGGATGGATGGGCAGGGAGGTGGATGAATGTGTGTGTGTGTGTGTGTGTGTGTGTGTGTAAATGGGTACATATTTATTAATGTTAGATTGGTGGGTATGTGGGTAGGTGGATGGGTGGATGGCACATGGATGGGCACATGAGTGGATAGGCAGGTGGAGGGAAGAATAGATAGATAGGTGGATGGATGGGCAGGTAGGTGGATGGATGTGTGGGTGGATGGATGAATGGATGGTTGATTGGATGGATAGACAGGTAAGTGGATAGATGGATGGGTGGGTGGCGGTATTGTGTATGAGTGGTTAAATGGATAAATACTAGGTACATACTCGTGTGTTAGATGGCTCAGTGAGTAGGTGGCTAGATGGATGACTGAATGGGTACATGGATGGACGACGGGTGGTGGCGGGGAAGCAGAGGGGAGAAAGAGCCAAAGAACCAAGAAGATGAAAAGCTAGGGAGGGGAAGAGAAGAAACCTGCTATTCTGTAAATGAAGTAAAGAATAAGAAGATTAAAAAGAGGAGAAAGAAGACAAAGAAAGAAAAAAGGTTGAGAAAAATACAGGCCAGCCACATTGCTGACACGAGTCCACCATCCTTATCAGATCCTCATGGGACCAGATGTGCTTCCATATGCAGAAGATGTTGACGTCCAAGAATCTGATCCGCTGGTAACCGTAGGGTGGAAAACTTCAGTCTGTCCAGAAGTGCCATGGAAGAAAGGTCTGGTGATCTCCTTCCAAAGAATCGGGTCACTGAAAGCCATGTGGAGCACACAGGATGCCCTGAGTTGGATAGTCCTCATGGTAATGAGTTTTCATATGGTGCCTAGTCTGGGGGCGGGGGCAACGTCCTGCATGCAGATGGTGTTGATGTTTCTGTGGCCAATAGCGCCTCGTATGTTTCTGGTCCCACTGTTCGTACTTTATGATTTCAGGGGGGCAGGTTGGGGTGGGAATTACGTTAGGGGAGGGCGGTTTTGTCCTGGGGCCACTGGCATGAATCTCCGCATACCCTGCTCCTTATTAAGGTGGGAGATGCTAGGGGTAGAGAGCTTGCTGTTTTCTGCTTCTCGTGTGACAGCCGGAGCAGGGTGGGGAGGTGGGGTCCCAAGAAACACGCAGTCCGCTCAGTGTTTAACACGCTAATACCTTGTTCCAAAACAGTGCATGCTGAAGAAGAAGCGTGGTTTGGGGTTGAAAAACAAATTCTCTCTCCTGTCAGACTCCCCACCTTCTCTTACCCCTGATCGCCCCCGCCCCCAAATAAACCACAGTTTTTATTATTCTCCTTTTTTCTGGGAAGTAGTTCTATAGTCATCTCCCCAGCTGCCCAGAGCTGTGTGCTCTACACTGCAGATGGTCTGGACAGAGTGGGGCTGCCTCCCCCAGGGGACACCCTCCCCCAGTGACCCAGGAGGCCACCTTTGCAAAGCTGAGAAGCCATCTCTCCTGCAGGATGTGCCCTAGGTCCTGCCTGTGTTTACTCTGCAGGGACGCCTCAGGGCAGCTGCACAGAAATCCCTGCTGTCACTCATCAGCACCAAAACTTGCCTCCCCTCCACTCCCTGCACCTCCGGAGGGGGCCTGGTTAGGCAAGAGTCGGAGCCAGGTGTTCAGTCCTTCCTGGCCCCTTGCATGTAGCCTTGGGTGCATGGAACTCAGATCTTCCTGTGTGTCAGCCTCCCCCTTGGTAAAATCAGAAGCCCTGATTGTCTCTGGTCAGGTTGTTGTGGAGATAAAATCAACACAGGCAAACATCTGACCGACTGTGCGTGAAGAGCCCAGGCCCCTGACAAATGGCACCTGGTCCTCTGAGTGGAGGCCCTGGGTTGTGTGAGCAGGCAATGTTGAGACAAGCAAGCAGGTCAGTTGCTGAGAGGTTGGAGGTCAGTCTGCTGTGTTAGACAGGGTTCTCTAGAGAAATAAAACCAGGACATATATGATTATATATATATATGTATATATGACACTTATGATTATATATATTTTTATATGGATAGATATATACAGTATGAAGGAATATAACAGCTAATTAGTCCACACAGCAGTACAGAGGGCTCAGTTCAACTCACTTCTGTGGAACAGTTAATGTACTGGAAGTCCTTCAACTCATGAGGGCTGCTGGGTCAAGGTCAAGGAAGCAGACAGCTGAGTCTTCCTTAAGGCAATGCAGGCAGAGTCCACCCACAGGCAGCAAACAGCAGGGTGGGTCACCAAAAGTCAGCAGTTCAGGAGCTTAGCGAAGCAGGCCCAGATGGGATATCGAACTCAAACAATGCAAGATGAAGGCTCCACCAACCTCAAACTCAAGCTATGTACATACCTGCAGCGTGGCAAAGCCTGTCTCAAAGGAACCTCAAGCTCTAGCGACATGATCCATGGGTTGGTTGTCTCACAGAGAGTGTAGCTCACAAGTTTGAAGGAGAGAACAAGCCAAAGCAGCCGCACGCTGGTCAGATCACCAGAGAGCAAGAGAGAGGGGGACAAGCCTTGCCAAGCCATTTATCTCTTTGCTCTCCAATCAAACCGCGACCTTATTAAGCCCACATGTTTCTATTGGCCAGGTTGGCACAATAAACCTACAGTACCTATCACATCTACCCAGAGGTGTCTCAGAAGAGAAAACAGGCGACCTGCTTCCCACCCCCAAAGTCAGCCACTGAAAGCCTATGCACACGTGTTCAATGGCACTCGGCACCGGCTCGGTATTGGTGGTGGTTAGCTGCCCACAAAAAATGGAAAAACACAGCCTGGTCCCACCCCGTCTTCCTCATCTTTGGTCTACTCCGGTCCACTGTGAGGCCAGTATGACCGATGGAGTGACTTCCGACCTAGGGGTTCATCCTCTAGAACTGTATGCAATAATACACTCATGCAACCATCACGCTGTGACCTGATTGACAGGCTAGACTCCAGCCCTACAACCTATTTAACAAGTTGTCATGAAATTATGTAATACCACAGGGGCTTTCCCAGAAGGCAGGCTGGGGGCAGGCAGGAGCCCCTCTCTGTCCTAGGCACACAGCCTTGTGCCCACAATCCAGGACCCCAAGTCATTGTCTCGAAGTGCTGTCCGACAAGGAATCCATAGGATGGTGTGGGGCGGCCACTGCTGACACAGCTGACCTGCTTCCTTCCCCCTGGCCCAGGGCTTCACCTGCTTCTCGCCGTTCCACTACCACAGCACCCACAATGTCACCTTGGTCCGCTCTGGTGGGGTGTCAGCAGTCCTGGGGCAGGTGTGAACATTCCTGCTGACTACCGACCAGCTGGAGAGGCACCCTACCAGCTCTGGTTCTGACTCATGGCTCCCAAGAGCCCTGCTCTCCCCACCAGCCTGCATCCTCCCCCCCAGCCCAAGGCTTGAGATCTTCTGAGAAGATTGGGCTGCTGGGGGTTCCAGAACCATGTGCCAAGTCTCATGCTCCTGCTTCTGAGCGAGCAGAGGGGCCGAGTCGGACCAGCCTTACACCTGCTGAGCGGGCAGACTCTGGACGTGCGTGTTCAGCTCCTCCTTCTGCGCTGACCACCACCTTCCTCCTCCCTCTCTCCCTGCCTCCTCCGGGACCCACAGATCACAGCCCTTGGCCTTGGCCTGGCACCTCTGGGTGCTCACAGTGAAGGACTTCCACTTTCTTTTTCATCTTCACAGATTTAAGGTGTACATTGCACACTCCCATTCGTCCCAGCGCTGTTCACAATAGCGAGAAGATGGAAACTGCTCACCTGCCCATCAGTGGAAGAAAGGACAAATCAACTTTGGTTCTGCCCTGTCCTTTAGGGTCGCTGTGAGTCTGATCCGGTGGCAGAGGGTGGGAGGGGACGCACGTGGAGGGGTCATCACGGTCAGAGGGTAGATAAGGGTTAACTTGGGTTAAGACCAAAAGTGACTTTGGGGGCTGTGATAGTTTTCTACCAACATGGCACCTGTAAGAAGTTACGGGTGGAGTTTAGCCTGTCATCAAGTTGCGCAGCTTGATGGCCTCCTTTGGAGGTGCAACCCAGATAAACGCTGGAGGCCAGTCTATCTCTCTCTCTCTCTCTCCTTCACCTTCCTGCTGGCAAGCCACTCTGGGACCTGCCAGAGCCCTGAAGATGCGTCCACCGCCATTGGATCCACAAGACAGCACCCACCAGCCCGTGAACTTGCTGCATTCTGCATCATGGCATGTGGCTGTGTGAGTCTGAAGAGGGACTGATGGACTAGGTTCTGACTTATGGACTTGAGTTGGACCGGGCTGGGATGTTTTCCTGATATAAAGCTCGCTCTCTCTCACAGATGCATGTCACTGGATTTGTGTCAACCGGGCCTAAACTGGCTCCAGCGTCAGAGAGACAAGCATTCCTCACTGGTAAAATCCAGCCAACAGCCCATTTTTATAAAGACCCATAAGCCAAGAAAGGGAGCCCTCAGGGCATGGTGGTTATGCGTTGGGCTGCTTACTGCAAGGTCAGCAGTTCAAAACTACCAGCTGCTCTGGGGGAGAAAGATGGGGCTTTCTACTCCCATGAACAGTTATGGTCTCCATAACTCACAAAGGCAGTTCTACCCTGTCCTAAAAGGTCCCCGTAAGTCAGCATCAACTCGATGGCTAGGAGTTTTGTTTTGTTTCTATAAGGCAAGATTGGCTTTTACATTTAAGTAAAAAGTCAAAGGAAGAGTTATATTTTGTGGCTTGTCTCGTGACAATTTCACGAAATTCAAAGCTCTGCATCCATCCAGACATTTTTATTGCAACACGGCCAGGCCCATTCGTGCAGGCACCGTCGGTGGTTGTGTTGGCCAAGATATTCACGAAGGGGCTTGGGAAAGTTCGTGGGGAAATCCCACCGTCTTTGGATCCCATTTCCCCTCCACACTTTTTGAAGCCCCCTCGTCCTTGACAAGAAATGTCCCCATGAGCGTTCCCAAGGCTGTTGTGGCCTCAGCTGAAGCTCCAGCCTTTCCCTGCCCCTCCCTCAAATGACAGCCACGCCATCTGAGCCGCCAAGCCTCTCTCTGGGGTTTCACTTGGAAACAAGGGTCATCAACACGCCCTGCTCTGCGGCAAAGACTGAAACCAGATAATGTGTGTGAAAGCAGCCTGTCATCCAGAGAGCGCTCGGCAGAAATCTGAGGGCTTACTGCCCTGTTTGAGTCAGAGAAAGGCATGTGGGATGTATGCCAATGGGGAAGGGGGCATAGGTCAGTCTTGCCTGTAAGATTTACTCACACACACACACACACACACACACACACACACACACACACACACAATTAATCTGAGTATTTCTCAAAACTCGTAGAAATACTAGAGCAAAGGAAGTCTTCTGTGGCCTCCAACAACCAACTCTACTCTTAAGCGCTCAAATGCAAATCCACAAAGGCATGGCTTGTAGGATATTTACAACCGAGCCTG
>NW_022111369.1:95964135-95974069 GCF_000313985.2 Echinops telfairi | reverse complement strand
TCCTCCAGGTCATTTAAAGGTACCAGGAGGACTTCTCTGCCTCAGAACCCACTCTGCTCTTTCCGCTCATGGGTCTGCAACCTGTCACAGGGGTTCATTTCTACCTTTCTTTTGAACCTGGTAAAACATCCATGCTTCTGAATGTGTTGTTGTTGTTAGCTGCCAATGAGGCAGCCCCACTGATGCCCTGAGCAACCAGACGGGATGCTGCCCAGTAATGTTCCCTTCCTGTGACTGGCTGTAGATCAAGCCCTTGCCCTCCTTAGGGTTTTCATTGACTGATTTGGGGAAGCAGAGTGCCAGTCTGGAAGCACCATGGAAATCGGTTCAGCAGTATAGCAGCACACGCCCCTCCAGGGACAGACCAGTGGTGGGTGTGCATGAGGGACGTGGGTCTCCTCCGGGGAGGTGAGAATTCTACCAGTGTAGTGCAAACGCCTCCCAAACAGAAAGAGTAAACCCAAACAGAAAGAAACCCACCCACGACCAGAGTCCATTCCAGCTCACAGCGACCCCGGGTGTTTCAGAGAAGAACTGCATCATCTGGGCACTCTGGTGGCAGAGTGGGTTAAGCGTTGGGCTGCTAACCAAAAGGTCAGCAGTTCACAATCACCAGCCCCTCCGCAGGGGAAAGTTGAGGCGTTCCACACCCATCAACAGCGACAGTCTCACAAACCCACAGGGCCACTCTCACCTGGGCTGTTGGGTCACTATGAGTCAGAATTGATTTGATCGGTGAGTTTCATTTTTAATATTTTTGGTAGCAGCTCAGCAGATCTTTCTTCTGTGGTGCTTCTGGGTGTATTTAAACCGGAGACCTCCCTTCCAAACTGGGCTAACATCAAACCCTTTTGATTATTCAGATACTGAGACCAGTGTTGACTCAAAACTCACTGTCCTTGAGTTGTTTCCGACTCACAGTGATCCTATAGGACAGGGCAGGACAGCCCCTGTGGGTTCCCGAAACTGTAAACTCTTTTTTATGTTTAACAGTTTGATTGGCACTCAATCCACACATCACACAATTCAATAGTTCAATCATGACATGAAGAATTGTACAATCATTATCATAATCAATTTTAGAATGTTTTTTCTCCCCCCACCCACCCACCATGGTTAAATCACTTTTAAATTGAATTGTGTAATCATCATCAATTCTAGAGAGTGCTCCCTCCCCCTTGCCACATATACCATTTGCTTCCCCCGCCCAACCCCTCATCCTCCTAGCCCGCCACCTCCCCTATAAACCCTTGCCTCAGTTCTTATCTCTATGCATCTACTCCTTCTGTACTACACAACCTGGAAAACCCAACAGAAACAATAAAAAACAGCAACAAAATAAAGTGGTAAGGATAAAATAATAATAATAATAATAATAATAATAATAATAATAATACAAAGAAAAAATATAGTAAGAAAGAAAAGATCACTGTGAATACTTAAAAGGCCAGTGATGAAACGTTTGCAAGAAATGTTGTACCTAGAAGACTTTCAGGTTGGGTCACGAGGAGGTCAACTGACCAAGTATCAAGTTGGATGCAGTATAATCATGATTAAAATGATCCCTATCTGAGAGTAAACCTGTTCAAGACCCTTGCCTATGGCTAGTGGGGACTGTGAACAATTCACGGGAGTAGAAAGCCTCATCTTTCTCCGTCCACCCTGGTGGCAATGTGGGTTGGGCACTGGGCTTCTAACAGCAAAGCTGACAGTTCGAACCCACAAGTGACTATATGGGAGAAAGATGAGGCTGCTTGCTCCTGTAAAGAGGTGCAGCCTCAGAAACCCTGTGTAAGGTCTTCTGATTTGTAACCCACGCCACAGCAGTGGGTTTATGTGCAGGTCACTATTTGCCGAGGAAAGGGAGGAACTAGAGGACAGGGGACCCCCAGAAAGAAGGCCACAGAGGACTGGCAGTGGGAAGAGAGAGGGAGAAGACACCTCTAACATACTGACCTCACTCCCTTCTTGCCTTCTATGTGAGAGACCCAAGTTCAAGTCCCAGCCAGTTCACCCCCACTGTCTCCAACAGCTATTCGTCGACAGAGGCTTGTGTGTTGTTCTGATGATGAACAGGCTTCTATAAAGTTTCCTAAGACTAGGGAAAGAGGTCTGGTATTCTACTTCTGAAGAGTCAGATGGTGAACAGCCTATGGACCACAGCATGGGTGGGGGTCACTGTGTTGGGGGTAGCCTCCAGGAAGGGGGCCGCTGGGAAGCAGCTAACCACAATCACAACGTAGAGACCGTGAAGGTTGGGAAGGTGCAGCCAGATGCTGCAGAACAGGGATGAGCGTACCGCCGTGAAGAGCTGGAGGCAGCGGAAAGCTCGGCTGCTAACCCTAAAGGTTGGCTGGTGGAACTTGCCCATTGGCACTGCGGAAGACACAGCTCACCCTCCCGAGCAGGTGCATTGTATGTGGAAGGCAGACTGTCCGATGTGTATAGAAGGTCTGATGTGCAACAATCATGTGAGCACCTGTCAGCCCACCAACCTGCTTCAGATTCGGTAGAGTGCACAACTGGGGGGCGGCAGGGGGTGGGTTTCCTTTGGAAGCCAAAGCCCGAGAACTCTGCTTGATAATGCTGTGAAGGGGTGTCTGGCACCTGGAAACGTTGGGGCGGGGTCTGCCTCGGCCACTCTCATGCAGCCTGTTGCCACAAAAGTCAACCTGGAGACGAGCTGATGGCATAGTGAGTCATAGTTGGGCTGCTAACCAGAAGGTCAGCAGTTCAAAACCACGAGCTTCCCTTCTAAGGAAAGATGAGACTTTCTGCTCCTGTAAAGATTTACTGTCTCAAAAACCCTCAGACAAGAGTAGCTCTGCTCTGTCCTATAAGGTTTCCCTGAGTCGTGGACGGTACTGAGTTTGTTTGTTTTATTTCGGGGGGAATTGGAGGCCGTGTTAGGCCTGGTTGACTAGAGAAACAAACCCAGTGTCCCTCACACATGTGTAAGAAAGAGCTTTACATGAAGGAGTCATTATATACCCAAGAAAGCCCCCCAGCCCAGGCCAACTCGAGCTCAGACGTGCTCTTCAGACTCACGCTGCCACACGGATTGACGCAGAATGCTGGGAGATCACAGGCCGGTGGGAGCAGAGTCGTGTGGATCCAACATCCATATGGAACCATGGGAGGGCCCAGAAGCTCTCAGGATGGGTGGCAGTTTCCCAAGGCCCTTCTTATAAGAAAGCCACCCCTCCCCCAAGGAGGCGCCATCAGGCTGTGACCTGATTGACAGGTCGGATACCACCCCGACACTTTTATACATCCTCAAGTTGACATGAAATTATGTAACCACCAGAGACCGACAGCCAATAATCTCCCAGCCCGAACAATTCTTCCCAGGCCCCTGCTCCTGAGAAGCCCCCCTGCCGACAGCTGATCTTTTCAAAGCAAGCGACAGAAAGCTGTGTGCAGAATTGGTTGTCTATTTCCACCACCATCTGTGAGGCGAGGCCAGCCCACGTTCCAGTGGCAAAGTGCCCCCATCGGTAGCAGGGGGGCACTGAAACAGGCCTGGCCATTCACTGATGATAAACGCGCTCCGCAAACTCAAGGCCTCCGACAAGCGGACCACAAGCGGCCCCGCACCTGCTGCCTTTGTGTGCGTCAGTCAATTTCACGCCTGCGAGGCTCTGGGCGCTGCGCGGATGGCGAAGCAAACACTGCGGCCGGTTGGGGATCTTTTTTTTTGTTTTTTTTCCTGGGGAGCAGCATAAACCAAGTTGGCCCGAAAATACACTTATCGCAAATAGAAAGGACTAAATGGAAAAGAGACAGCGATCATAAATGCAAACAAAAAGTGCTGAATTTCCACATGCTAAAAGGCCCATTGGCTTTTCATTAGCAGATTTAATAAAACACTGAATGTTTTTCATTTTTGTTTTTTACTGGCTCTCAAAAAAAGAGCTGGAGGGGGCAGTCACTGTCCGCAAAGCTCTGCCCCTTCCCTGTCCCCGCCCCCTTCCCCACCCCCACGGGTGGGGAAGTCCCCAGCAACGGCGAATTGTAAATTGCAGGAAGGGTAGTGGGCACAGGAAATAGAAGGAACAAAGAGGAATGAAGGCTTTACCCGGGAGGGCAGAAAGAGGAAAACTATCCCCCAAAGCGAAAAAAGTCTCAGAAACTCAAAGGGGCGATTCTACCCTGTCCTATTGGCTCGCTAGGAGTCAGCAGCCCTAGCGGTGAGTTGTGTTGTTTTGAAAAGGCTGGGCCGCCTCCTTCAGGCCTGCCCTGTCCCTGCACCGACTAGTGATGGGTCCAGTCCCCTTAGAGACCACCTCAGTTCGCTCCCGGATGTGACAACGGCCATCATGCTCAAACCCTTTTCCTTCGGTGTGACAGTACTGTGCAGGGGGAGACTTGCACTGTGTTGTTATGGTAACCCCATGTATAACGGATGGAAACACTACCTGAGGGTTGGTGGGTTCGAGTCCACTGTTGGGGGAGTCCAGTTTCTGTCCACCTCGTTGGAGGGTTGCATTCATCCTTGCTGACCGTGCATGACTTTCTCCAGCCTTGCTCCCCCGGATCAGGCCTCCAGGACAGTGAGGGCAAGTCTTAGAAATCTTTGGTGTGGCACAGGGTCCACTGACCCCAAGTCTGTATTTGTAGCCTACCTTGGTCTGGACGTTCCGCTGAAACCTGTCTGCCGCGGGTGACCCTGGGAATGTCTGGAATACCTCCTGGGACACACTAGCCACCGCAGTATGAGAAAGGGACAGGCAAGGTCATTAGACCCATGCATTTCCCGGGACTCTTGATGCCCACATTTCCTGCTAACATCTCTTCTCTGACAGCATCCCAGGTGAAGTGCCCTCCACCTTCATGGAGCAAAAGTTGCTTCCGTTGAGTCGACGCCTCTGGCTCTCAGTGGCCCCGTGCGGGTCAGAGAAGATCTGTGCCCTATTGCGTGTTCAATGGCTGATTCACCTGGCAGCCTTTGGGATCCAGTATGTGTTAGAGCCACCCATGAGTCTGAGTAGACCAGCATTCCGTGGAGTCTTTAAATGGCTGTGACCATTCAGATCACCAGGGCTCTCTTCCAAAGGGCCTATGGACCCCTCAGTAGCCAAATGTGTACCAACCATGGTGTCTTGGGCTGGATTTTCTACAGTAACAAAACCAGTGAACTACACACACACACACACACACACACACACACACACACAAGCCCTGGTGGCACAGTGGCTGCTAGCCAAAGGGCAGCAGTTTGAAACCACTAGCCACTCCTTGGGAGAAAGGTGGGGCTTTCCATTCCTGTAAAGTTATACTCTCAGAAATTCCCAGGTACAGCTCTGCCCTGTTTCTTAGGGTCACTGAGTCAGCATCACCTCGATGGCAGGGAGATTATATATATATATATAATTTCCCTGCCATCGAGGTGATTATATATATATGGATATATATGGATATATATATATGGATATATATATCCATGAATCAGTGAGACATATTCAAACACGTTTTGAGATAAACTGGAACCCTGTAGTAAGCAACACTGTTTTACTTACCTATCTTAGACGAAGGCCACCGCCCCATGGAAACTCCCCTTTCAGCTGATTGGCTGTTCACGTCATAGCACACAATGGAAGGGTGCTTGCTATCTGCCAGATCATGGAGGATCCTGGCCTAGCCCAGAGGACATATAACTTGACTGTCACACAGGGTGTCCTGGAGTAAAGTATCTACTTATTGCCTAAGACTAATGTGTGTGTTTGCTCCCAGGAGAGCATGAAACAATGCTGCCTCAGCTTTCTATTAGAGCCGCCAAGGATTTCATTCCTCTGCGATGTCTGCAGGAGGAACATCAGGCCGACATTCCAGCAGGAGCATTTGCTTTCCCAGGAGGGTGCCTTCCTGCCTGCCTTTTCTCTGCAAATGGGTTTGGATCCCGTGCTTTCTGCCACTGCTCATTAAGCCTGGCTGGCGGGCGCTCAGCATAGCTCCACTTGCCTTCGGTACATTTCCTTGGAAATAAGGTGGTTCCCTCTAGCTGCAGTGCCTGAGCCTGCCTCACAGGCCTGTGGTGGCATGCATGTTGCTATGACGCTGGAAGCCCTGCCCCGTCTTTCAAATACTACTTTGGGTTCTAAGACAGTCTTGTCTTCAGAAGGCTGAGGCTGAACCGAGTTTTTCTACGGTGAAGTATGGACTCCGGCGCCATTTCTCCTGGAGGCCAGCAAAACCTTGAGTGGGTCACATGGTTATTTCTCCAGCCGCCTGGAAGATTGTTGGGAGTCCAGGTGGGCTATGGACCTTCCTCAGAAATCCAGGGTTAAGGACTGCTGGGAGAGTTTCTAGGAAGCTGTGGTTTCCACCCGGACCATCGGATCTGCTTTCTGTGCACTGCAATGTCCCTGGCCCTTTCTGACATATTTTGGACATGTTGTCAGGAGACATCAGTCCCCGGAGAAGGATCATGCTTGGTGGAGGGGCAGATAAAAAAGTGGCAGGCCCTCAACAGGCAGGACTGACACCGTGGCTGCCATGATGGGTCCAAGCCTGGGCGCAAGGGTGGAGATGGTGCAGCCCAGACAGTGTTCCTCCTGGTGGGCACAGAGTTGCTATGGGTCGGAGCCGATTCAATGGCATCTCACCACAGCCAACCACAAACTCTGAATTGGCATATACATACTCACTGACTGGGCGGGTGCCAGTATGAACTGGCACGTGTAACTGGCAAGCTCCATGTGGATGCAGTCTGGGGCTTTGCAGGTTGGTTTGGGGTGGGGGAGAGCAGCAGGTGGGAGATGAAGGTGACTGGGAAGGTGGACAGGGGCTTGTAGGCACCAGTTTTGTAGGCTGGGTTGTTAAAGAGGCAGATACTGAGCCAAGTTCAGAGATCAGTGGATTACTGGAGAGCTGTTGCTTGTCAGCGGCCATCAGATTGGCTGACTCAGGGCTGCCTCATGTACAACAGAGCACCGTCTGGCCCTGTCCCACCTTCATCGTCCTTGCTCAGTTTGAGGACACTGTTGTGGCCCTGAGTACCGAGTCCTTTGAGGGCCTTCTAACTTAGGGGGCTCATCTTCCAACGTGCTATCAGATTGTTATTCTTCATCAGGTTTTCAGCAGCTAGATCTAAAAGGTAGATCACCTGAAACTTGTCCATTTGATCCTGCTGGTACCTGAAACACCTGTGGTAGAGCTTGTGGCATCGCCGCCACACACACATCACCGCAGTACAACAGACTGTTAGACCAGTGGTTCTCAACCTTCCTAATGCCGCGGCCCTTTAATTCCTTGTGTGGTGGTGACTCCCAACCATAAAATTATTTCCATTGCTACTTCCTAGCTGTAATTTTGCTACTGTTTTGAATCGGGAGACCCCTGTGAATGGGTCATTCGACCTCCAAAGGGGTCGCGACCCACAGGTTGAAAACCGCTGTGTTAGACTGACAGGGGGTAGCAATGGGGAGTGAAAATTAAGGGGTGTTAACAAGGAGATTCCATTTGAGAGTCTCTCTATGTGCAGGATCTGTTCTGTCAGGTTGACGCCCCAAGCAGGGAAACCTACCAGGAGGTAGTGGTGCTGGTCTAAGTGGGCGGACACTATAAAAGAGGGAGGAAGGAGGCCAGAGCATTCTTCTCTGTCACATGGGGTCATCACAAGTGGAAACCAACTTGACGGCACCCAACACCATGGTAAAAATCTAGGTAAGACACATCAGAAGTTCAGATGCGGACACTGGTAATCAAGGTGAGACGTGCTTTGATTCTAGAGAAACTTGTTTTTAAAAACCAAGTGCCATTTATTTATAGTTTTGGTTTAAATGCATCTTCCTTTGAAACTTGCCTTGGGTAGAACAAGTCAATTGACTATTTGAAACATATTTGTAAGAATTTGTAAGGATCGATCCAACATAATTTCTTGGCATGGCAGACTGGCAACCAACCACAAGGTTTGGGCTTGAGCAACGCAAAGAATGGGCACGTAGGTCATCCACTGGGACAAGAAGGGCTGTGGGTAGGACAGGACTTTTCAAGAAAGATGAGTATCACCTTTGGGCACGTGGAGGCCAAACATTTTAAATACTGAAGAGTATGCAACTTCCTATCATTAGCAGATCCTTTGCAAAACAGGTGCTAGAATTTGTTTGAAGGGATTCTCTATGAAATTTTAAATTTATGGTTACTATTATTCCATCCTTCTATTTAAAAAAAACAACAAACTCACTGTGGATAGGGTGAAGGATTACAGAGCAGATCATCAGTTTTCCATTCAACAGTCCCGTACATTTTGTTTCAACTCATCCCACTGCAGTTCCCCCCAATGATCACGGCTTGTCCCAGGTCCTCCGAGCTTCCTGTTCCATTCCCACTTACTTCCTAACCAAACAATGCCCTGGGGCAAAGGCTGCCCTTTTGATCCTACATAGCTTAGGGCTAAAAATCATCATCTTGACCCCGCTGACTCCTGATTCTTACTATAGCGTTCTGGGTGAATTCCAGGGATGTTTTCACTGACAGCAGGTAAGAAAAGGGTAAGTAACCCCTGCCAGTCATGTGTACTGTAGATTCAAACTCTAGCAATCATGACAAAATAATAACTACAATCAATACCTTCTTGTATGTTTATTTGATGCATTGAATCATAATATGTATTCTTTTTTAAAGAACAGTACACCAAAAATATTTGTGGAAACATTTTTCTTTTGGTAAGTAGCCTGACATCAGCATCACATGCCACCAGTGAAAATCTCCCATTTGAAATTTAAGCCTAGCCCAAGTCTCCGAATGTTCAAGTCGGTATCACTTCATTAAAAAATAAAAATAGAATTCTCCAGGCAGTTTCCACCAGCAGCGAGCAGCTCTTTCGCGTGTTTCTCGGACTTCGCGGGCAGACAGCAAGCAGCATGGCCCCTAAACGCCAGCCTTCAAGCTTGCCGCAAATGAAGAACCCTAAGGTGCAGGGGACCCCGCCCCCCCAAGGAAGAAAAAGAACAGCAGGAAGCAATTGAACATATTGATGAGGTACAGAATGAAATAGACACTTAACGAACAAGCCAGTGAGGAGATTTTGAAAGTAGAACAGAAATATAACAAACTCCGCCAACCATGCTTTCAGAAGAGGTCAGAATTGATCACCAAAATCCCAAATTTTGGGGTAACAACATTTTCAACCACCCGCAAGTGTCTGTATTGCTTGGGGAAGAGGATGAAGAGGCTCTGCATTATTTGACCGGAGTTGAAGTGACAGAATTTGAAGATATTAAATCAGGTTACAGAATAGATTTTTATTTTGCTGAAAATCCTTACTTTGAAAATAAAGTTCTCTCCAAAGAATTTCATCTGAATGAGAGTGGTGATCCATCTTCAAAACCAACTGAAATCAAATGGAAATCCAGAAAGGAATTGACGAAATGGTCCACTCAGACACAGAACAAAGCCAGCGGGAAGAGGCAGCCTGAAGAACCGGAGTTTCTTTACCTGGTTTTCCGGCCACTCTGATGCGGGCGCAGGTGAGTTAGGAGAGGTCATCAGAGATGACATTTGGCCAAATCCATTACAGTACTATTTGGTTCCTGATATGGATGATGAGGAAGGTGAAGGAGAAGAAGAAGATGATGATGAAGGTTAGAAGACATTGATGAAGAAGGGGATGAAGACGAAGGGGAAGATGAAGATGATGACGAGGGAGCGGAAGAAGAGGGGGATGAAGGAGAGGATGACTAACAGAACACTGATGGATTCCAACCTTTTTAAATTTTCTTCAGTCCCTGGGAGCAAGTGGCAGTCTTTTTTTTTGTTTCTTCCTCCTGTGCTGAGTTGCCGTGTTCTTGAGGTCTCTTTTCTCTACACCATGGTTCTCAACTTATTTGGGGGTGGGGGGGAATAATGCCTTGTGCAGAATACAGTGGAGAAGAATCTCTACTCCCTTGTGTTCAAATTAATTTTTATCCCTTCCTGTCTCAACAAAAACTAT
>NW_022111369.1:95957362-95963994 GCF_000313985.2 Echinops telfairi | reverse complement strand
GTATATTGGGCTCAGAGATTACACTGTGTCTCTATGTGAATATGGACAGTTAGCAGTTACCAACATGTATCTGTCTACTTTCTCTTGTTTAAAAAAAGGAAAAAAAAAACCTAAAAAGGGGGTTATAGGTGGTCAGCAAAGGGTGGGTTTGAGATGTTTGGGTGGGTTAAGTGGGCATTTTGACAACATGGCTTCTCCTTTGGCATGTTTAATTGTGATGTTTAATGGACATCCTTGCAGTTTAAGATGACACTTTTAAAATAAAATTCTCTCCTAATGAAAAAATAAAATAAAATTTAAAAAAATAAAAATAAGTATTTCCAGATTGTGTGTGTAGCCTTAGCTTGTTGCTAGGTGGGAAATGACAAAAACACATTGGCTAGCCTTCAGTCCACGCTCTCCCATGTGTCCATGAGCTAATGTGAAAAGGGGCAGGGACGGTACAAAGTAAGGCCTGTACCCTAAGAGCAGCCATAACGAACACATCATGAGCATCATGTTCACAGAAACAAAGTTTAAAATGGTTAATAGCATACTCGCTTGTTTTTCTTATCAAGTTATTCAGGTTGTACAACTTCTGAAATGACCATCCTTTCAAGTATTTAAAGCAGGATTCTTTTTCAGTTACAAAATAAGGTCTGCCCCCAGGAACACCAAGCTCATTGAAACCATTTCAGGTCTAGGCAGGAATCTGTCCCTACATCTTGGTGGGGAAAGGGAACCCTGGTGACGCCATAGGTTACTTGTTGAGCTGCTACCCACAAAGTCAGAAGTTTAAACCCACCAGCCGCTCCGTGAGAGAGAGAGTGGGCCATCTACTCTCTGACTTACAGCTCTGCAAATTCTGAATTGACTCAGTGGACATGGTTCAGTGGGTAAGGGGAAAAAAACCCCAAGTTTTATATGTACCAAATTTGTGTATTTCCAAAGATTTCGCTGAGTGAAACGTGATTGAGGCTGTTCTCTTCTGTGAAAGGACACAAGAACTTGATAGTAAGCCACCACTCTATAGTAAAGCATCATTAATAAGCAAACAGGGAGCCATGGTGGCAGTGTTGCACGCTGGACTGACCACAGGGTCAGCGGTTCAAACCCACCCTCTGCTTTGTGTGAGAAAGATGAGCCTTTCTGCACCTTTAAGGAGCTATAGCCTTAGAAACCCACAGAGGATGTTCTACTCTGTCCTATAGGGTGCTAAGTCAGAATCAACTCAATGGAAGTGAGTTTGATTCGAGTTTAAGTAAACAAATAAAAATCTCATTTCTTGGACCTCAATGGTAGTCTTAGAATGGGGTTACTAGAGAAGCAGATACATAGTAGTTTTGTGCATAGGCCAAAATAATTTTAAAAATGAATTTCTACTGCAGCTCACCCATTCAGTATATCAAGTGGCCACTGGCTCAATAGAGCTATATTCATAATTCATATTTTATAACTTGATACAGTACAAAAAGCTAATAGAAAAATTTATAGTTGAGCCCTGGGTTCCTAAGGCCAGTACTGCACATCATTCCTGGTAGAATGAGAATTCGGCCGTGGCCAGGTGGAACCTGATTTGCAGCACCGTCCCGCTGCGTGGGAGAAGTACCACCCTGCGCGGGGTCTGAGTTCGACTCCGTGATATTCCCTTTGTTCTGCCTAGGCAGCTAGACTGCTCACTGCACCACCGCCGCCACCATGCGCGCGCACATTCCACGTCAGCCTGATTGCCTTAAGAAGGGCTGTTGGATGATAAAGACAGGAAAGGTTACCATGGGCCGTGACCACTGTCCTTTGGCCATAGCTCAAAGATCTCTAAGGCCAGTGATGAGGCATTTGGCAAATGGAACTGACCATTTAAAAAAATGACTTCTTATGCATATTTTTTATAGGTATATAGGAAATGGGAGCAAAAACTAGCAGCCCAGAGAAAGGCAGAGGCTGGCTTAGAGCACACAGAGCGACAGCGCCTTGTCAGTGCCTGGAACTGCTGGACCTCCTGCCTAGCTTTTAAAGCCAGTGGGGAGAGAAGTGAATTCCAGACGCCCTGAAGAGGTTAGAGTTAACAATCAAAACTGCAGCTGATTTCATGCATCGGGCCCAAATGTTACTGCATATCCGTCATCCACATGCAGGTTCTTGTCATCTATCTTCAGTTAGAATGACGGTCTACTCAGCAGCTGAAGCCCCAGAACTGCTGATACTCGGCAGGTGAGAAGCCTTTGTTGGTCTCCTGGCTCTGAGCTGACTGATGATCACACGATACAGAGCCCTCCTGCCCAGACCAGCTTTGGCCTGCGTGCGGAGGAAGCTGCTCCACCAGCCGCTCCGCAGGCAGCAGCACTCCGTCCCCCCTGCGCCACCATCCACTCCCAAGTTCCTCTGAGAAACAGAGGGCGGGGCACCACCTTTCCATGCAGGGCTTCCGCCTCGGAAATGACTTACTCTAGCGCTACCGAAATAAACGCAGTCTGTGGACCCCAAAGAAGCAGTAAATAGAAAACCTCCTTCCCACCGCTTCAAATTCAAGTACTTTATGCCGCCACAGTCTTGACTGAAGGTTGCTACGGCAGAGTCTGCGTCCCACAGACGGAATGGGGACCCTCAGGCGTAGGCACCAATGACCTCGAAGGTCCAGCTGTCAGGGAAACCGTTACAATGGTTTATTCTCCGATTGCCAGCATTCCACCAAACTCAACCCATGACTTCCTGACGGTGGCTGATCCCTATATTCTGTCAGTGGGATAAAAAGCAGCGCTAAGAATGCTCCTTGGAAGCAAGGATGGTGAGATTCTGTCTCACAGACTGTGCACTTGGTAGCAGGAGACCCCAGTCCCTGGAGAAGGACAGTGAAAAAGAACAAGACCCTCAAGGAGATGGACCGACACTGTGCCTGCAACCATGGGCTCACACCGGAGCACACGGCTGAGGATGGCACAGGGTGGCAGGCAGGGTTTCGTGCAGCTGAACGCCAGTGTCCACACTGAGGGGGGCACGACTCGATGGCACCTAGTGCCATCATCATTCTGGGCTATTAAAGGAGTGAATGGGGCTGTACCTGGCTTTCTGAAAGGTCACTACATTTTAGAGAGAGGGGCATGGGCATGTTATGCCAAACTTTTCTTACACAGTTTCATCATTTGTCTGTTACATGTGGGTGTGCTATTTGATACAAATAGTCACTGTTCTCAGACAGCATTCCAGCAGCAAAGTCCAAATGTGTCACACTTGTCTGTCACACTTCCTTTTGCACTGTGCATGGGCCTGCAAGAGCTGGCACCAGGGGCTGGGTCAGTCTCCGTGGTGGGAGCGATGCTGGGCAGTGGCCAGACCCCCGTCTCTATCTCTGAGATGTGACCACCCACAGGGGCCCGACACTGCTTAGATAAAAGCAGAGGCACTTCTGACTGAGCGTCAGGGCGTCCCAGTGAGAGCTGACCCGTGGACACGGGGAAACGCCCAGGGACAGAGCCCTCAACCCTCTGGCCACACACAGCACTGAGGTCTCTAGGGCCCATGGGACCAAAAACAGGCAATTTGAGAATAACAGGAAAGGGTCCCAGAGGTCGCGATCTGCGCGTCAGAAAGGGAATCAAGAGGTCATTTTACAGCTGTTCTATTAGCAAGAATTGCCTGAATCAAATATTGGAACAATTAGGAAAATGCTATTTGAATCTTTTAAAGACTCAAAAGCCTAACCACCGCCAATGACTAGCTCAGCCCAGTCTATTCTTTGAGACTTCTCCAGGAGTCCTCGATCCCCAAATCTGTCTTTTCTTTGAACCGCCTGCTTGTACTGTAGCATCCCTACTGCTTTCGCGTCTCCCAAAGCAGCCCTTTGCGCTTCAGGAAGCGTCCTGGCACGTGTCACAGAGCACATTCTCCGGGTTCCCGGCCACTTCTCCAATGTCTGCCTCTTCAGCGCCGTCACCCCAGCTGGCTTGAGGCACGGGGCTCGCTTTGTTCTGTTCTTTCTGGACCGCCTTTAAGCACTTGTCAAGCCTCTTGATGAACAAGTCCACCTCCTGCGCCTGCATGCCGATGGCTGCCGCCGCGTTGAGGTAGGCACACGGGTAGTCGTCTGCATGGGACATGAAGCCTCTGAAAGTGTGGCCACTCACGGTTTGCACAGCCCCAAGAGGCACAACCCTGAAACGGAAAACAGCAACCAATTTAGATGGCTGTTTGGGCCCAGACCAGGCCATCCACACACCTACGAGCTCGAGGTTATTAAAGCTCCAGATCACCCTTCTTGTCAGCCTTGGAACACACTTCTACAGCGAACGCACCGCAGCCCTGCGCTTTGCTTATCTTCCACAACATGGAATGCTACCCATTCGCGCTAGGAATCGAACACCAGGACCTCTTCAAAGGACACGCCTTCCTTTCCCGGGCCAAATCTGGAGCCTGGCTTCACACAGGCACACCTCATGGAAGACTGGAATTTCTCAAACCACTTTCATTACTTGCTTTGTGTTCCCTCAAGCATCAACAAGCGATACTGAGTAAAACTCCAGCTCTTTGATCGGTGCTCTGCAGCAGAGGGCATTCAAGCCGGAGCCCAGGTGAACTTGTGTAACTGCGCACAGTGGGCTGGGGCCAGCGAACCGTGACCCTCAGCACACACCTCTTTGAAGCTTGATTTCCCTGACACACTTCGATACCAGCCCGGCATGTACAAAAGCAGCCCGTGGACGGACAGCTGAACACAGAAAGGGGTGGATGGATGGTGGAGCACGACACGCTCAGTTCCCACACCCTCCGGAAGTGTCGCAGCAATGCTGCGCGTGCAGACCAGGGCTGTCAGGGGAAAGCCGACTTGGTTTAAGATCCTTCTGTCAAACACAGGTCTTCTTGCTGTGACACCCTAACCGCTGGCAGTCAGAGGAGAAGGGCTTTGTTAGAAGCATGTAAAGAAGAGGATTTGGCTGTGGAGAACAAGGGGTTTCTTTTTGATTTGTCTCTGGTCTCCTCGAACGGAAAGAGAAATGCCTTTTCAAGCCATCTAATTTTAAGAGGAAAAGAGCATTTTCCAAAGGCAGAACTTTGGCAGAACGGTCTCACCTTTGAGTTTAGGAACACACTCTTAACTAATGACGGTCTGACTGGGATGTCCTCCCAATCGCGGCATGCTGCCACCACTGCAGACCTCAGTGCGGGTCACCTGGCAAAGCATGTCTGCAGAGAACTGATGCTGTCTCAGTCTGTCCATCAAGACAAGTCTGTGCAAAGCTCTGGAAACTGGGCCTAGAGACTCCGGACCGCAGTCTCAGAGGAAACCATGGTCTGTGGCATAACTTCTCCACTGCCTGCTTGGGTGAGCAGCAGTGGGGGCCTTAACAGCTCGTGAGCATTCACCCTGGATGCCACCACTGGCTTCTCCCCATGGGGGAAAGAAGTGATGAAAACGGAAGCACAGATGGAAACAGTCCAATGGACAGCGGGCTGTCCCAGCGCCAGTCTCCACAGCCCTGAGCCAGGTGAGCCAGATGGTGCCGGGGCCACCACGACCCGAAAAGGACCACAGAGGAAGGTCCTGGATAGACTGGAGGAAAATGTGGAACACAGGCTTCCTGGTCAGAGACACTGGTGGGAGGCCCAAATCTATGGCCCTCGGTTGCCCTTAAGTCTGGAACTGAACCCAACCCTGCTGCTAGAATAAGCAGTCCTGTAAGATCAGAGGTACAGCATGTAGCCTAGGGAAACATCCAGAAGGTTACGAGGAGGAGGAATGGAAACCGGATTTGCATGGAGAAAGCAGAATAGATGGTGGGACACTGAGGGATTATGACGGATGAGAAGAAGAAAATATGAGTTGTTGATTAAAAAATCTAATGATCTGCTCTGTCAACCTTCACTTAATTCACAATAAAAAGCTTAGCAAAGATTATCAATAAAGCCAGGCTGTGACTCACTCAAGTGTAGCCAGTCCCCCAGGGAGATTGTGTAGGGAAGAGGGTCCCCCTTACAGACTCTGCATCACGGTCATTACCCTGGGCTGAACCCCGAGGAGGGTTGGGCATACGCTTGGGGACGACTGTGGAGGGGTAGGCCCCGGATTAGAATTAACTTGGGAGGTCAGGTAAAACCATGTCTCTTTTAAACACACATACCTGGCTCCAGACACCTGTCTGGTAAAAAGCATTGAGCCAAGCTGAGTGACAGCTTTGTCCTGGTGTTCATCGAGGGTCTGAAGAGTCATGGCTGAAAAGAGAAGAGACGATGAATGAGCTTTGATTTACTGGCACAAACCACTCAAGGAAACCAAATCCAATGAAGACATTGCTATTAGTCATTGTCTGGTGCCAGAACTGCAGTGGGACATCAGTTGTGGCACAGATGCGTTTATGCAGTGGACAAAAGCACTGCTGTGGAAATTCACATGCTCAGATTCTACACGAACCGCTCCCTATCACCACTGCAGACAGCGCGGTGTCGACTCAATAGACGATATGGCGATGGCAAGACCAGGATGGCAGCTCATTCAAATTCAATCCAATTTGAAGAACTTGCAAATTTGAGAACTGGGCAACCATGATGAATGACTTGACCACTATTTTTTTTAACCACTATCAAACAGTATAGTTTATACTCAAATGCACACATACACAGCAGACAGTGTTTCAAGAAGTTTGTTTAAAAAATGGAATTAC
>NW_022111369.1:95941502-95956744 GCF_000313985.2 Echinops telfairi | reverse complement strand
AAAAAATGGAATTACAAGATGCAGGAATTTTCCAAGGCCTTTCAGAATCCCCCTCATATATACACACCTATGAAGTAAGGTCAAACTCTCCACATGGAAATCCTCTTTCTGAGGTTGTGCAGGTACACTGAGTCCTATTCCTAACATCTTTCAATGCTCTTTACTGAATACTGACTCAAGTACAGGTGACACAGTGCAATCTCTCCAGGATTTTGCACAGGAAGGATCTTAGTTTAAGTTTTATACACAAAGAACTTGAACTAGAAGCACGCTGTACCATCTTCTACAACCTCTATGAAGATGGTGCTTCATCTCTTTTGTTTGCCTGTTAGGTGCGAGAGAACTAAACAAGGACCACTGCAGTGCCATTCTCACCACTGTCCTAACCCCTGAGCCTGCTGTTGCACTCCCTGCGGCAATCCACCGCCTTTCTGGTCTTCCCTTCTCACTGACCCTCTCTAGCAGGCAGGCCGTCTTTCCTTCTGACTTGCAGGACCCAGGTGTGAGAGAGGAAAATCACATTCTCTTCACTTCCAAGGAGTACTGGAGTATTCTGGCTGCAATTCTTCCAAGGCAGACCTGTCTGTCTGCCAGGCAGTACATGATACTTCAATATTCTTTGGCATCTCCATAATTCAAACGCAGCATTTTTTCCCGTGGTCTTCTTTAGCCCGTTTCCACAGGCATATGAAACAACTGCAAATGCCCCGGCTATCGGGTCAGGTGCATCCTAGTCCTCAAAGTGACGTCCTTCACTCTTTTAGCACTTTAACGACATCTTGTAAAGCAGATTTGCCCATTGCGATACTTCCTTCAATCTCCCGACTGCTGTTTCCTTGAGTACAGAGTGTGGATCTGAGTAAAATAAAACTGCTGACAACTTCCACGTTCTCCCCATTTATCATGATGTTGCCCACTGGTCCAGCTGCAGGGGTTTTTATTTTCTTTACAATGAGTTGTGATTCATACTGAAAATTGTAGTCTTTGGTCTTCATCATTAACTGCTTCAAGTCCTCCTCACTGTCGGCAAGCAAGGTTGGTTGAGTCTTGAAGGTTGTTAATGAGCCTTCCTCCAGTGTTAATACAGCGATACCTCGGTTGTCAAATGTCTCAAAGCTCAAACTTTCCACTTCTCAAACAGCAAAATTTCAAAGAAATCTGCTAGGTGTTCCCAACTTTGCTTGATAGTCAGACTGAAAATCTGACTTGAAAAGCCCTGTTGAAGCTGAGAGTGAGTCGCATCTCACCTCCCACACAGCAGGGTGGCACTTCAGTCCCACCACTCTCCCCAGTGGGTAAGTGCATTAAAACACTGGTCATTCTGCTTTTTATTTGCATAAAATATGGAAAGCATGGCTCCAAACAAAGTTAGCAATACGAGCAGCAAAGCTAAGAGGAAAACTGAGAACCACGACAGAGTTAAAAGAAAGAAATCACTGCGAAATTTGAATCAGGTGACCACTTGCCTGATTGGTTGGGGAAAAAATGATTAAAGCGGCTATTGTAGTGAAAGGTGTGAAAATGTTAACCACAAAACAAAGAACCCATGCCGTTGTAGAGGCTGGAAACAAACAACAAAAAGCCTCCCTGCCATCAAGTCAATGCCGACTCACAGTGACACCTGTGGGTTTTGAGACTCGCTATTTATGGGAGAGAAAGCCCCGTCTTTCCGCTGAGGAGCTGCTGCCAGTTTCAAACTGCTGGCTATGAGGATCGAGCTCAACACATGACCACTGCACCACGGGGACTCCTAGAGGTTGAAAGACGCTGTTAATGTGGATAAACCAGAAAACTCTGTGGTGATAGCATACCCGAGACAGTGCTAGGCGAGATGTCTAAAAGGCTCCGTGGCGGATTTGTAAGTGTAATTTTTATGTCTCAGTACTAATTATTTGGTTTTCCATTATTTCTTATGGGAAAAAGATGGTCAGTTCTCAAACTTCCAGTGTTCAAACACAATCTGGAATGAACTGAGTTTGACAGCCAAGCTATCACTGTGCTAGTCTTCCTAACAGAGCCGGCTTCTAAGAGGATGTGCTCAGCATGCAGACTGACAAAGGATGGTCAGCGGAGTGGTGTGCCCCTGGGGACACTTATTAGCAGACCTGAAAGAACTTTGTAACATGTCCTGATAAACTCCTCTGGCATTACAACTCGGTAACTTTCCTAATGAGCCCTTTAATCGTGAATTTTGTCTAAGTTCTACGTAGTCGCTGCAGTGGATTTCTGAACCTAGAAATCAAGTAGGGATCGTCTAATTAAGATAACACACCCTGACGCATATACCTTTCGTGATTTCAGACTAGGCAGTACCCGTGTTCTGTTCCAACAGCTGCCTCTTCCTCGATGTAGGCCCTATACGAGCACAAATAAATGTCCCCGAATCCCATTCTTCTGTTTTATCCACACAGTCGAATCCCTCTGGATGGTCAGTAAAGCAAAAGGAAGCATCTTTCTGTATCCTCTTCTTTTCGTCAAGATCCATCTGCTTTCAGCAGTGACGTTCCTTTTTCCACCTCTCCTTCTCAATCTGGCTTGAATTTCTGGCAACTCCCTGTCGATTTACTGCTGCAAATGGTTATTTAATAATCTTCAGAGCAACTTTACTTGTATGTGCTACTGTTCAATAGTTTGTGTATTCTGATGGATCACCTTTCTTTAGGACGGGTACAAGCACGTCTTGGCATAGACTAGTGAATGCATCCGCTTGTTGACACCTGTCAGCTGGTCTGCTTTCCGCTCCTGGGGCCTGGTTTCTGGCTAGTGCCTTCAGGGCTGCTTGGGCTTCTTTCCTCAGTACCATCAGTTCCTGAACATACGCTGCCGCCTGGAATGGTTGACCGTACGCCAATTCTTTTAAGTACTGTGAGTCTCTGTATTCCTTCCATCTTCTGATGCTTTCTGCATTGTGACTATTTTCCCCACAGAATCGTTCAATGTGGCAACTTAGGCTTCAGTTTTTTCTTCACGACTGTCAGAGTGAGAGGTGCTGAGCGCTTTCGTCCGTTGGTTTCCTAGCGCAGCACCTCTGTGCATTTCACGAAATGCTTCACTGTTTGCCGACACCACCTTTTGGAGCCCTCTGATCAGCTCTTTTACTTCATCCTTTCTTCCACTTGTTTCAGCGCACTCTTCAAGAGAAGATTTCTGAATCTATTCTGACATTTACTTTGGTCTCTTCTTTGTCTTTTTCATGACCTTTGCTGCTTTCTTCACGCACGGTGTTCTTAATGCTATCCCACACACAACCCACCTGCCCTCAGAGAAGCTAGCAGAGGGCCCGATCTGAGATGGTGTTTGCCATCAGTACCCAACTGGTCTTCCAGGAGAGCCCATCCCTGAAAAAAAAATGTTTCTCTTACATGAAAGACATCACACTACACATATTCGCATAATACAGGAGATAATGATGAAGCTTAAAGGTTACTTAATAGTGGAAATGTCAATATTCACATTTTCCTTCTGAGTAGCCCTTGTACTACAAGAAGAAATACTACTCCTTATATGGACAAATGAAATTAGCTTAAATACAGATTTCTCAAACATGATGACTTGGGGAGCAAGCAAGAGCACTAGAAACAATATGGGGAAATCTTTCATTTCTGGTCGTTAGGTGCTTTGTTAACTAGTAAAACTTTGGTTTGAAACAGGCTTTCAGGTGTGTGCATTCCCCCCTGATGTGCAAAGTCTGTGCGAGACCACGGATTCTGAGTCTTCCAATGCATAGGCCACATCTGAGAAAAATATTAAAATACTTCTAAAGGCTAATTAAGCTTTCTCAACTTACAAAGTAACATTGTATTAGTGGATTTAGAAATATCAATGGACCCAGAGAAGAATTTATTCTCTTTTTAAACAAATTAGTTTCCTGCTTAGGGATAGCTCACACTAGAAGTCACCCCTGGATGACAAACAAAAATCCTCAAAAAACTTCCCGAAAAATCAAATTTGTATGTTAAGTCAAAACAGCGAGGTGGGTCGGTACCTAAAATTAGTTAATCAAATGCTTTTCTTAGGCTATGGTGTACCTATCTATGTATAGAAACACTGAAGAACAATTCCTGATACACTGAAACATCTTCACATAACAATACAGTAGTAATAATAATCATCATCATAATGTTTTCAAGTAGCCACAAAGTATGTCTGTTTATTATTATCAACGATTGATATCTACCTCCAATTTTTAATGTAGTAGGCTTCACAGGGTGGCTTGTAACTATGAGTTGTACACTCATGCTCTGGGGACTGCTGTACTGACTTTCATTTGTAAAGGGAAATTACCTAAGGATATGGGATTGTGAGGCGTGTGCAACAGTCGCTCACTGAAGGCTTCTGACAGCTTCTTCAGTTTGCTGGACAAGTAGGAAAACATTTCCTGCAACAACAAAACATCACGTTTAAACCACGTCCCGCAAATACTTGCTGCAACTGAAACAGTTAGTCAAACTCTGACTGGTAGAAGTTGGTGCTGTGAATGGGCACACCCACATGCTCTGGAAGCAAGTCTCTCCTTTGGCCTCAAGCTAGGAAGATGGAAAGCTAACAGAGTTAGCTGTTACCACAGAGTTATCACAGGATTCAGGTAAAGGGAACAAAGAAGCAACACACTCCCACTACCATGCACCTACCACCCTGTCCTCTTCGCAGAAGTTCCAGTGACACCCCTCTAGTCCAGGTGGCTTCCCGCGGGATAGTAGCAGTAACATCTGTGTTATTTCTCTGCCTACTCTCGTGCCCCCTACACTCTGTTCGACAGAGAGGCCACATTGCTGTTTCGAGAACATAAAAATTATGTCCATATCCTCCCCTCACTTAAAACCCCACTGACTTTTCCCATAAGTATAAAAACAAAGTACTCCAAATGCTCACCTGTAAGACCCCCCATGGTTTCCCTCAGCCCCATCTATTCAACTCAACAACCGCCATCTCCCTACTCACTATGTGCCTGCCACACCAGCCTGCTAACCAACAATGCCTCTTTCCTGGCACAGTAGACCACCCCACTCAAATCTGTCAATACCAGTCCATCTCAGCCAGGCTACTAATCTTTATGTGTTCCATCTCCTTTTTTTGACAACATCCAAAATTCCTAGATTTCTGCTTCGTCTATCCCATTGCCCGATGTTCAATGGATTGTGCAGCTGTTACTTCTCATTTTGAGTCCTGACACATCAGTAAATGAGGGTCCTGGGAGCTTTGCTTCACCCACATCATTACAGTCAACTCTACTTTGAAGAGGCAATTTTCTCGAGTCATGTTTTGAGTGCCTGTTGACCTCAGGGACCCATCTTCCTGCACGACAGCAGACAACGTTCCACTGTCACTCCAAAGAGCTTGCTGGGGCAGTATTTTCAGAAGTGATAGCCAGGTCTTCCTTCCTAGTTTGTCCGTCTGGGAGCTCCACTGAAAGAAAGCCATCCGGGGGACCCTGCTACTGTTTGAAACCGCTTCCAGCGCTGCCACAGCACGCAAGCCGCCACAGTTCAACAAGAGTGGTCGAAGCGGCTCCACTGCAGGCACTGGGGAAAACAAGGGTCCAGACATTGATGGAATACAATTGAGGTGTTTCAACAAACAGATGCAACACTGAAAGTGCCCACTATCCACGCCAAAAAATGCACTGCAAAGACAGTTAACTGGTCAACTAGTTGTAAGGTGACTCAACAGAAAGGTGACTCAACAGACTATAGGAATTTTCCATTAATATCATCACATGCAAGTAAAACTTTGCTGAATAATTCAAAATGAGTTACAGCAGTGCATGAACAGGGGCCCGTCAAAGATTCAGGCCATATTCAGAAGAACATGTGGACATCTTGGCTGAAAACAGAAGCAAAAGATGTTTATCTGTGCTTTATTGAATATGCAAATTGAGTTAGTTAATTGTGCCAGCCTGGCCGACAATCACATGTGGGTCTGGTTGAAAGGCGGAGGGATAAATGGGTGGTGAAGCCTCGCCTTTCTAGTTCTCGGGTCTCTTGTTTTGTGATGGTTGCATCGGGTGCAGCTGCCTTAGCAGTTCCCTGCTTCAGCTTGCAAGATGGATTTCCTACAAGACATCCCCAAGGAGAAGCCGCATGGATCTATCCCGATGCAGCCCTGGGTGCTGGAGCAGCCATGTGGAGACCCCTGCCAGTGCTGAGATGCTTACACGTTCACAGACTCAGCTTTCCTCCTGCAGTCGGCATTATTGCCTCTGTTTTGTGAGGTGAAGGACTTTGTGGACTGGTGTTGGGTGTGGGTTAATGTTGGACTTGTGGGCTTGGGCAGCATTGGGTTGGGATGTTTTCGTGATGCACATTTTCTTTGCATAAAACTCTCTCTTATACGTGAGTTGCTGTGGATTTGTTTCTCCAAAGTACCTAGACTAATACACAAAGGGATTAGACTTTGTAGATTGTGTCAAAAAATGGGTAGTAACACTGAGAGAATGGTAGTATCAGGACACATAACTGTACTTATTGGGAAGCTATACGTAGACCACGTGGCATCTATCAACAAATGCTAACATTTTAGATAATATAACATAAATTATAAGCCCTTTCTTTTGTCACTATGAGAAGTATTTAAGGGGCAAACGTCAACATCAGCGGCAGGAAAGAAAACACAACTTGTTGTAGGCATCTTTCCCAAGACATATACACGTTTCCTGCCTGCCTTCCTATCCTCACTCCAGAAGCTTATGGG
Organism: Echinops telfairi; assembly: GCF_000313985.2. Taxonomy (NCBI): domain Eukaryota; kingdom Metazoa; phylum Chordata; class Mammalia; order Afrosoricida; family Tenrecidae; genus Echinops; species Echinops telfairi. Next base: position 95,950,054 of record NW_022111369.1, on the reverse strand, counting down.
AAAAATAATCAAGCAGAACAAGACATCAGAAGCTTTCGCAGCAACTAGAACAATTCATAATCTCTTAATACCATGGCAGCATTAATAAAGACCAGAGTTTCTATGGTTCACTTTTACATTTTCATCTCCTTATGAAATAACTAGGTCAGTGATTTAAACACTTTGTGCCATTTTAAAAAGCAGACATATGCTTTCATTTAAATATTAATTACTGATATTTCTTCATAGATATTATTCCCCAAAGTCAGCCTTCAACTCCCTAATCCTCTTAGTCTCAAATTCATCAACCTCTCATAAACAAAACAAATCTGAGAGGAAGAAAATGCCTGTTTGGGTGAGGCCCCATGTTTTCCATCTCAAATAATGACAACAACGGACCCTGCATTCAACGTTCACCATATCTTAGTGAAGCCAAGCTTTCTCCATGCGACAGACTCCAGGGCCAGGGACAAGCATACAGTACTACCCAATCCACTTTGGCTGCCATGATAACTCACCAGTGTGGTCACGCTCGCAGAATGAGAGAGATATGGTGAGTAGTTAATTTGTACTTGACAAGCTAGTTCTAAAGGTTTCCTTAGAAACAACCCTGTTCCTTTTATTGTTAGGTGCCGCCAAGTCAGTTACAACTCAGCGATCCTAAGTTCAGCTACATGAAACACTGACCAGTCCTGCTCCCTCCTCATGACCTTTGGCCATGTTTAAACCTGTTGTTACAACCAATGTGTCACCTAGTTGAAGGTCTTCCCCTTTTCTGTTGACTCTCAACTTTACCAAGTACGATGTCCTTCTCCAGAAGCTGGGCCCTCATTAGAACATGTCCAAAGCACAGGACACAATCCAACTGGCCTCCCTTCTAAACAGCACCCTTGGAATACACCTCTTCTTCATTCTCCTAGGAGCCGCAGCGTATGCACAGTCTGTTCAATGTTCTTCACCAACACCTAAGTGACAGGCAGCAGTTCTTCTCCCGTCTTCCTTACTCTCGGTCCAGCTTTTACGTGCATATGCCGTGACTGAAAACACCACGGCCTGAGTAAAGCTTGAGTGACTCAGCAGGCCTTTTGCAGATTTGCCAAATGCCAACGCATTTTTTTTTAATTTCTTAACTGCTGTTTCCATAGGTAAGTATTATGGACCCAAGTAAAATAAAACCCTTAACAACCTGTATCTTTTCTCTGTTTATCTTGATGTTGCTTATTGGTCCAATTGTAAGGATTTAGGTTTTCATTGTATTGAAACTTAATCCATCCCGAAAGTTGTAGTCTCTGATCTTCCTCAGTAAGTGTCTCAAGTCCTGTGATGTTCAGCAAGCTTGTATCATGTGCATAGCACAAGTGGACAGCCTTCTTCAAATCCTGAGGTTGCATTCTTCTTCATGCCGTTTAGCTTGATGAAAGAATACAATCCGGTGCAGTTTTCCTGATTTTCAACCATGCAATTTCCAAAAGGGAATTCCGGAACACTTCATTATGTTCATGCAGAACTTGTACATGGATCAAGAGGCAGCTGTGCAAAAAGAACAAGGGAATACCGCATGGGTTATGCGTTAGTCTGGGTAGACTAGAGAAACAAAGCCAAAGGCACTCATATATATGTGAGTGAGCTTTATATCAAAGAGTAATTGTATATTAAGAAAACACCCCAGCCAGGTGCAGATAAAGTCCATAAGTTCAATATTAGCCCATATGACCAGTCTATAAATTCCTCTTCAGATTGATGCAACACATGCAATGATGCCAAATTCAGGAGGATCACAGGTCAGTGGGTGGAAAGTCTTGTGGATCCAGTGGTGGTGTGGATCCAGTGGTGGTGGGAGCATCTCAGCATTGGTGTGGGTCTCCACGTGGCCCCTCCAGCTCCAGGGCTCTGGCTCTATCAGCCTAGCTCCGTGCAGCTTGCCAACAGGAATGTCTCGCAGGGAGAGTGTGTGTCCTGGCCCAGGGAGGAAGACAGGACCCAGAATCCTCAGGAGTACGCCATGCCCACACAAAGGTATCACTGGCTATGACCTTATTGATAGGCTAGACTCCATCCCTTCGCTCAAATTGACAGATTACCTAACTTCCACAGTTTAAAATCAGGAAAGATGCGTTGTATCCTCTCACCTATGAAGATTATGGCATCAGTATCGGAGGAAGACATTAATAACCTGAGATACACAGATGACACAACCTTTTTTTTTTTTTTGACACAACCTTTTTTGCTGAAAATGGAGGACCTGAAGCATTTTTCTAAGAAGATCAAGGATGTAGCCTTCAGTATAGATTACAACTCAATGTAACGAAGACCAAAACTTGCAATTAGAGCAATCCGTAACTTCATGAATAAATGGAGATAAGATGGAAGTTGTCAAGGATTTTGTCTTGCTTGGATCTACAATCACTAATCATGGAAGCAGCAGCCAAGAAATCAAAAGACAAGCTGCACAGGGTAAATATGGGTGTTGCTTTGAGGGCTAAGGTTCGCCTGGCCCAAGTCATGGTATTTTCTATGACCTTTTATGCATCTGAAAGTACGACACTGATTAAGGAAGACTGAAAACTAATAGATGCACTTGAATGGTGGTGCTGGAGAAGAATACTGGAAGTACCACGGACTGCTAAAAAGGCAAACCAATCTGTATTGGAAGAAATAAGGCCAGAGCGACGCTTATAGGCAAGGATGGCAAGACTTGGCTTACGTACTCTAGATACACTGTCAGGAGAGACCAGTCCCTAGAGAAGAGCATCATGCTTGGTAAAGTGGAAGGGCAGCGGAAAAAGACGACGGCCCAGCACGATGGATTGACAGTGGCTACAATGAGCTCGGGCACAGGAACAACTGCGAGGACGGCACCAGCCCTGACAACGCTGTGTTCGGTTGCGCACAGGGTTGCGATGAGTCCGACCCAACGGAAAGGCACCTATCCACAACAACAATGCATCCTGGTTCTGTCTGAATGACATGTCTCTTGTTTATGTACAGGTTTTGTGGGAGCACGGGAAAAGTGTTCTGCAAGTCCCTTTGCAGTGTTACTCAGTTTGGTATGATTCTCACAGTCAAATGCTTTTGCATAGTCAAGAAAGCACAAGTAAACATCTTTTTGATCGTCTCTGCTTCCAGCCAAGATCCATATGACATCAGCAAAGACATCTGTCATACCAGGTTGTTTACTGAATTCAGCTCAAATTCCTGGCAGTTCCGTGTCAATGCACCATTTCTGAATTCTCAGCAAAATTTTATTTGACTGTGATACTGTTTGATAATTTCTTCTTTCTGTTGGATCACCTTCCTGTGGAATGGGCACAAATATGGGTCCCTTCCAACGGTCTCACCAGGTAGGTAGCTGTCTTCCAAATTTCTTGGCACAGCTGAGTGCGCACATCCAGCACCGTCATCGTTCACTGAAACATCTCATAATGGTAGTCCATGAATTCCCAGACCCTTGTTTCCGGCAATGCCTGCAATGCAGGCAGGTTGGATTCTTTCTCCAATATTATTGGTACTGAGGCATATGCTGCCGTCGGAATTTGTTGAATGCTCACTCATTCTTTTTGGTTAAGTGACTGTGTATGTTCTTTGCACCTTCTTTTGATGGTTCCTGCATGATTCAAGATGTTGCCCAGAGGTTCAATCGATATTACAATTCGTTGACTTTTTTCCCCAGTTCTCTTACGTGCGACCTGCTGAGTGCCTTCTCCCTCTGGTTTTCTAATTCCAGACCTTTGTACACATCATTCCATGCTTTACTCTGTCTTCTCAGGCTGCCCTTAGGAATTCTCCATTCACTTCTTTTCTTTCCTTTCTTCCATTTGCTTTAGCTACTCTTTACTCATGAGCAAGCTTCAGCGTCTCTCCTGACATCCATTTTGTCTTTTACCTCTTTTCAGTCTTTTGCTTTCCTCGTGTCTGATGTTCTTGATGTCAGACCACAGCTCATGTGAACTTCAGTCGACCGTGTCCAAAGCAGCCAATCTATTCTTGAGAAGATCACGAAGTCCTTCTTTTTAGTTTGTCTTAGTCTGAAATTCTGCTGAAATGTCACCGTGGGTGACCTGGCTGATCCATGAAATACCAAAGGCATAGCTTCTAGCAATATAGCAACATGCAATCCACAGCAACATGGCAAACTGACAGACAGAATAACATCTCCTAACCAAAAATACACAAACAAACAAACACTGCCGTGTAGTCTCATAGTGCCCCTATAAGACAACAGAACTTCCCCTGTTGGATTCCACAGCTGTAAATCTGTATGGTTGCAGAAAGCTTCATCTCTTTCTGGGAGAGTGGTTAGTGGAGTCAAACTGCTGACCTTGAGGGTCACAGGTCATGAGTAACCCCTCTGCCACCAGAGCGCTAACAGCCCTAGAGAGGTGTTTGAACTTTACTGATGCATACGTGGCTCCTGAAAGACAGAGACTTGTCAAATGTTCAAGTTCTTACATTTTAATACATTATTCTTAATCAGTTTCATCAATCATGTGGTAATGCCAGTAGAAGAGAGTTTTAACTGTAGCTAATATCAGGACAAAACTCTTTAGACTACAAAGATAAGGCTAAGTGACTAGCTTACCCATATCACTAGGATACCTGAAACTAAAGGGAAAACATTTTCCAAGCAAGTTCACATCCATCTGCAAGTAAGAGAGGGCCTTCAAGACTTTCATGGGAAAATGGAATGGAAAGATAATGGAATCTTTCCAAGGACTTTGTGAAATCCCCATGAACGTAGAGTATTCATACGGTTGTGTAAGTGGTAAAATAGGTCATCTAATAAGGGAGCTTTAAAAATCTTAAATGCAAGACAATTACTCAACTCTACAATATTCTATGACTTAAGATCCTCAAGGATCTATTAATATTATTTTTAATACCAATTTAATCCAGTTACTCTCTTTAGATTTACCTATCTTGGATTTCATATCCAAAAAAATCATATAAAACATAAACAGGAAGCAAGCAGACAAAAAATGAAATAGCGCAAGCAAATAAGGAATGACAAACCAGAGAAAAACCTTAATTGAAAAGAGAGCGGAGAAATATTAAAAACCAAAACTACTTTTAAATGGATCAAAAGGAAGATCAACAAGAAGGTGTTACATTTTAACCTAACTACACCTCCCATAATCAACGTTCTGTGTCCTCTGCCAGCAAGGCTGTTCACACCCCTGTGTGTATCAGAGAGGTTCACCAGAGGAGCACAGGAGGCCTACAAGGAAATGAGGAGCTAACAAAGATGACACTAAAATGTCCCGAAATTGATTGTGGTGATGATTGCACATCTTATCTCAATATGACTGAATGATTACTTTGTGTAATATATGAACTATATGCCAATAAAACTAGTTAAAAAAATACCAATTAACAGATTACAGCACTATTTCATACACAAATACTTCGCTAAGCAATTTTTTTACCTGATATAGTAAAGGTACCTTGGAACCCGCGTGAATATTTTTTGTTATGGCTAAATCTATAACTGACATTTATTATAAAATACTTCTCTACAGGGAAAAATTTATAAGCCCTCCAAGCAAATGTATATTAAAAAATCTTACTTAAAAGGAATGAAATATTATTGATTTTCTATGTCCTTTGTGCTGTATTTAACTCAATTTTAAAAGACTTTTCACTAGAGATAAACTGAACTGTCTACCTGAACGCTAATGTCAGCTGTATTTCTAGTAAAAAACCTACAAACCTTCTACCACAGTTCAAGATGTTAATAGAAGAGAAGATGAGTTATATGAAGCAGTAACTGCTGTGGCCTTCCAGAAATGGTCGGAATCAGGATGCCCAACATCTAGCCTGTCCCTCCCTGAAATAGCCCAGAGATGTGCACAGTCCACTACATTTTAAAGAAAAGGGTCTTCTTAAGCATGTCTTTCTCAACTGTTCCAGGTTCCAGGATAAAATGAAATGGACCATCCATATGAAGGTACATGTTACAAGGCAGTGAATTAGCCAGAAGGAAAGTCAACAAGCAGTCCAGTATTTCAACGACAGCCTGACCAGATGGGTAGACGACAGGCCACAGGAATGCACATGCACTCAGATGCCCACAGGCAAGGATAACATGTCCTAAATACGACCCACTGGCCGTCCTTCTATCAGGCAAAGCCAGTGCCTACAAGCACTCTATGAGAGAGCCCCACATCCCTTTTATTCAGATTCAACTGCTTTAAATTCAGAACAGTTACACTACAGTGCTTCCACACTTATAGTGATGAGCCTGATGTTCTTTGGGGGCTAGGTTTGGCCTCCGAGCTTCAGCTCGCAAACTCCAGTCACTGGAGCAGCCATTCTGTCGTCACCCCTCTGCCGCACTTGTCCAGTTCAGCAGAACACTTGCAACAATACAGTTCTCTGCCTGCCCTGTTCAGCAGAACACCCCTCGGCACGAAAAGCTCCTCAGGATAATGGTCTCCACTGGCCACAAAACCGAGGTGAGGATGACTCTCTCAGGCCGGCCTTTCTGTGCATACAGAAGCTCAGAGACAGCTTCTTCTACGTTAACTTCCTTCCTGCAGGGCCTGGGGGGGGGGAGGTCCTGGCCATGGGTCTCCTGAAGCAGCTGTGGGTGTCAGTTAGGAAAGGGCTAAGGGCAGAGAGGCCCATCCACACGCAGAGGAGCACTCGCTCAGCGCCTTCCAGGCTCCCCGGGGAAGGATGGAGAAGGCAGGGCGTCATGCTGAGTTCTTGTCTGCCTCTCCTGTGAGCGAGAGAAAGCCTTTTCTGAAAAGGTCCGGCTGAGTGAAACAGCCTCCCAAAATATCAGTGCGGTGAATAAAGGCCCTGAATTAAAAAAAAAATCCAACGTTCCTTTTGAACCATCCTTTTACAATATACAGTACCGCCAATGATATAAAAGGTGCTCTCTGGGACGTGTATAAATAGCCCTGGGTACAGCATAATAGCTCGGTCTCAGCGCCTGCTGAGCTGAACCAATAAACTATCATGATTGAATTTTCACCGTGCAAAAGCAAGTCCGTTTAAACAGAAGAGGCCCTTATTCCTGCAACGAATCCAATAAAAAACAACATTTATGCCACATACATGCAATTATGGTTTATGGAGAAGAGTGACATTTTCAACAACAGGACTTGTGGTCAGGATGCAGTTGTTACAGAACAAGCTTTTCTTCAGCGTGTCACGCCCAGTTCTCACGTGAGCACGAGAATTACTACGATGGACGTCTCCTGTTTTAACTAATCTGTGGACGCCAAATTCTAAATAAAATTGTTATACGCTTGTGCGTCTCTTCACTAGTTAACAGTGAGTGGTCAGTTGGCACAAGTGATCACTTCCTGGCTCACATGAAGGTGAGCACTAACTACATGGAGGTGGATGAGGGGCTGGAGCCAACCGAGGGGAATAGGAGAGACCAGTCAGCCTTGACGTTCACCTTTACCTTCAGATAGGCTAACCCTCCACTGCACATCTGTTACTATATGTGGACCTTGAGCAAGTACTTAACTTCTCGAGTCTCATTTGCATCAGTAAACTGGGGACGCTAGTGACATCCAATAGATTTGCTGAAGGTTAGGAGAAGGAAGAAATATAAAGAACCTAGCACGGTTCCTGGTCTAAAACAGACACGCAATAAAAATGCTTGGTGCTCACCCACCTGCCTTTTCTGATAACTACCATTACGGGTCGGGACGCCTGTAAACACACGCTAAAGCGCGCTCGCTCGCTCTCCCTCTCTGTAGGCTCTAGTGGGAGCTCCTCATCCCTGTTGAGCATTGGGAACCTCGATGTTCCTTGGAGAGTTCCATGTGTCCTGGCACCAATCTTGGTCTCAACCTAGGAGGTTCTAGTGCAGAGAGCCCGGGTGCAGAGGAAGCAAGCTCTCCCCTTTCCTAATGGTAGCCGGGTCCTACCTCTACCTGTCAGTCAGTTTGTCCTACTGTGGTGGCTCACATGTTGTACGACGCTGGAAGTCGTGGACATCAGTATTTCAGGTGACCAGTAGGGTTACTCAAGGTGATCAAGCAACAGATTTCAGCAGGGCATCCACACTACAACACACTAGACAGGAAGACCCGGCGATCCAGATCTCAGAAGACTGGTCACTGGAAACTTTATAGCGGCACCACAGCCTGAGCTCCTCGGTTGGAAGACACTCAATCCACAATGAGGAAGAACCGCGTCCTCCTAGTAGTCAACCACATGGCACGATGGAGCCAAGCATTTGGGGCTGTTACTGGCTGATGGGACATGACTCCAAATGAGAAGACCTGATTCACTATGGCAGGATGACAAATTCAAGAGGAATGGTGTCACACCATTAAAAAGAACATTTCGAGAGCCATCTTGAAGCACAGAGATAGGACCACTTTACCCAGCAACGGCCAAAACCACACACACTGCCTGGGAGTCCATCCCAGTTCACAGCGACCCTAAAGGACATGGCAGAACTGCCCCTGTGACTATGTGAGACTGTAACTCTTCACGGGAGTAGAAAGTCTCATCTTTCTCTGCAGTGGAGGAGAGGGTGGTGGTTTTGAACTACTCACCAGGTGGCTAGCAGCCCAACATGTAACCACCGTGCCACCAGGACTCCA
>NW_022111369.1:95939100-95941402 GCF_000313985.2 Echinops telfairi | reverse complement strand
GAATTCTACTACCTTCTTCAGTCTGGAATGGTTCTAACGCGCAATCAAGATGTATTAGTAATGACTGGTGCAGAGACTGTAATACAAACACTGGAAACAGAGGAAGGACCACTAGTTGAAAATTACGGCCTTGGTGATAGACCAAGCTTGAGATTGCATTTTAGAATTTTCTAAGATCACAGCTTCTTCACTGCAAGTATTTCTTTTCAACCACATAAACAACTATACACACAGACCTACCAGATGGAGCAGACAGGAATCCAACAGACTACACCTATGGGACAAGGCAATGGAGAAACTCAATTATCTGCAACCAAAACGAGGCCAGGGCTGTCTGTGGAGATCATCAACTGCTCTTCTGTAAGTTCAGGTTCAAGCAGGAGAAAACTAAAGTCCACAAGAGCCAATGTATAACCTCTGAATCGTGAGAACGCTGCAAGAACATATTGAATGCACCAAACACAAATGACCTCATAAGTACTCGGATGACATCAAGAGAGCATCATACATGAAGCACACAAAAGGTCATGAAATGTCCAAAAAAACAAAATGGTTACCAGAATAAAGTCAGAAACTTGCTCTTGAATGTACAGACGTTTAAGTGAAAGGGGAAAATGATGACGTAAAGGAGCTGCTCAAAAGATCTCAAACTGCCGCTCAAGACAAAGTCACACATTGTAAAAAAATGTGAAAAGACCTGGACTTAGAAGGGCAAAAAGGAACAGCATGCTCAGTGTACCTCAAACTGAAAACACTGAAGAAAAAATTCCAGCTTCAAGTGGCAATATTGAAGAATTCTATATGCAAAATATTGAACGACGCAGGAAGCATCAAATGAAAGAATATACAGACTCACTGTACCTAAAAGAATTGGTCAATGTTCAACCACTCCAAGGGATAACATATGATCAAGAACCGATGGTATTAAAGGAAGAAGACCAAACTGCACTGAAGGCAGCCATCAAAAACAAGGCTCTAGGAACTGTCAGAATAGCGACTGAAATGTTTCAACAGACTGATGTATTGCTGGCAGCATTCACCAGCCCATGCCAAGAAATTTGGAAAACAACCTGGCCAACCAACGGGAAGATATCCAGATCTGTGCCAGTCAAAGAAAGGTGATCCAGCAGAATGCAGAAAAAACTGAAGAATATCATTAATTACTACATATAGTTAAAACTTTGCTAAAGATCATCCAACAAAGGTCACAGCAGTACAATGACAGGGAGTTGCCAGATTCAAGCCAATTCAGAAGAAGACAGAGAATAAGCATTATCACTAATGAGGTCAAATGGCTCTTGGCTGAAAGCAAAAAATACCAGAAAGATTTACTTGTGTAAGATATTTATTTGTCTACTGACTGTGCAAAAATGGTTGACTATGTGGATCAGAACACACTATTGTTAACATTTTGATGACTGAGAATTCTAGAACGCTTAATTGTGCTCACACAGAACATGTACATGGATCAAGAGGCAATCGTTTGAACAGAACAAGGGCAAGGTTGACAATCAGGAAAGGTGTCTGTCAGGGTTGTCTCCCTCTACCATACTTATTCAATCTGTATGCTGAACCAATCATCGGAGAAGCTGAGCCAGGTGAAGAAAGAGCATTAGGACTGAAGGAAGACTCATTAGCAACCTGTGATATGCAGCTGACACCACTTTGTTTGCTAAAATTAAAGGTGGCTTGAAGCACTTACTGGTGAGGATTAGAGATTAGAATCTTCAGTATGGATTACAACTCAATGTAAAGAAAACGAAAATCCTCACAATTGTACCAGACGACAACATGGTAATAAACAGGAAAGACTGCAGTTGTCAAAGCTGTTCCTCTACTTTGGCCCCAAATCAACGCTCATGAAAGCAGCAATCAAGAGTCAAGCGCAGTATCATACTGGTCAGATCTGCTGCACGAGATCTATTTATAGTATTAAAGGGCAGAAATGTCACTCTGAGGACTAAGATGGGCCTGACTATGCACGTGAAAGCTGGACAGGGAATAAGACCGAAGAACTTGAATTAGGGCACCAGGGAAGAATCCTGAAAGTACTCTGGCCTGCCAGAAGAACAAATAAATCTGTCTTGGGAGAAGTACAGCCAGAGCGCTCCTTAGACGCCAGGGTGGCGAGAATTCATCTCGAGTACTTTGAGCACGTTATCAGGAGAGACCAGAGGGACAGAAATAAAGAGAGGTAGACTGGCACAGGGGGGGCGACAATCGCCTCAAACATTACAACTGTGAGGATGGCACAGGACCAGGCAATATTTTATTCTGTTGTGCATCAGGTTGTTCTATGAGC
>NW_022111369.1:95934921-95939000 GCF_000313985.2 Echinops telfairi | reverse complement strand
TCGCCTCAAACATTACAACTGTGAGGATGGCACAGGACCAGGCAATATTTTATTCTGTTGTGCATCAGGTTGTTCTATGAGCTGAAGCCAACAAAACACACAGACACACACACACATTTACATATAACAACTTAAGAAAATAGATTTTTCCACATATTTTTGAAGTCCCCTCATATATATATATATATGCACACATATACATAGAGCAAAACACGAAGACAAATTTATAAGAAAGACATAACAAATGTTGGTGTTGCTGTATACATCAGTAGTTCACTCTGCTTCATTGCCAAGTGTGGGAATGCCACAGTTTAAACTTTCATCAGCTGACAGGCATTTGGGTTGTGTCCAGGTTTGGGCAATTATGAATAAAGCCACTATAAATATTAATGAACAGGCTTTTCTACAGACATGAAACTTTATTTCTCTTCAGTAAATACCTTGGAGTGAGACTATAGGTTATGAGCGATGTTTTAACTTTGTTATAGGTTCCTGAACTCATTTGGCCTACTGCCCCATTTTCAGAAGAAAAAGTTACTCAGCGTCCCAGGCCAGTAAGATCTTTTGTACTCTGTCCACAAGCGATGATAAAATATAGATACATTTGCTTCTGCAGCCCCCTAGGTCGTTTCAGGGCACCCTTTCCCCACCCGCAGGGGAAGCAGTATTGCCCACTCTGGGAAACACTGCTGTAGAAGAAACTGTCCAATTGCTTTCCAGAGTGGCTGTTCAACTTCCGTCTCCATCAGCAATAACTGAGAGTCTCTGAGTTGTTTGAGATTTCTGCCCACACTCAGCACTGTCCCCACCAGCCGCTCTGCAGGAGAAAGATGAGTCTGTCTACTCCCATAAAGATTCAGTACCGCAGGAACCCCAGGGAGCAGTTCTATTCTGCCTGATAAGGTCACTATCAGTCAGAATCCACTGGACGGCAGTGGATTTGAATTGGCATGTAGTGATATCTCACTGTGCTGTTAATTGGCATTTCCCTAATGACTAATGATGTTGACCATCTTTGCATGTGGCACATAAACCTAGGCAATAGCCTCACAATAAAAATCATGTAATTATTTTCCCATTTACTAAACTAGTGAGGGAGGGTGAGCCTGGGTAAAGCAGAGCATCACAATGTTCGCACTTGTCTTGAGGATGCCCCCTCAGGCTGTTGTGAGGGTGTAGATGTAACACAGTAGATATGTTTTTAAATGTGTGAAGTACTGCTATATATCTAAAGAAGTATCAGTGCTACTAAATACTAGAATGTCAGAGAGATGTCAACCTTTCCGGGACCTCCCGTCAGCCAGAGAAGAGAAGAGGTCTGCCCTGCCTTCGCAGCACCGTCTCCGCCTACCACTCTGGGGTTGTCCAGAATCAAGCTGGCTTTCAGTGTGCAGACAAGCTGATGTTTCCGGGAATAAAATGTCCTTTTCCCTTTCACAGCCACCAGGACAAATGAGCTGAGCATTTCAACAATGACGTGGGATGGATTTGTCATTTTAGAACGAGAAGCCAGCCAACTCCTAACCCTGTTCTACCTCCTCCCCACACATAAGCAAATCTTCAGGCTTCCAAAAATGCAAAAGATCCTCACTCTCCATTTGTCTTTCGAAAGCCTCAATCCTTAAGTCACAAGCAAACGGAACTCCCCTGGACTACCAAAAATCTCTGGAGCGGGAGCGGCTCAGAAAACAGAAGGTTCCACAGAACCTGGGTAGACAAGGCTGACTGGGACCAATCAGAACCCTGAGGATGGCTGCCGTTCCAAGCAAGTCCCCCAGGAGTCTCTACACGTTCTACTGATACACCAAAATACGAACACCCCAGGGTTTGGGTTCCAGTCAAGAACACTACTGGACACAGAAAAGGAACGCTTACCTTTCTTTCTTTCAACAGCCGCTTATAGCCATTTGATCCAAGGGATAATAAAGTAATAAGGACATCTAAAGACGGTGAAGCTGAAGCTCTGCCTGAAATGAGGATGAACAAATTACCTTCTGAGGAGGGAACGAAAGCTTTGGGAAGTAAGATGTATGACAGCAGCCTCTGTTGGGGTCCGCGTCTTTTTGGGGGGGAAGACAATGATTTATTTACCTGGATACATCTTGCTGATTTCTTGAATGAAGGCATCATTAAATCCAGCAATTATAGCGCCACCTACTGGGACCATAAAATTTTTGTCCAAGCTCTGAACAAAAGCATCTATTCTACCAACCCGGGCCCCCTAGAATCAAATGACAGACAATAAGGCATATTAGTGGTTGGAAAAACAGGCGGCATACCACTTCTATTAACCAATACATTCTATTAACACAATCCACAGCAATCAAAAGCAGAAGTTTACATTGATTCTAGCAGGGCCAATAAAATGCTGTTAAATATTAAAGGTGATTTGACAGTGGTGGCCCGTGCGTTTGGAGCGGCACTTTACTCCTTGACAGCCTGCTTCCGTCATCTCGTCCTCATGAGAGGATGAGACACTGAGCTCCTGTCTGTTCCCCTGGGAACTGCATGGAGACAGAGCTTTACATCTTGGAATGAGGGCAAAGAGGGAGGGTTCCTCATGTGCCTCCACTTTGTGGTCTGATTTGACAATCAACATCAACAATGGGTCCTGAAGAAGCCTTCTCTGGGAGTCAAAAAGTTAACCCACAGTGCCAAATCCACTGTCATCAAGTCGATTCTGACTCCTGGTCACCCAAACGCTTCCCAAGCTGCCAATCAGTTAATTCTATACCTGTGCTGTCTACTTTAAGCAACAAGCTCTGCTCCTACCTCCACTCACATAACAAAAGAGAAATGCAAACTTTAATTCCTAACATCCACTAATGGAAATTCTACTTGCATACCCTTGGCATTTCCAAAAGCAATGGATAACTCACGTTTCCTAGCATACTCTGTAGCTCTGAGGATCTAATTCCATTGCCAATGAGCTACAGGTGAAAGTTGAATAATCTGTTATAAAGCTGAATGCTTACTGACGAGAGATGCAAAACTAAATTCAGGCGCCTGTCCAACACAGTATGCGAACTTCTGTCTACTGTGCTTCAATTTTCTCCTCTTAAAATACAGATACTATCTCAACTCCACCTCAGATAGGTTATTTCCCCCTTATCAGGTGCCACAGTTTCCATCTGTATTCCCTACCTACATTTCTATTACTATTACAACCGCCTTTGACCTTCATCTGCACTGCTGCGCAGCACATCCGTATCTTAGAGAGATGAGGCGAGCAGATAGCTGGCCTAATCTAAGAGACCAGACAGGGGCAGCAAAAGCAGGAAAGGTGGGCAGACTTCTCAGGTAGCTCTCACATGTTGTTCACATTGAATCCTGCCCTTCTTTCTCTTCTTTCCAAGTTCCTAATACGCGGGGATCCATCTCACACAACAAAGAGGGTACATTTAAGACTAATGGGATAAATAATTGGACACATGCGAAGTAGCAGCGCTTAAAAACAAAGTTTAATAGCTACAGCTGCTGCCTCATTACCATTTAAATGCAGGTCAAGGCACCAAGGAACCCTGGTGGTTTACAGGGTTATGTGTTGGGCTACTAACATCAAGGTCAGCAGTGCGAAGCCACTAGCCACATCCCCAGGAAAAAGAGGAAGCCCTCATTCTACTTCCAGAACGAGTTACAGTCTTGGAAACTCACAAAGGGCAGTTCTACTCAACTGGGCTGCCACGGGCTTCCAGAGAAACCGATTTAGGACCAGAAGTGCCAGGGCTCCTGGCATTGCTGGACCCCTTCAGCACTAAACCAGAAAAAAATGGGTCAGATCCAGGGTCAAGCATTTGAAGGGCCTTGTTCCACACACTCAAGCCAGGGGTTACACACCCAGGAGGAACACCCCAGCAGCCAAGGAAACAAGTAGGGCAACAAAAGTGCTTGGTGGACTCTTGTCAGTTCCTGTACAGTGAACCCTCGTTTATCGCGGTTAATCGGTTCTAGACCCTACCGTGATAAATGAAATTCCGCGAAGTAGGATTCCTTATTCAAGTCGAAATGGCGTGCAACCTCCACGATATTCTTGCCATCTTTGATCATATCCAAAAGTTTTACCTTTTCCTGGATGGTGA
>NW_022111369.1:95920826-95934638 GCF_000313985.2 Echinops telfairi | reverse complement strand
GAGGGTTCACTGTATTTACCCACTGGTTCCTTCCCAGAACACACATGGAGTACCATAATCTGCCATGCCTTGTTCTAGGGTTAGTCCACTCTGTTGTCGAAAGAATGTCTCATAGACATGTCCATGACCTCAGCCTCCCCAAGTCTGTCCCAACATCCCTGGGCCAAGAAGACCCCGCACTCTTCATGTCTGGGTGGGGACCTGACAGGGGGGCCCAGAGTGTTCTACTTGCTCGGCATCGAGTAAGGTCAACTCACTTCAAAAAAGGAAAGTCTGACACCATCTATTACAGGCCTTCCTTCACTACCTGCATGCTTATTGCAACACCATTTTCTCATTTAAAAAAAACAAAAACAAAAAAAGCCCTTGTGGTTTCGGTACTTTGTTTTTCAAAGGACAACACCAGGGTTGAGTCGCCCTGAACAAGATATACTATGTTGTGTGCAGTGGCTTTGAGAAAGTCCGTTTACCACACTAGCTTCTTTCAAGGGAGAAAGGGGACAAAAGAGGCACATCTCATAGAGTTAGAGTTAATGACCTTTAAAAACCGAGCCAGATGCCAGGCAGATGTACTTATTAAATGGTGGCGATTAGTAGCAAGGACACTGAGATGAACTTCTTGGCTCACCAGGGGCCTGAACACTCTGAGCTTGACCAATGACGTAGCAATTGGTGGTTCAATACCACCCAGCAGTGCCACGAAAGAGAGACCTGGCAGTGGGTTCCCATCAATGGAATAGCCAAGAAAACCATGTGGAGCACAAACCAGAATCACCTCCATGACTGCGGGCACAGCCAGCGCTAATATTTTAGACAACACGGGCAGCAACTACCCCTCAACAACAATCAAGTATGCATTTGGTTTTAAGGAGCCCGGTGGAGAAGTGGTTACAAGTCGGGCTGTCACCCACAAGGTCAGCAGCTGGAAGCCCCCAGCTGCTCTGAGGGGATCTCAAACCCACTGCCATCAAGTCGCTGCCGACGCACAGCAACACTGTAGGACAAGGTAGAACTGTCCCTGTGGGTTTCCAAGACAGTAATTCTTTATGGGAGTAGCAAGCGTCATCATGCTCTCACACAGCGGCTAGTGGTTTTGAACTGCGGACCTTGCAGTTAGCAGCCCCAACTCTTAACCACTATGCCACCAAGTTCACTAATTTAGCCACCGTGTGAGCCAAGAATTGCAAATAACAAAATCTAAACCAAACTGAGGGAATTGTATCAGAGTTTACATTCTGAGCACCTGGTTTGCATAAGGTTATGGAAGACAGCGGAAGCCCAAAATGTATTTGCAGGGTTCTCAAACGGGGAATCTCCTCTGACCATAGTGTATGGATGTGAACAGCCCCGCCATCAGACAGATGGAACTGTAGAGTCAATTAAGGCAGATGGCGTTAGATTAAAATGTAACAACTATCATTTGATCTCCCTGTGACCTGTGTTAAAGATGTTTCAGTTTTTAATATTTTCTGCGTGCTTTTCCACTGAGGTTTATCTTGTTATTGTTGTCCATTTTTGTTAATTTTCTTCCTGTTTGTGTTTTGTCCAATTTTCTGTATATGAAATGCAAATAGGTAAACCTATACACACTGTAACTGGATTGATAATTCCCTAAAGGGCATGGCAGGAGGAGGCTGGGGAAATGGGGAGCTAA
Organism: Echinops telfairi; assembly: GCF_000313985.2. Classification (NCBI taxonomy): domain Eukaryota; kingdom Metazoa; phylum Chordata; class Mammalia; order Afrosoricida; family Tenrecidae; genus Echinops; species Echinops telfairi. The sequence continues at coordinate 95,932,984 of NW_022111369.1, read as the reverse complement.
CAACATTAAGAATGAAAAGAAAATGTTCTGAATTTGATTGTAGTGATGATTGAACAATTCTTGTTAATATGACTGAATGATTATGTTATGTGACTTATATGCCAATAAAACTATTAAGAAAAAAGTTACAGTCTCAAAAACTCACAGAGGCAGTTCTACTTTGTCCTAGAGGGTCACTATGAGTTAAAATTGACTTGATGCCAATGGGTTAGGCTGTTTTGGTTGGTTGTTATTTATTGTGGCGTAGTTGGTACACATTCAGCAGGTTTTGAACCACCTGCCAGCTCCAAGGGAGAAAGATGGGGCTTTCTACTCCCATAAACAGTTAGTCTTGGAAACCCACAGGGGAAGTTCTACCCTGCCCTATTGGCTCACTCTAAGTTGGAATCAATTCAATGACACCAAGTTCTGATACAGTCTAACAAACAAAACCTCTGATTCAGAGAAGTAAGCAAATCATCTATTACTATCATATAAGTCATACATATATCAAACACAACCAAGCATATATCAAAGATGATACTCCCTGATGTCAATGAGCTAACTGATAGCGATCTTATGGGAAAGAGTAGAATTGCCCCTGTGGGTTTCCAAGACTGTAACTGTGTACAGAATCTTTACAGAAGCCAACAGCAGACTGCCTACAGCTGATGGGTTCAAACTGCCAACCTTTTGATTTGCAGACAAGTGCTTAATCACTAAGCCACCAGAACTCCTTAAGATGTTAGCAGCACACTCAAAACAAACCATTTTACTAGCTAGGGTCCACGTCATCACACTGGAGAAGGCCATGGATATGCTGTGGATACCTGGTATCCCCGTAACACAAATCACACAGAGACCAAACCTGAGTGTTTACAAATAAAGACATTTGTGGTCTAGGATAATAAGATAAAGTGGCTCCTTAAATATTAAATATGGACTAAAGCAATACTACAGTATGCTAGGAAACGAGGCTCCTAGTGATGAATCATTCTCATGAAGTTGAAAACGAAGGGACTGGAGTCTGTGGTGACTATGGACAACCCACGCCAGGAGTGGAACTCCCCCCGTGCTACCGCAGAATGAGGACTGCCACCCAGAGGCTGATAGAAGCAGATTTCCAATGTTCTCCTAAGGAAAAAGCATCAGCTCACTATTTTTACTGAATTAAGAGATAAGCCTGAGAAACACTAAACCCCCTTTTCCGACACACCTTTCTAAATCCCTTACCTGCTGGATGAGGTGCATGCACTTGGAGGCCTGCATGCCGTAAGCGTTGTTGACTATGTGTGGAATGTCATACCGCGCACACATCACCGCCAACTCTTCCAACCTAGAAACATAAAGATGCACCACAGAGCCGCGTGTGCCAGCCTTAGCAATCACACTGTAGAACTTTTTATTTAATAGTACACCAGGGAAAAGAGGACGAACACAAGAGATTCAGACTTCCTTATCAGGAACTTTAGAATAAATATCTTAAAAGCACTTAATGGTGCCACTTAATGAGGTATATATCTAAACAAAATCATGTATACAGTAGCTTTTAAATCACTGTAAAAGGTCCACGATAAACAACCCAAAGTAGATTACTTGTAAGGACCCTCTTGCAAGGTGAGATGCTCATTTTAAATGGTTTTGGCTGTTTACCATGATACAGCTAATGTCTGCAAAATAATTAGCATATCCAGAAACCTTAAAAATTACACATTAAACATGAGCACATAACTATAAAAAATGCATTTTCCAACATTCTTTATGCATTAAAATGCATTAAAAGTTATGTAACATTAAGATTTTTTTAGTACCAAAATAACTTTAATGCTTTTTCGGCAACAGAAATGCTGAAGAGAATTTCTTCAGTAGTTTCTGGTTCTAAATCCACTTCAGTTTTCATTTGAGAACCTTCCTATAGAAAGTCTTGGAGCGTCTGACTTTATGCAAAGTAAGGCAACACATTTCAATGAGAGCAAAGTTAACAGGTGGCCTACCCCAAACCAAACCAAACACTACTCCGGACAGAGGGCATCTGAAAGAGCAATGTCTTCAGGGCACGGAACGAAAATGAGCTCTCAGGGTGAAATTAGTTTTTAAAACTCATTCTTTCTACAATGTAAAGAACTTGGAGGAAAGCATTTTGAGCAGTAAAATTTCTTTTCCACAAGAATATATCCACAAAGCAATTTTCAAGAGCATGGTTTTAAAATTGTCTTTTAAAATTTGTCTATGAGTTAATAAAAGCTAACATGCACTCATTTCTGCCAAATTGTAAGAGTCCATGAATTAAAGCCAAAGTGGAACTTTATGCCTCATGGATGGAGTTTTTACAAACTATTAACAGTTTTGTTCAAAATGCTAAAATGAAGCCAAATCAAACAGAGTTGTCAAAACTAGAAATTTGTATTACTGGCCTAATCTATGACATTTGCAGAATAGCAATTATAGCTGTCATCACTTAGAAGAGTAAATACTGTATTTGTATTTTAATCTTTTGTGCTTGTTTGAACAACATTTGTGTTGATCTTTCAAAGGCAGTCACTGTGTACCTCTGAGTTAATTTTTCAATAAAAAAAATTTTCATAGGAAAGTTATTAATCCTAAAATTTTTCATTCCAAATATGCTACAACTGATTAATTCTACATGAAAACTACCTGTAAGGTAACAGAAGTGGCGATAACGGTGAAACCCAGTAAGTCTACTATTTAGCTCAAGAAATAAATTTCTAGTAAATAATGAGGTGAAGAAAAGATGAACAGATCCAAAGCAGGATAAAGAATGAGAAAACACAGAAAATGTGGTAGCAATTGAACATTCTCCTTGACATGATTGAAATTTGGAATGATATGTGTATTAAATCCCAATTAATAATAAAAATGACACATGAAAAAAAAAAAGAACAAGAAAACAGAAATGGGCTGCATGTACATCGGTGACAAAAGGCTCTCTGGCATTTACGGTCCAAAGAACACGCACATCTGTCCTGGAAGTACAGCCAGAATGCTCCTTAGAGGCCAGGATGGTTTGAGACTTCATCCATGTACTTCAGTCATGTTGCCAGAAGACCAGTCCCTGGAGAAGGACATCAGACTTGGTAGAGAGGCAGAGGAAGACCTTTGACAAGACGGACAGACACCCTGGCTGCAACAATGAGCTCAAACTTAAGAACAACCATGAGGATAGCGCAGTTTCACCGTCGTACACACGGTCAATGTGAGCTGGAACCACCTCGACGACACCTAATACTCTTTGCTCTCAAAATTTCATTTTCCCAATCCAATGTATTATTTTCCATAGGTTAATCTATTATCTTCTAAGGCTTAAAAAGGTTTATAATCAGTAAAGGTGTGCACAGAGGTTAACCTTTCATCATACTCAAATTGCTACTCAAGATTCCTTAAAAGTGTTGAAGAGCAAAGAGGTCACTTTAAGGATTACGGTGCAACTGACCCAAGCTACGGTACTTTCAATTGACTTATGTGCATGTAAAAGTTGGGCAGTGAACAAGGAGGGCTGCAGAAGAATCGATGCCTTTGAATCATGGTGTTGGCAAAGAATACTTAAGTACCACAGACTTCCAGAAGAACAACCAAATCTATCTCTGAGGAAATACAACCAGAATGCTCCTTAGAAGGGAGAATGGCTAAGATCTGGTTCCATGTACTGTGGACACGTTACCAGGAGAAACCCGTGCCTGGAGAAGAAGACCACGCTTAATAAAGTAAAGGACAGGGAGAAGGGACATACCCTCAATGAGATGGACTGACAGTGGCTGCAACAAGGGGCCTCAGCATAGCAATTATGAGGACACTGGGTCCCTATGGGTCAGAACCAACTCTCGATAATATTTAACAATCCATTCCCCTAGGACAGCCCATTCACCTACTGAGATGTAATCAATTAACATGGTCCTTCTAGCCATAATTCCCTATGTAATGTATGACAATTCTGGACTCTATGCCTGCAGTTATGATTCCCTTTTGGGACGGTGCTTCCTGTTACAGAATTAAGGTGGGACGGACATTTAGACTCTACTAGAGGCTTAGACGTAAGTCACCATCCTTTGTTTACTTATGGGTACTGGTCTGCTAAGGCAAAAAACAGACCTCCAACAAAGCCATTCCTCTGTGTGCAAGAACCATCTTGGATGGAAAGAGAAAGCCCGGGATCGTTGGACGAGCATGCACCAGCTCTCTGTCTGAGTGGTGGAGGCTGAGCCCTGAGGCACCAGAGACTCTGCACGGAGACTGAAGGACTCCATGAGACAGAGTAACAGGTGGGCTTCCTGATCCAGGAAGGAAGAGGCCAATGGATCCTGTAGCCGAGAGGCTGAAGACCAGAGAGAATTGGTTGCTGGCTGAGAGAAGGCGTTCCTGTGGACCAATACCTGTATCCTTACTGTTTACTGATCCTGACTTGTGGTAACCTATTATTCTCCAAAATGACTCCCCATCATTGTGAATATTTTCTGAGTTGTGTGGCCATTGCAAAGAATTACCGAACCCAGCACAGAAGCAGAGTGCCTGGAAGGAACAGTTGGTGTCACAGCAGGTAAAGAAAAATGGAGAAGGAGGCATGTCTGACCCCACCTCATGGCAACAGGGCAGCCAGTGGCTGCTTCCCATGCTGCTTATCGCACCTGTTTACTACCAAATGTTACTTAAGCATATTTGGAAATTAACATACCTGTTAATTTGCTGCACATCTAAAAGACAATATTCGTAAATCATTTACCTGTCAGGCACCCTTGGAGCGAAACAGGAAGTAGTAGAATGAATGCACAGAACGTGATCCGGCCCGAGTTCCTGGATCGCAGCCTCCACTGCGCTGAGGTCAGTGCGCAGCTCGTCCCCGTCTCGGACGTTCTCTATCACCACGGGCTCAAAACCTAGCCAAGCCAAGCACACCCAACAGATCAGTGCAGGTGAGCACCGGGAAAGAGGCTGCAGCTCACGGAAGCAAGTCCAGTCCAGACAAGAGCTCTAAGTACTGATAGAGCCACATGCCGTCTCCTCCAGTGAGAACGACCCGGCTCAAGGCTGGGAATGCCAAAGCCAGGAAAAGTAATGGAAAGGTCAACTAGACCACAATCAGGGCCACAGGTCAGTCAACACTCAGATACGGGAATCATTCTGGGAAAGACGGCAAATGCTAAATAAATACCTATAAGTACTAACATAGACTTTGATAAGGAAAAAGGACCAGAGTCCAATTCAATTTCAGTCGACAGAAAAGGAGGCTTGCTCATTTTCTGAAGATATTTATATATTTTAAAGTCCACTGTATTTTGGAAATAGCGAAATTGAAAAAGTGAAACAAATCATACTCATCAACTTCATGTTTCACTTCTAAAACGCATGTACTGAATTCCAGTAGCCTAAGGATCAAGGGCCCATAGCTTATAGATTTTCAATGATTTAAATATACAAACTGCTTTCAAATTTTCAATGAAACAGTTCCCTTAACTAGCACATAACCCGTCCCCCAAGTAACAATTATGCACCCTTTTATAATAAATATTTAGCTGTCTCAAAACTGAAGTTTCTAAATTAATATGTCCACTAAATAATGTATAAAGTAGTTAAATAACAAAGCACTTTGTGATATGAATACTCAGAAGTTAGATCTTAATATGCAAGTGTGACACACTAGATAGGAAATAAACTTGGTACAGATTGCACACAAAGTTTGGTTTTTTTAATTCTATTTTATCGTGGAAAGAAACAGCATTTCAACAATTTCTACAAATACAATTCAGGTGCCATATTCTTCACGTTATACAACCATTCTCTCCTTTGAAAGTTATTCCACCAACATTAACTTATTGCCTCCAAATTTCTCATCTACCCTTTCAAGTTGCAGCAATTTGTCCAAGAGACCAGAGCTGAACCGTGCCTGGCTACCATTAATGTTTTGATCAACAATTCTACAGAAGCCTAGGGATCAAAGGGGAGGGAATTGTACAGCAGGACTTCAAATTCCCCATAGAATCCAGGATGGACGAACTCTCCAACTATCAACTTGGGACAATCGTTATACCTTACGCTTAAAAGCACAGTATTCCCTGAAGTCTTCTTTACACATAAGCTTTTTCTGTAATCAGATCTTCAGCTTTCTCAAATACCAAAGCAACCTGCTAAATTCATGGATTTAAGATATAAGGGACCTAAAATCAATTTAGCTTAACTCATTTCAGACAGAGGGCTTCCCAAGGTCAGTCAGCGATGTAAAACAAAGCTAAAGGCAACGAGTTTCCTTCGATTGCTTTAGAATTCCCATCTAGTTGTCTCAGTTCCATATAGAGAAATATAAAACCGTGACCAGTTCCCTTGAAACTGGTTTAAACTGATTTAAAAATATCAACTGCTACCTTTTCAGATAGACTGATTCAGAGATAGCTAAGTTTCACTTCTCTACCTTCAGTTATGAAAACAAGCAAGCAAAACTAATCCCTAACAACTAATTTTCAATTATTTCTCAAATTCCCTAGGCTCAACCCTTTTTATCTTCCTGCATTCATGCTGTGGTTTTATTGTAAGTGATAATATGGGTACTGTGAAACACTCCCCTTATCTTTCAATTGTGAAGCTTTTCTCTTATTTTCATTGTGGTTTGGGTGAAAGTTCACAGAACAAATCTTCAATAATTTTTAGGTCCCATCTAGTTTTGCTCCCCAACAATAAAGATGCAAGTCTTTTATAGGGATACAACTATCTTGCGTCCTATGACTACCGATTATCCTTAAAGAGTAAACTCTAAATTACAATCCAAATCTTAACATTTTGGAAAAAGAGTTTTCAGTTCTTCAATATGGCAATCTTTTCCCTAAGTGTTGATTTCAATTCTTGGATTAAAAAGATACAAATTAATAAAATGGACAGCTTTATACCACTTAAATAACTAAGTTAGTGATGTATATTTTCAAAGCCCATCAGTTGCTATTATATACTCTTCAATGAATCCCTTTACATGAATTTCTTTAAGATGATTTAATTTACATATAGCCTTTAATTTATATATAGTCCAATACTGTTCACATTATAGTTCATACTAAAGTTATTAAAAAACAGCTTAAATCCTCAAATGTATAACCTAGCCTTGGCTTAACAAGACAAGATACTGAAATAACAATTGAAAGCTTTGTCTCATTTATGCTTTATCTATATCCTTATTCTTTGATCCACTAGAATAATTTGTGTTGTATCCTACACACACACACACACACACACACACACACACACACACACACACACGCGCGCGCGCGCGCCAAATACAGTTGAAGCACCTTTTATGCTCCAGGGACTACTGGTCCCTGGATAACATTTCCCTGTCATCCAATTTAATCCTCTGAACAATCTGGTAAGGTAACCAATAACATTTCTCATGTTAAAGGGCAGAAAACAGGTTTCAAACCATTGTCATTGTCAGCTTTATATAAAAAGTTTGACACATCTAGCTGTGACATTGAAAACATTATCTGCTGACTCGTGTCTCCTTTTACCTGCAGTGACCATGGATTTAAAGCAGGACTTCTGGTCTATCCGTGGCCATAGAATATACTTTGCTCTCGGTCTCTTGTGCCGTAAGGTTAAGAAGCACAGGGTTAGGCTCATGCCGGTTGCCATTGGTACAACAAAGCAGTTAGCCACTGTTTGCACACCTAGGAGTGAAGAAAACACGAACCAGTTATTCCACTTAAAGAAACGGTACCCTTCTTCAGACACATGGTAAGAAGGGTTGTCCTTCCGCTTCCTTTTCTATGCTGCCTCACGATGGGCTCACAGCTGACTTCCATGTTTCCCTGAGAATCTTGGTCTATGCTTGTCTTCTCAAAACCTACTCAGTTCCTTCCTGGACAGAGAGGTGAATAAAAGGAAATAGGCAGAGGCGTGTAGGGCTAGTGGGCCAAAAGTATGACGGTTAATATGGTACATACCAGCCAACTTTATGATGTCCAGTACTAAAGAATTGGTAATTTTGTTCAAAAGGCTAGAGCCCGCGGCTTTGGGTTGCACAGCAGCGATGTCACCCGATCGTCCAATTCCATGAATGAACCTAAGCAGAAAATGGGCCAGTAACTGGACACACACTCACTGTTCCCAGCAAACCCTGCAGGTATGCAAGAACCAAAGAGCACAGTGACACTTGAGTTGTTCCAGGAGATTTCATCGGCTCTCACTCGTCTAAGGAGCCCTGCTGGCACAATACGAGTGAAAGACCGGCAGTTTGAAGCACCACCAGCCTCCCTACCAGAGAAGAGACCTGGTGATCAGCTCCCAGATAAAATCACAGCCTAGGAAACGCAGAGGGGCAGTTCCTCTGTCCTATGGGGTCACCGTGACTCAGGGCCAACTCAACCACAGTCAGAATCTGAAAACAGCCCACTAAAATCAAAGCCCCATAGAGCAGCAGTTCTCAACCTGTGGGTCACAAACCCTTTGGGAGTCAACCGACCCTTTCACAGAGGTCGCCCAATTCATTACAGAAGCAAAAGTACAGTTATGAAGTAGCAACAAAAATAATTGGGGGGAGGGGGCACAACATGAGGAACTGTATTAAAGGGTCACGGGGTCACAGCATTACAAAGATTGAGAACCACTGCCATAGAATATGCTGTTAAAGTCTCCTCCCTACACTCCCGCGCTACTCTCACGCCAAAAGATGGAGTCTAACTTTCCTCCACTTGCACCTGGGCTGGCCTGAGACTTTTTTGGCCAGGTGGGTCTAGCATAAACGGTAGTGCCCAAGTTCCGAATTTAGGTCCGAAGACTCCTTAGAGGTTCCTGCTGACCTCTTGATGGGCATGTTCTTAGGGCTCCTTCACAGAATCCGGCTGTCAGGCGGAGGGAAGCCCAAGCCACATGAAGAGGCCATCAGTGAGCCACAGGAATGCGTCATCCTGGATGAATGGTCCACGTGAACTTTCACATGACTATACTCTCGGCCCACAGCACACTGCGATGATGACATGAGAACCAGAGTGCCACACTGCTGAGTCACCCCACAGAGCAAAGACAAAATAATATGTGGTTACAGTGGTTTGCTACACAGCAATGGAAAACTACAATGTATGTAGCATGGCTTTTTCCTTTTCTTTTGCCCTAACCGGAGTAGGGGGCTAAAACAGAGTATCAGTGGGAAGCAATGATGTATCAAATATGGCAAATATGTTAAATTTTCAAAGAACTTTATTATTAAGCGGGCCATAAACGCCTAGAAAATGTGTGCGAATCCACTTATGTTAACTTAGATGATGCTATACATTGAGAGCCCTGGTTGGCACAGTGGTGACACGTAAGGCTGCTAACTGAAGGGTCAGGATTTCAAAACCACCAGCTGCTCCACAGGAGAAAGATGAAGCTTGCTACTCCCAATAAAGAGTTTCAGTCTCACAAACCCACGGGGGCAGTTCTACTCAGCCCTATAGGGTTGCTATGCGTTCCTAACCTGTCCAGTATTGATGTTTCAATACTGCAAATATGTTAAAATTTCAAATAGCATCAATTAATATCTTAGAAGGACTATACACTCCTTGAAAACGTGTGAAAATCCACTCAGGTTAACACAGACGATACTATGCATGAAAGGAACCCTGGTGTCACAGTGGGTGATGTGCTGGGCTTCAAACCTAACTGCAAGGTCAGCAGTTTGAATCCACTAGCCCCCCTTGGGAGATAAGGCTTTCTACTCCCATAAACACTTAACAACCTATGAAACCCAGAGGGATAGTTCTAGACTGTGTTGTGGGACCCTTGAGAGTTGGAGTCAACTCAATGGCAGTTGAGTGTGATAGTGGGGGGGGGTTGTACATGCAACAGACCCGACGCGTGGACTGAGACAGTGGCTGCAACAATGGGCTCGAGCCCCTTTGTGGGGATGGCGCAGGAGCTGGCAGTGCTTTCTCCTGTGGACACAGGGTCACTATGAGTTGGAGCTGGCTCAGTGGCACCTAACAACAACACACACCAAGGATGCCTGTGAACACTCTTCAAAATCAAAAATCCTTCTGTCCTGTGAATCCACGTTGGTAATTTATAATAAGAGGAGAAACCCTATGTACTCGTTATCACAGAACACTATTAACTGTACTTCATAAGTGCCCAAAACGTCACATGTCCAAGGCATTTCTTTGCATGTGTAAGCAGGCTTGGTAGCAGCCCACTCATTATCATAATATTTTCAAACCCTCTTTTATGATGACTAGTTTGACTGCAATGGTTTTGGCTGAAATAGCATCTACGGTATCTTGATTTAAAATCATGGAAGACAGGGTTCTCAAAAGGGTCTATATTTCACAGAAACGTTGGCAGACAGAGAAATAAATTAGCATATTTGGAACCAATAACAAATGACTATGAGAATTGATGAGATGCTTTCTGAAATAACACGCAAGGAGAAAAGTGGCTTGGCAAGCGCACATTAAATTTAACAGACCCTTTCTTACATCTACTACAACCAAAAGGAGCCCTAGTGGCAGCGATTAACCACACGGCTGCTGAGAGAGAGGTTGGTTGGCGGTTGGAACCCACCAGCTGCTCTGTGAGAGAAAAATGGGGCGATCTGTCACCATTAAGAGTCACAGCCTTTGAAACGCAGGGGACAGTTCTCTTCTGTCCTGCTGTTTACAATGAGTTGGAATCAACTCGAAGGCAGTGGGCTTGGTTTATTAAACATTCTTAACAGGACGTATACCCAGTGTTGTTCACTGCCTGGTTCTGGCGCGTGAGAGGGTCACCAGCTTATACTAAAACCAACCAACTGCCATCACGTCAATTCTGACTCTCAGTGACCCTACTGGGCAGAGCAGAACTGCTTCCTAGGGTTTCTGAGATGGCAAATCTTGAAAGAAGGAGACAGACTCATCGTTCTCCCTCCGACTGTCTGGTGGAGTCGAATGACAGACCTTGCGGTTGGCTGTAACTCTGAGATCAAAAGTACACCTGACCCAAACCAGGGCTATTTTCAATCCCCCCACATGCGTGTGAAAACTGGACGATGAATAAAGAAAGCTTATCAAATGCATCACGGAATAAACAAATCCGCCTTGGAAGACGTGCAATCAGAATAGTCCTTAGCAGCTAGGACGGCAACACTGAGCCTCCCCCACTTTGGACACCCATTCTCTCCCTGGGAAGGGACATCGATTTTGATCAAGCGGAAGGTCAAGCGAGTAAGATGAAGACCCTCAATGAGATGACATGACACGGTGGCTGCAACAATGGGGCTCCAACAGCAATCGCGATGGTGGGGCAGGACTGGGCAGTCTTTCACTCTTGTTGCTCCCAGGGGTCCCCTGTGTCAGAGCCCATTCGGTGGCACCTAACAATGTAACAGTACTGAAAACACACCTGTAATGGCGACGAGCAACTAAAGAGGAGGCCACTCTCCCTTCCCTTTCTCCCACACCACAATTGCCCAGGAAATTGTTGCTGTCCATGATGGCGAGCTCTTGGAGAAAGAGTTCCTGTGTGCTTTCGTCCCAGCCATCCTCTGGACACTTGCCCTTCAGAAAACAATAACAAGACAACACGATGTATAATTACGTTTCCGAAGTATTCTTATCCCCTAGGAAACCTACCTGTCGATGAATGTTTAAATCTTCTTGTGCATTTTGCTCTACAACGAACACCTAAGCCCGGGACTTGAAAGGATCCTCAAACACATCTTTTAAAGTTGGGCACATCTGATTTACAAATGCTCTTCAGATTGAGACAAGTGAGGGCAAATGCACGTCATGAAGCTGACTCGGATTCCAAGGTTTCGGTGAACTACAGTCACTGGTGGCCCAGTGGTTATGCCTTTGGGCTGCTAACCTCAAGGGGTGCAGCTCAAAGTCATCACCCAGTTCGGTGGGAGAAAGAGGAGGCTTGCTACTTCCATAGAGTTACCTTCTCGGAAACTCACAGGAGTTTTGCCCTGCCCGATATATAGAGTCGCTAGAAGTCGCCATCGACAGATGGCAGTGAGTTTTTTGTTGTGGTTGTTAGAAACCTTTACTGACGCTTGGTTTTTTCCTTTTCCCTCACGAAGAAGCCTCTGCGAGTCAGGGTGGTATAGCTATGAGTTGTCAGGACCGGGGTTACTCAAATCCGGGCAGGAGTGAGCCTGTCAAACCCTGCAGCCGCACTTTGTGCGATTCGGATTGGGTGGTTTGCAAACATAAAGTGTTCCCTGCGTC
>NW_022111369.1:95892142-95920726 GCF_000313985.2 Echinops telfairi | reverse complement strand
AAAAAGGCAGGAGCGGACTTTGCCCTCTCTGTAAACAACACGACGACCTACGAAGTGGGACGTTCCCTCCTTTCTGAATCCCAGTCGGGAAAAGCGGGGCTCCGGGTCGTGGATCCTAAATCCCCTCATTCGGCAGCCAGTCCCTGCTTTCGGAGGCTTTGGCGAGGGTGACAGGCGCTAAGCGCTCCTAGTCGGTGCAATCTCAGTCGGGGTGGACTAGGCAACAACAAAACCTCCGGAGTCAGGTCTCCAGGAGCGAAGGGCGCGGGCCCGGGAGGGAACCAACGGACACCTCGGTACCTTCTCCAGAAGCAGCCGTATCAGGTGCTCATGCGAGCGGCGGGCCTCACAGCCCTGCCGCACATAAGCCGGTGACACCAGCCGCTCGCCCGCTGCGAAGCTCTCGCGGTTCATGACCGGGGTGGCGGCGACGCCGGGTACACAGGACACCAGGACGCCGCGAGGAACCGACAGAACCAGGATGCAACTCGCCTCCTGGACGGTACGGTGTAGCGTTGGACCAAGAAACTGCGCTTCGCTCAAGCTCCTACGCGCGCCCAGTGGGCGAGCGTGCCCACAGGGCTGCGCATGCGCAGGACAGTCGACGCGGTCGGCCCTTCTCCGGCGGGCGGAAGAGGCGGTACTAAAAGCTGCCCCGCCTCCCTGCGTCTGATTGGCTAGTGAACCCCCCCCACCCCCCCGCGTTCTAGACCGGGAGTTCCGGAAGGACGGCGGCTCCCGTGGCTTCGCTCTGGACGAGCGTTTCCTTAGTTCCTCTGTGTTTCAATCCCTGGAAGGCAGACGGCTGCCGACAGCGCCAACCTACCTCACATCCGGTGTTTGTCGGAGTACAGAGCTTTTCAACCTCCCTTCATATATTTTAACATTCTCTATGGGCGGACAATGCCATATAAGCAACCCCCCACTCATTTACAAGCTACAGATTTTTTGTACTCCACCTTTATCACTAACTGACCTGACAGTTTATTTACGTCTCCCCCTAGAAATGCCAACTCCCTAAAGAAGGGGCATTTTTTTTTCTTGCCACAGTATCAGAAACCTCTAGAAGAGTTCCCAGAATATAAACTGAAATTTTAAAAAACGTTTAAAACTCCTTTTGAGTAGACTCCGACTCATGGTATACCGGTGTGTCCGAATTGAACCGTGCTCCGTGTGGTTTTCAATGGCTGTGACCTTTCAGAAGTAGATTGCTACAGTCGCGCTCCCAAGGAGCTTAACGATTGCAGTCATTGTCTCAACCTGATTTGAAGATCTTTCTCTTTTCACCGACCTTTTTACTATCAAACATGTTGTCTTTCTCTAGAGACTGGCCCCTCCTAATATGCTCAAAGTACCTGAGACTATGTCTCACCATTTTCACCTTTAAAGAGCATTCTGGCTGTCCTTCCATTCTGCCTAAACAGACATTTCTTCTTCTGGTGTAAGGCAGTGGTGACTCCATGACAGGCCAAGCCTCCTAAATTTCATTTCTTTAATAGCCTTGAGTTTCATTTCTCTAACAAAGTCACCCTCTCCCCCGAAATGACGCTGACCACACCTGGAAAGTCATGAGTGACCACAATTGGAACGTCCGAGAGTAGAGCCAGTCAACCAAACAGACCTGCACAACCAATGGTCTCCAGATGAAGTCACTGAACTATGGGAGAGTGAGGGGGAATAGTTGCACCCAGAGGGGATAATTTCACCCATCTTATGTAACCTGTATAGAGTATAAAAGCTTGGCTTGTATAGAGTATAAAAGCTGTATAGAGTATAAAAGCAAGGCAGGGGTCCTTGTCTTTGGTGGCCACTGTGTTGGTACCTTAGCACTTGGGTCCTAGCTCGAGATAGTCAATAAACTCCTTTGTTGTTTGCAGCCTCGGTGACTCTGCCTCTCTGTTCCTGGGGCCACGGGAAAGCCGGCAGTAACACTGGTATTTCCAATATTTTTCACAAACACCAAAATTCAAAAGCATCGATGCTTCTCCAGTCTTGCTTATTCGTTTTCAGCTTTCCCATGCACAGGTTATTGTTAGGTGCTGTGATGATGAGGAATTATGTCAACTGCACTGTGCTGAGTAAGTATAGTTGAGTTGGGGGAGGAGGACTGGCTCAACCTATTTATTACATCGAAGCCTGTTGACACCTCCTTGGTTTCATAAGCCTTTTTATGTAAGAAAGGGAGACCTGGCTGAGTCACATTCTCTTTGGCATTTCGCCCTCGACAGGAGCCAGGCCTTCTATCTGGTTCCTTGATCTCTGATTGCATCGCCTGCCAATTCCAGGAGGCCTCAGCAGACTACCGGCAGTGGATTCATTCAGTCAACTTCAGATCTGTGCATCTACCAGCCTGTGCCCCCTGCTGTCTCTGCTTAGTTAATCTGCTGGCTGTTCATCAGCTTCCACAAGTCAGGAGAAGCCTGCCTTAAACCAGATAGGCCTTAGCTACTTCTACAACAGTGTCAGACATTTTTTGATATAAATCTCTTTCTAGATAAACCACATACACCTATCAGTGGTTTTGATTCTCCAGAGAACCCAACCCAAGACAGGTGCCATGCTCACAATTGTTACAGCCACTGAGCCAATCCATTTTAAAACAGGCCTTCCTCTTTTTGCTGCAGTTCTACTTTAGCAAGCATAATGTTCTTTTCCAGGGACTGGTCTTTCTGGATAAAAAAGCCCAGGAGATAATGTCTTGCCATCCTTCCTTCTAAGGAGAATTCTGGCTGTACTTCTTAGACAGATTGTTTGTTCTGGCACTCCATGGTAATTTCACTACTCATCAACAACATTCAAATCCATCCATTCTTTTTTCATCTTCCTTATTCGGTGTCCAATATTAATATGCATGATTGAAAATACATGAAAATGGTGATTGAAAATACCATGGTTTGCAACAGTGCACTTCAGTCCTCAAATAGACACCCATTCTCTCCAACACTTTAAAGAGATCTTCTGCAGCTGCCCAATGCTGCTTCCACAAGCTTTGATTGTGTATCAAAGCAAGATGAACGTGTTCAATCTTTTCTCCATTTATTATGATATTATCTATTGGTCCTGTTGTGAAGATTTTCATTTTCTTCGCATTGAGTTGCAACCCTCATAAAAGTCTACAGTTCTTGATGTTCACCAGGAAGTGCTGCAAGTCCTTATCACTTTCAACAAGTAAGGATGTGTCATCTGCATATGGCAGGTGGTTCATAAGCCTCCTTCAATCCTATGCCACATTCTTCTTCATTTAAGCCAACTTCCCTGATGCTATGCTCAACATTTAGATTGAACAAGTAGGAGGGGTACCCATCAAAACATGAATTTTGTTTTCAACGCTATGTATTTAAATCTTTTTACAAAACAACCTTATCACCTTCAAAGTGCTCTCCATTACACTTAATACATTTGTCAAATCTGCGATTCCATTCTTGGAAACATTTTCCAAACTCATCTGTTTAGATGGCTGACAGCACCTCCCTCATTTTTTTGTTGTTGTTGGTTTTTTTGGTTTTGTTTTTTTTTTCATTTTTCTTAACCTCTTCTACGTTGTCAAATTGCTGTCCTTTCATAACCCTCTGCATTTGAGCAAACAAAAAGAAGTCACACAGAAAGAGGTCAGTTGAGTAAGGTGTGTGGGGCAAAGAAGCATGCTGTTTTTTGCCCAAAATGGCACACTGAGATTAGTGCCCCGCCTGCCACAAATCAGGCCTTTTTTGTCACACACTGTTACACAATCTTTTCAGAACCTCTAAATAGAAAGCTTGATTAACAATCTGAGCTGGTGGAAAGAACTCCAAATGCACTAGGAGTGGACATTTTTGTCTGTTTGGGAAGTTGATGGATGTCCAGAACGAGGTTTGTCATCAATAGACATTTCACCTTTCTGGAAACGAGAAAACCACTGTACTCTTGAATTTTTCCCATAGCGCTGTCTTTGTAAGCTGGGTTCAACATGACCAGAGTTTCTGTGGCATTTTTTCCTGAGCAGGAAACAAAATTTCACAGCCGCCCAGTGTTCTCTTAAATCAACCATCACCAAAAGTGGGGTTCCAGTGAAACTGCTTTGATGAAAAATTTCACTGTGACCAGAGAGAATCTGCCCAGGTGATGCCACTGGGTGCTAACTCAGAGCAAGTTGCTCGATGCTCACCTAGTGGGAAAAATACGTACTACAAAAGCTCTGCTCCGCCCAGTGCAATTCCATTGGGGGGGCGGGGGGTACCCCCTTGCGAGGCGAGAGGATGCAACTATGACACGCATCTTTCCTGATTTTAAACCATGCAATATTCCCTTGTTCTGTTTGCACAACTGCCTCTTGAACATGTACAGGTTCTGAATAAGCATAATGAAATGTTCTGGAATTCCCATTCTTCTCGAGTTATCCACAGTTTATTATGATCCACACAGTTGAATGCCTTTTCACAGTCCATGAAATACAAGTAAATATCTTTCTAGTATCCTCTGCTTTGAGCCAAGGTTCATCTGATATCAGCAATGTTGTCCCTGTTCCATGTCCTATTCTGAATATGGCCTGAACTTCCAACAGTTCCCTTTCAGCCTACTGCTGCAACCATTGCTGGATGATGTTAGCAAAATTCTACTTGCAATATCAATGATATCATTCTATAATTTGAGCATTCTGCTGGGTCATCTTTCTTTGGAATGGGCACAAATAAAAATCTCTTCCAGTCAGGTGGCCAAGTAGCTCTTTTCCTAAATTCCTTCCTTAGATGAAAGTGAGTGCTTCCAGTGCTTCTTCAACTTGCTGAAACGTTTCGATGGGTATCCCATCAATTCCTGGAGCCTTGTTTTTGGCTAATGTGTTCGGTGTAGTTTGAAATTCTTCTTCAGCACCATTGGTTCTTGTTCCTATGCTACCTCCTGAAATGGTAGCTACTTCTTTTTGGTGCAGTGACTCTGTGTATTCTTTCCATATTCTCTTTATTTATGTATTTCTTTATTTAACATTTTATTAGGGGCTCATACAACTGTTATCCCAATCCATACACACATCAATTGTGTAAAGCGCATTTGTACATCGTTTCTCAAAACATTTTCTCTCCACTTAAACCCCCGACATTAGGTCCTCATTTTTCCCCTCCCTCCCTGCTCCCCCCTCCCGCATGAGCCCTTGATAGTTTATAAATGGGTATTTTGTCATATCTTGCCCTGTCCGACGTCTCCCTTCACCCACTATTCAGTTGTCTGTCCCCCAGGGAGAAGGTCACACACAGTTCCATGTAATCGGTTCCCTCTTTCCTACCCATTCTCCCTTTACCCTCCCTGTTTTGCCACTCACACCACTGGTCCTATAGGGCTCATCCGTCCTGGATTCCCTGTATTTTCTCTTTCCATATTCTCTTGATGCTTCCTGCATCATTCAATATTTTGCCTATAGAATCTTTCACGAATTCAACTTGAGGCTTGAATTTTTTCTTGAGTTCATTCAGTTTTAGATATGCTGAGTGTGTGCTTCCCTTTTGGTGTCCTAATTCTTGGTTCTTGCATATATTTTTAATACTATTTGGCTTTGTCTTCTCAAGCTGCCACTTGAAATCTTATGTTCAGCTCCTTGACTTCTATTTTGATTCCTTGACTCCTTTCTTCTATGTGCTTTGGCTACTCTACAATTGAGCACGTTTCTGACATCTACTTGGATCTTTCTTGCCTGACTTTTTAATGACCTTTCGCTTTTTTCGTGAATGGTTTTGATGACCTCCCACAGCTCATCAGATCTTCTGTCATTAGTGTTCAATGTTTCAAATCTGTTCTTGAGATGTTCTCAAAATTCAGGTGGGATGGAATCAAGGTGGCATTTTGGCTCTCATGGACTTGTTTTCATTTTCTACTTTTATCTTGAACTTACATATGAACAATTGATAGTCTCTTCCACAGTTGGCCCCTGGTCTGGGTTTAGCTACTGATATTGAGCTTCTCCATCATGTCTTCCTACAGATGTAGTCAGTTTGACTTCTGTGTATTCCATCTGGGGAAGCCATGCGTATGGTCCCTTCTATATTTTTTTAGAAAAAAGTATTTTCTATGAACAAGTCATTGGTTTTGCAAAATTCTATCAAGCAATCTCCAGCTTCCTTTCTATCACCAAATATCCATATTTTCCAACTATGTTCCTTCTTCTTTGTTTCCAACTTTTTCATCCCAATCACCAAAAACTATCAGTGCACCTTCATTGCACATTCGATCAATTTCTAACTGAAGGCCTTGGTAGAATTCTTCCATTTCTTCATCACTAGCTTTCGTGGTTGGTGCATATATTTGAACAGTAGTTGTATTGATTGAATTTCCTTGAAGGTGGCTAGGTATAATCCAATCACAGATAGCAGTGTACTTCGTGATGGATTTAGCAAAATCTTTTATAACAAGGAATCCTGCTCCATTCCTCTTGATAGTGTTATTCCCAGCAATCAGTCATGTGATTTTCTGATTCAAAATGGCCAATATCAATCCATTTCAGCTCACTAATGCCTAGGATACCAATCTTCATGTGTTGTATTTACATTTTCACCACTTCCCGTTTTCCTAAATTCATACTTTGCACATTTCAAGTTCCAATCATTAAAAATTTTTGAAGCTGTTTCTCTTTACCTTGTGTCATGCCCATCAGCAAATGAAGGTCCTGAAGGCTCCACTCGCACAGGCTTTATCGAATCACGTCACCATGGTCGACTCCCCTCCAGCGCCTCTCCAGTCACATTGAGTGCCCTTGGCCCTGAGGGGCCCCTCTGCCAGCAGTGTCTCCAGCAATGCTCCGCTTCCTTTGTGTAGGCTTTCAGTATTCGACAGTGCTTGGAAGCTATGCAGAGGGTTTTCGGTGCCTTCTTCTGCTGAAGTAGGGAGCCAAGTCCTCCTTAATTGTCTGTTCTCAGCTCCACTGAAACCTGTTCATTTTGGGTGACCCTGCTGGCATTTGAAATAACAGTGACATAGCTTCCAGCATCACAGCAACACTCAAGCCACCACAGTACCACACACCCATAGATAAGTGGTGGCTGACAAGCGTGTTAATGCACAGACAAGTGCACTAGTGTGGAAACTCACTGGCATTGAATCAATGCTCACTCATACTGACCCCCTGTGGGTTTCTGGAACTGGAACTATTTACTGTAGTAGAAAGCCCAGTCTTTCTCCGGCAGAGCTTGCTGGTGGTTTTGAACTGCCAACCATGCAGATCACAGCCCAACTCGTAACCACGACACCACCAGGGCTCCTTGTATTAGTGTAGAATTTGTCTTATATCAATCTCTTTTGATATACAAATAAGCAGATTAAATACTGGAAGCAATGACAGAAGATAAGTGTTATATCACATGAAATTAACCAAGGAACAAAAACTTTCCACCTAGAACTGAACCCAGAATTTAGACTCCTAGCCTCCTGAAGTGGGGTGGGGGTGGGGATGTGGCCCAGGAGTGCTTCTCATGCAGGTGTTTGGTGGGAAGAGGTGGGGGCAGGGCCCAGGGAAAAAGTCATCTGACAAGGAGATTTTAAATGAAGAAAAAGGTTATTTAAATGGCAGGTGCAAATAGACCACGAAAATGGCAGCAATACGTTGCCATCCCATACATGTGGGTTTAAAATGTTTGCAGAAGAAGGGAAAGACAAGCCTCTCAAGAGACCTGGTGGCTCTGGCTGTCGCCAACCTCCATAATGAGGCCCACCAGCAGTTTGCAGCAAACCGTTTCCACACCAAAACCAGGCTTCAAAGAGCCATTGGAAGGGGAGAGTGAGAGAGCAGCAGAATCAGTAACCAGAAGGCTCAGGAAAGTCTCCTGAGATTCTGGGAAAGGTGGGGGACGCGAAGGGGGGGTGGAGGGAATGTAGTAATTACATCTTTCTGAGACTAAGAGGATTCAGAAAGCCTGGTTGTGCCTTCATCTTCTCTGTTTCTGGGGCTGAGAGATTAAATAACAGCAAGTGTGGCTGTAGCAGAAGGTACTTAAAGACCTTCCCTGCAATGTGTAAAACAGTTCTCCCTCCAGAGGGAGGAGAGAGGGGGGTCTAGAAAGCTCCCTCTGAGCTCTAGAACTAAGGAGAGCATAAAAACTCTCGTTAAATGTCCAGCAAGAGAACTCAGCAGGGAGCTTGTCAGGGGTCTGCCAGCAGGCTTGGGGCCCATCTCCATGACAGAGGAAGACAGCATTTCCAAAGCTTCCCTTTCCCTCTCCCCTCCAATGGGGGTGGGGGAGGTGGAGAAGGAGATGAAGAAGGTGGGTGTTGGGGAGTCCATTCACGGTGGGTGGTGTGGTCTCTGGGATCAGGCAGAAGGAGTTGGAAGCCTGTCTCCCCTTCTTTCTTCACGGTAGCCAGTCACTCCCTGCCGTCAAGCCAATGCTGGCTCATAGCCACCCTGTAGGGCAGGGTGGAACTGCCCTTGTGGGTTTCTGAGATTGTAACTCTTTACAGGAGTAGAAAGCCAATCTTTCTCCTGCTGAATGGTTGGTGGTTTTGAACCACTGACCTTGCGGCAGCCCAACGAGTAACCACTAGGCCACCAGTTGCCATCAAATTAACTTGGACTCAGGGCAGCCCCATGTGTCTCAGAGGAGAACTGTGATCCACCGGGGTTTCGGTGGCTGGATTTTGTCCCATGCCCGTTCCCCCAGCCCCAGAAGTACATGATCAGGCCTTTCCTCCAAGGTACACCTGAATGGACTTGAACCCCCAACGTTTCCATGAACCTCCAAGTGACCTAACTGCACTACCTGGGGTCTGTGTTTGTCCAAGCCTGTGCAGATGGCTCAGCTGGCTCTGCTGTGAAAGGGGACAGCCGTTGTCAGGAGGAGGGGATGGCCGACCTGAGGTGCTCTGCAGAGGCTGGGACACTGAAAGGACACCTAAAGGCTACCCACTGAGGTCGTAGCTAGTTGTCATCATGGGAAGGGGTCAGCCATTGGGCCATTGAGCATTATCACAGGGTTTGCGAGCTCCCTCCTCCTCTATGGTCCAACAATCTAATGTGAAATGGGAGAAGAATCAATTGTTTGAATTGTGGCATTAGTGAAGGGTGTTGAATGTGCCATAGACTGCCAGGTAGGAGCCCAGGTAGCTGTTGGGGAAGCATTGGACTGCAAACCACAAGGTTGGCCGTTCAAATCCACTGGCTATGTCTAGGGACACAGATGAGGCTGTGCATTCCTGTGAAGACTGACATCCTCAGACCCCCTAGATTGCTCAATAGCGATGGTCTTTTGTTTGTGGGCTTCCAGAAAAATGAACAAATCAGTCTTAGAAGAAGCACAGCCAGAATGGTCCTCAGAAGTAAGAATGATGAGAATTTGTCTTCTGGACTTTGAACCCGTCCTCAGGAAAGACCGGTTGCTAGAGAAGGCCATTGTGTTTGGGGAAAGTAGAGGGTCATGAAAACTAGGAAGCACTGAGGGCATGGATGGACATAATGGCAGCAACTATGAGCTCAAAGTACCAGAGGTCATGAAGATGGCCCAGGACCGGGCACCGTTCTTTTCTATTCGTATGCACACGGTCGCCATGGCTAAGCATTGGACTGCTTGCTGACTGCACCATCAGTGGGGCAAATCCACCAACCACTCTAAGGGTCAACATTGATTCTAACTTCTTTCATAAAGACTCATACCCCAGAAACCCTATACAGTGTCTCTATGAGTCAGAGCACACCTAGCAGTGTTGTGGTGATGAGTCAGGCTGCTAACACAAAGTCTGCAGTTCAAAGCCACCAGCTGCTCCTTAGGAGAAAGACTGGGCTTTCTATTTCTTACAGTCTTAGAAACCCGCAGGGACAGTTCTACCCTGCCCCACAGGGCTGCTATGAGTCAGTGCATGTGACTCAGAAGGAACTCAATGGCAGTGGGCTTGGGTTTTGAGGTTTTAAGGTTGCCACGAGCAGGAGCCAACTCAACAGCTACTAACAACAACAGGCACAATCCACGTGCAAGAATGGATGTAACGCTCATGAAATCGGAATCCTTTCTGCCAATTCGATGTCTTAGTTGTGATATGGCCTTGTAGTTGTCCCAGATGGTAAAGCCAAAAGGTTAACATGTAGAGCCATCCTGAAGTGTCTAAGCCCTGTCAGGTGTCACAGCCCTGAAATCTCCACGGAGCAGTATTACCCTGTCCTCATGGCATTGGCATGAGTTAGCCTGAGCTTACGGACAGCTTTGCAAGTTGATGTACTGAACAACACACGGGGTCTCAAGTACATGAGACCTCCCCATCCTTTGTGGTGGTGGTGGTTGCGATTTTCTATAATATAATAAATAACGATTTCTTATACAAAGCCTGAAACATAAATGGGGCCAAGCTGCTGCCTGCGTTTGTGGACCGGAGTGGGGCTCTGAGCCGGTGGGGGTGCAGGAGGCAGAGCACGCTACCCTGAGCGTACTGGGAGTGTATCCACCTGGAAAGTGAGACCTAAGGTGTGCTCACGGATTCTTCATTTTATTAAAATACAGTTGCAAGCGCTTTTACCTGGACAGCAACCAAGCTGAGCCGCTTTCTGTGGAAGGCTCAGTTAGGAGCCCAGTGGCAGAGTGGCTGTGAGCCTGGCTGTTGGCCTGTGATGGGGCAGCTTGTGGCAGGTCTGCTCCCATGAAGACTGCTGTTAGTGTTGCTAGAGACCATCAAGTTGGCTCCAACTCATAGCGATCTCTATATACAACAGAACTAAGCCCTGCCTGGTTCTGAGCCCTCCTCCTCATTGTTCCCATGCTTGAGCCCATTGTTGCAGACACTGTGCCAATCCATCTCCTGGAGGGCCTTCCTCTTTTTTCATTGTCCCTCTACGTTTCCAGGGACTGGACCCTCCTGATAAGACGTCCAAAGTTCACGAGACAAAGCCTCGCTTTCATGGGTCCTGAGGAACATTCCGGCTGGACTTCTTCCTACACAGGATGCTGTTCTCTGGCAGTCCACCGTATGTTCACGACTGTTTTCCAGCATCATCGTGCCAGCACATCCTTCTTTCCTGTCTTCTTCATTCCCTGCCCGGCTTTCGCATGCAGATGAGGCGATTGAGGGTGCCATGGCTTGGACCAGGTGCACCTTCATCTTCAGAGTGGCATCTTTTCTCTTCCACACTTTAAAGAGGTCTTATGCAACAGATTTGCCCCATGCAGTACATCCTTTGCCTCCTTAACTGCTGCTTCCGTGAGCTTGTTATGGCGTCAAGTAAAGATTACAACTAGAAAACCCTTTGGGGCAGTACTCCCCTTTCCTACAGGGTCACTGTGGTAGTTACATCATCTGGTGTCAACTTGAGAGGATTAAGAGTGAAGGGGTGGAGTTTAGCCTGTCAATCAGGTCGCAGCTTAATGACCTCATTTGGAGGTGCTAAGGAGATAAATACCTCGCTGAAGGCAGCTCACTCCTTGGGAGACATTGCAGCTGACAAGACACATGGTGTTACACTAGTGCCCTGAGCTGGAGAAGCCACTGGAGACCCCTACCAGCACTGAGATGCTTATGCCACTGGATCCACAAGAATTCCCACCCACTGGCCTGTGATCTTCCTGCAGTCAGCATCATTGCATATGTTTTGTGAGTCTGAAGAGGACTTTATAGATTGGCCTCGGACATATGGGCTAATATTGGACTTGATCTGGACTGGGCTGGGAATATTTATCAATATTCCATTGCTCTTGCATATAAAGCTATGTTTTATACACAGATGAGTGTCTATGAACTTGTTTCTCTAGGCAACCCAGACTAACACAGTCTCTATGAGTGGGAATCAAAGACAATGATGGAAGGTTGCCATTCTATTCCCACTCCTCTTTTAAAGTACGCAGATTTTTTCATGTTTAATTTGATGCTCTCTCTTTTTGTTCAGGTGCTAGTTAGCCATTTATAAATGTGGACTTGATGACAGATGGAACATGAACCATTAGCGAGGGCCCCTTGATCCTGGGCGGAGACCCGGCCTTTGTGAAGATGTTCAGGTGGGCATGCATCTGGGTATGGGTGTCTTCAGATGGAGGGTGTCGTCGGTGTCAAGGAATGTGGATGGTGCGACCAAAACAAAGCTGGGGGCCTTGCCTCAGAGTCTCAGAGCCTTTTGCTTATATGCAGATGATCTGACTCATTGCTCTGGGGCCAGGTCTAAGTGTCAGTCATGCGAGAAGCATCCCTGTGGATGTGGCAGTCACCCAAGTCTCCCAGAGGCAGCAGGCTAGCCCACTGGCTTCAAAGCATTTAACTGATTGCCTGCTGAAATTGTGCTGCGGAGCACATGCGTCAAGGGCAGGCTTCGAAGAGACGCTGAGCACAAGGACAAGCAAGCGGAAGCCCCTGGACAAGGCTCCCAGAAGCGGAGGGTTGACAGCAGCTGACAGCAGTACTGGCGTCAGTGTCCCCCCTGAACTCTGGATGCTGTGACTTATTTCAGCGGGGAGAAACTGGCGGGGGAACATATTCCCCTCACTAGCTTCCTCCTCTGAAGCCATGGCGGAGAATAAGAATGCCTGATACTCATGCCTCCGTTTCCAATGACCTACGGACTGGAAGCAATCACATGAGAGAGAGAGAGAGGTCTCAAATCAACCGCCTGGAGGCAAATGGCACCTGGCTCAAAATCCCTGTAATGTGGGGGGCAGGGGGGTCCCTTTGAAAAATGCCATCGCACGTTCTTCAGGGCTTGGAAACTTCTCCGCCTCAGGATGGCAGGAGGCACCCAGGTGAAGTCAAGTGGACGTGGACAGACAGGACGCTGGTGAGCAGGCCTGGGAGCCATCAGGGAAATGTCTCTGTCCACGTGTCCCTGCGTTCTCTTAGGAGGCCCTGGGGTGACCAAACTCTGGCCCAGACATCCGTGGCCTGGAAAATCCCGCTCCCCTTACAGTCTTGGAGACCAGTTTGCCAGGTCCATTTGTAGTACTTGGGTTTGGAATATTCTTGGCTTCTCAGGGACAAGGACAGTAGTTCATTCTTTTTGTATGTTCAATGTGTAATGCCTGGTTTCAGGAGGACAAGATCTGTGTTATTTAAAAGGTTATTTAAAATGTTCTTTCAACATTATGGAATAATGCCGAAAGAAGGAAGGATCTATTTGAGAATATAAAATCTTGGAAGAAAAGAGTCATTCCAGGTCTCTTTCTTTAGTACGCTTTGCAATTCATGTCATTTTTGTTGTTGTTAGGTGCCTCGGGGTTGGGTCTGACTTGTCAGGGTCCCCTGTAGAGCAGAACAAAACCCTGCCCAGGCCCACACCAGCTCATCATTGCTGCTAGGTGAACTCACTGTTGTAGCCACTGCGTCAATCCATCTCCTTCAGGGTCTTCCTCTTGCTTAAGGATTCGCTACTTTACCACGCAGGTGAAAGATGGGACTTCCTACTCCTGCAGAGAGTTACAGTCTTGGAAACTCACGGGGGCAGTTCTCCCCGGTCTTATAGGGCCGCTGTGAGTCAGCATTGCCTCGATGGCAGTTTTTGTTCAGTTTGTTACCTTATCAAGCATGATGTCCTTTTCCAGAGACTGGCTTCTCTTAAAAACATGCCTAAAGTATGTTAACACAAAGTCTTGCCATCCTTGGTTCAAAGGAATAGTCTGGCTGTATTTCTTTCCAGACAGACTTGTTTGTTCTTCTGACAGGCCAAGATATTTTCATTATTTTTTGCCAAAAACATACTATAAATGCATTCATTTTTTTTCTGTCCTTCCCTGTCCCTTGTCCAGCTTTCACATGCATAAGAGGCCACTGAAAATTCCGGGGCCTGGGTCAGGGGCACCTTAGCCCTCAAAGTGACTCTTTAACTCTAAAGCGTTCTTGTGCAACAGATTTGCCCAATGAAATTCATACTTTCAGATAATTCCACCCGAATGGCATGGATGGAGTAGACTTTCATTTACTGAGGAGACACAATTCAAAATAAGAAAAATTAGCCGCAAGCATCTGTTAATAATCAGAACAAGGAAATGTCCAAAATATGACTCTAGGAAAATTATAAATCATCAAAAATGAAACGAAAAGCATAAACATTAATACCCTAGGCATTAAATTCATGAGCGGTATTGAACATTTTGAATCAGACAATCATATAGTTTCCTACATCAAGAATGACAAATTCAAAAATAATGGAATCACATTCATTGTCAAAAAGGACATTTCAAGATTTATCTTTAAGTACAATGCTATCTGTAATGTGATAATACCTATATTCCTACAAGAAAATCGAGTGAATTCAGCTTTGATTCAAATGTATACACCGACTAGCTAGTTTTGTAGAAAAAGAAAAGTTCTGCCAACATCTTCAGTCTGAAATTGACCAAACATGCAATCAAGATGCAATTGACAATTATTGGCCATTGAGATATAAAATTTGGAAGCAATAAGGATGTGATAATTGGAAAAATATGGTCTTGGTGATAGAAATAAAGCTGGAGATTGCATGACATAATTTTGCAGGACCAACGACTTCATTGCCTGTACCTGTTTTTAACAACACAAAGGCAACTGTACATGCAGACTTATCCCAATGGGATACACACAAATTAAATCGACTACTTCTATGGGAAGAGAGTGATGGAGACACTCAATATTAGCAGCTAAAACAAATTCAGGAGCCAAAGACGAAACCAATCTTCAACTAATCATATATAAATTCAGGCTGAAGTTGAAGAAAATTAAAACAAGTCCATGAGAGCCAAAATACAACCTTGCCTCTATCCCACCTGCATGTTGAGAACATCTACAGAACCAATTGGATGCACTGAACACTAAGGACAGAAGACCTGATGAGCTGTAGGAGTGCATCTAGAACATCATCCGTGAAGAAAGGAGAGGCCATTGAAAAGATAAGAAAGAAAGATCAAAGTGCATGCAAGAAGGGACTCAGAAACTTGCTCTTAATCATAGGGTAGCTAAAGCAAGTGGAGGAAATTAAATAAAAAATCTGAGCAGAAATTTCCAAAGAGCAGCTCAAGAAGAAAAGGTAAAGTATTGTAATGAAATGTATGAGGCCCTGGAGCTAGAAAACAGAACAGGAATAACACTTTCAGCACCTTTAGAGCTGAAAATAACTGAAGAAAAACTTCAAGCCTTGTGTAGCAGTATTGAAGGATCCCATAAGCAAAATAGTAAGCAATGCAGGAAGCATTAAAGGTCTTTGGAAAGAATATGCAGAGTTGCTGTGCCAAAAAGAACTAGCCTACATCCAACTGGAATACTCACCAGTCTATGCAAAGATATTTGGAAGACAGTTACAGGTAACAAGTTGTGGTAGTTGCATAATCTGGGGTGAATTTTAGAGGATTATAAGTGAAGGGGTGGAGTCTGGCCTATCAATCTCAATATAACCGATGAGCCCTCTGTGTGGGCATGGCCTTCTCCTGAGAATTCTGAAAACTCCTGTGTTTCCTACTTGGAGGTCGGAGACACTTCTCTCAGAAGATGCTCTACTAGAGAGACGCTCTACTAACAAGACACATGGCACTATGCCCTGGGAGCTGGAGAAATCACATGGACCTACCCTGATGCCACCAGACCTCTGGAGCCTGAGAAGCCATATTGGGACCCCTGCCAGAGCTGAGATGCTTACAACGCCACTGGATCCACAAGACTTCCAACCCACTGGCCTGTGAGCCTCCAGCATTTGCCATCATTACATGTGTTTCATGGGTCTGAAGAGGACTTTATAGATTGGTCTCGGACAAATGGTCTAATATTGAACTTATGGACTTGATCTGGACTGGGCTGGGATGTTTTCTCAATATTCACTTGCTCTTGTATATAAACCTCTTTCTTATATACATATGAGTGGCTATGATTTGTTTCTCTAGTCTACCCAGACTAACCCACAAATGTCAAGAAGAGATCCATATTTGTAACCATTCCAAAAAAAAAAAGGTGACTCAATAGACTCCAGGAATCATAAAGCAATACCATTAATATCACATGGAAGTAAAATTTTGCTAAAGATTATTCAACAACATTTGCAGCAGCATAATAACATGGAGCCAGATTTAGAAGAGGGGTAGTATTGCTGATGTCAGCTAGATCTTGGCTGATAGCCCAAAATACCAGAAAGATATTTATTTGTATGTCATTCGTTATGCAAAGACCTCCAACTATGTGGATTGTTACAAACTTTGGATCACATGAAGAAAAATGGGAATTCCAGAACACTTCAAGGCATGCATGGACAAAGAGGCAGTCCTTGGAACAGAACAAGGGACTACTTGGTGGTTTACAATCAGGAAACGTGTGTGTCAGGATTGTAGCCTTTCATCATACTTATTCAATCTGTTTGCTCAGCAATCAATCTGAAAATCTGGGGGGCAAGAACAACGCTGCCTCAGAATTGGAAGAAGGCTCCTGAACAACTTTTGATATGCAGATGTGACACAACCTTGCTTGCTGAAAGCCTGGGGGACTCGGTGATGAAGATCAACGGTTGCAGCCTGCACTATGGATTGCAACTCAGTGTAAAGAAAGCAAAATTCCGCACAACTGGACCAATAGACAATATCATGATACATAGGGTTGGACTGAGGTTGTCAAGGATTTCATTTTACTTGTATCCACAGTCAACCATCGTGTAAGCAGCAGTCAAGATATCAAACGATTTTGCACTGGGCCAGTTGTCTACACAAAATTTCTTAAGTGTTAACGAGCAAAACTGTCACGTTGAGGACGAAGGTGTTGGCCTCACTCAAACCATGGTATTTTCAATTGCCTCATAACTCAAAAACAAACAAAAACCTCTTACTCCCATCAAGTTGATTCCAACTCGTAGTGACCCTATAGGATAGGGTAAAACTGCCTCCCCTGCTCCCAGACTGTAACTATTTGGGTGTAGAAAGCCGCATCTTTCTCCCACGGAGTAGCTGATGCTTTTGAACTGCTGACCTTGTGGTTAGCAGCCCAAGGCATAACCACTATACCATCAAGGGGGCTCCTCCCTTAAGCCATCGTATTTTCAACGGCTTCAAAGGCATGTGAAAGTTGGACATTGAATAAGGAAGAGTGGAAAAGAATTGACACATTTGAATTATGCTGTTGGCAAAGAATACAGAAAGTGCTGTGGACTGCCAGAAGAACAAAGAAATCTGGTCTGGAAGAAGTCCCAGCAGAATGCTCCTGTGTTAGTCTGGGTCCTTTAGAGAAACAAATCCACAAAACTCATAGGTATGAGACAGAGTTTTATATAAAGGTTAAATGCGTATCAAGAAAACACCCCAACCCAGTGCTGCCCAAGCCCACAAGTCCAACATTAACCCATATATCCAACACCTATCCACAAAGTCTTCCTCCATCTCACAAAACAAACACAAAGATGCCGACTGCAGGAGGAAAGCCGAGTCAGTGAACACATAAGCATCTCAGCGCTGGCAGGGGTCTCCACACGGGTGCTCCAGCACCCAGGGCTGCATCGGGGTAGGTCCATGTGGCTTCTCTTCAGGGATGTCTTGCAGGAAGTGAGCCTTGCCAGCTGAAGCAGGGAACTGACTAAGGCAGCTGCCCTGGTGCGACCATCAAAAAGCAAGAGGCCTGAGAACTAAAAAGGCCAGGCTCACCAAGCCATTTATCTCTCCGCCCTTCAATTAATCCCACACCTGTTTATTGGCCATGTTGGCACAATAAACTAACTACCTCAGTTCCTTAGAAACAAGGATGGCAGGACATTATCTCATGTATTTTGGACATAGCTTCAGGAGAGCCCAGTCCCTGAGAAACGACTTCCTGGCTGGCAAAATAGAAGTAAGTGAAAAAGAGGAAGACTGTCTGCAAGCTGAATTGACTGAAATATAGCAACAACTGTGAGGAATTGACTCCTATATCTATCCCTTGGAGCGCACGAATTCAAAATCCAAGAGAAAGATCAATTCTCCAGCTCTTCTTATGGGACTTAACCTGTCTAGTGTAGTTGAACAGCCAATCTAGACTTGCAAGCACTTTATCTACTTTATCTGTGGTAAGTGCTATGGCCTACGGTCTGCCTGAGGTAAACCTCAACAACCAGTAGATGGCATCACCATTTAATACTAATGCTTGCCCAACTTTCAAACTAGTTATTTATAATTAAGGTTAAACCATTACACAGATTCTGGTGGTGCAGTGGTTAAAGCTCTTGGCTGAGAACTGGAAGATTATTTGTTTGACCCCAACAGTGGCTTCACGGGAGAAATATGTGACAATCAGCATTGGTCACAATTTACAGCCTTGTACACTGTGGTAGTTACATCATCTGTTGTCAATTTTAGACTTAAGAGTGAAGGGGTGGAGTTTAGCCTGTCAATCAGGTCACAGCTTGATAACCTCATTTTGGAGGTGCTAAGATGATACATCTTAGCGGATGCAGTACACATGCTCACTCCCTGAGGGACATTTCAGCTGGCCAGACACATGGAGCAAGGCTAGTGCCCTGAGCTGGAGAAGCCACGTAGAGACCCCTGCCAGCTCTGAGATGCTTACACCACCACTGGATCCACAAGACTTTCCGCCCATTGGCCTGGGATCTTTCTGCATTCGGCATCATTGCATGTGTTTTATGAGTCTGAAGAGTAGTTTATAGATTGGTATCGGACATATTGGGCTAATATTGGACTTGTGGACTTAATCTGGACTGGGCTGGGATGTTTTCTCAATATTCCATTGCTCTTGTATCTAAAGCTCTTTCTTACACATATAAGTGTCTCCCTGGATTTGTTTCTCTAGTCAACCAGGACTAACACATCCACTATGCTGTCAGGAAGGTCCAGGCCCTGGAGAAGGACCTCATGCAAAGCAGACGGGCAGCGAGCAAGAGGAAGGCCCTTGGTGAGATGGATTCACAGAGGCTGCAACCAAGGGCTCAAGTCTAAGAACAAGGGGTGAGGATGGAGAAGGACTGGGAGGTGCTTCCTTCTGTTGTACATAGGGCCCCTTCGCGTTGAACTGACTCGGTGGCACCTGGCAACAACAATAACAACACACCCTATGGGGCTGTTCTAGTCTGTCCTATAGTGAGTCGGGGCCGACGGCAAAGGGCTTTTGTGCTTCTGTGGTTCTGTCAGTTATGCAACTTCCTGGACTACCATCCCAACGACTTTGATTCATTCATTCAAAATTCTAGTTTAGCTTATTGTCTCTAGTGCAGGTGTCCTGGTATGGGCCAGGCAGCTAACCACAAGATCAATAGTTAGGAGACACATGAGTCTGTCTACTTCCATAAAGAGCTCCAGCCTCAGAGACCCCCAAGGTAGTTCTACTTTGTTCTGTACGGTTGCTATGAGTCAGAATAGATTGAATGACAGTAGGTTTGGTGTTTTGTTTTTTAAATCTGTAACGGTGCAGAGGGGAGTCCTGGAGGCATAGGGGTTATGAGTTCAGCTGTGATCTGAAAGGTCAGCAGTTCAGTACCACCAGCTTGCTCCGAGGGAGACGGACAGAGCTTTCTACTCGGATAAAAAGTTACAGAAACCCACAGGGGTAATTCTACCTAGTCCTTTGGGGTTGCCATGAGTCGCCATTCACTCAATGGCCGTGAGTATGGTGGCGCTGGGCCTTAAGCACTCGTTGTGAGCAGAAGGTTAGCAGCCTGCGCCCCCAGCCACTCCGCAAGACTCAGACGTGGCAGAGTCTGTTTCGGTAAAGGTCACGGCAGTGGCTTCGCTGGGTTGGAGTCACCCTGCGGAGTAACTCGTGGTTCCATCCACAACTCCGGGATCACGTCCCATACAAGATCATACAAATCCTTAGCAATGTTATCCAGTTTTATCATGCAGAATATGTGATACATATAGTTGTGAATTGAATAAATGCCCTGTTCCTTATGAACACTGACAACAAAATTCTTTTGTAAAATCTGTCTACACAGCATTACATTATTAGAATCTGCAAGGAAGTTTCAAACTCAAATATTTTCTTAACCAAGATATCTACCCTATTTAAACTAGGTGTTGTTGTTAGGTGCCTTCAAGTTGGTTCCAACAGGTAGCAACTCTATGGGCAAGGGAACCAAACACTGCCGAGTCGTGCCATCCTCACAGTTGTTCCTGTGCCTGAGCTCATTGTTGCAGCTACTGTGTCGATCCATCTCACCAAGGGGCTTCCTTTTTTTCACTGCCCCTCTACTTTACCAAATGATGTCCCTCCCTAGGACTGGTCTCCCCTGATCACTCACTCACTCACGCACTCACTCACTCACTCCCATCGTGTCAATTCATAGCAACACTATAGGACAAGGTAGAATTGGCCCTGTGAGTTTCTGAGACTGTAACTATAGAAGAGTAGAAAGGCTCCTCTTTCTTCCTCAGAGTAGCTGGTGCCTTTGAACTGCTAACCTTGCAGCTAGTGACCCAAGGCATTACTCTGTCCACCAAATATGTCCAAAGTATATGAAATGAAGTCACGGCATCCTCACTTCTAGGGAGCATTCTGCCTGTACTTCTTCAAACACAGCTATAGGCTTCTCTCACCTAAAACAGGAATGTTCATCGCATTTGTGAGATAGAGACAGGATGCTGTTGGAGTTTTCTATTTTGATTCCCTCGAGATCATAAATCTTGTCTCTTTTCTAAGATCGTAGCATGCCCATGCATCATTCTGGAGCAAAGATGCATTCATTTCCCCATGACAACTTGTCGGAGTGAAAGAATAACTGGTGTAGTATTAGAAGCAAAGCAGGAGCCACAACAGAGACCAGTGCCTGTCGTAGTCATCCCTGCATAAGCCATTCTTGTGTAACTTGCGGTGACTTTGCATTAGCACGCCTGCAAACTTGCTCAGCAAGTGCTTTTGGGGCACCTAGCAGGGGCAAAGCTCTTGGTTTCAGTGCTGAGAAGTCCAAGATAAATCAGGAATCGTTCACTGAGAGACCAATCGGGAGTCAGACATGGTGGGTAGCTCCTGTAATAGAAATACCGAAAGAGGAGGGCTTTAAGGAACAGGAATGTATTTTTTCACAGTTCAGGAGGCCAATAGCGCAAACGGAGTGAATTCCTTCCTTAGCGTTCGTCAACGTGTATGCTCCTCACAGGTGTCAACTTTCCATCATAGGTGTTGCTATGGGTCTTCTCATCTTTTTATAACTCAGAAAGCATTCGGTTCAGAATCCACTCTATACCAGGATAACCTTATTAAAATAACAAAAGAACATTCCCTCCCAAACAGGGTCACTTCACAGGTAGGCAAACCAAACCAACCCATTGCCATCGAATGGATTCAGTCTCTGGCCACCCACCAGATGTGTTTCAGGGTAAAACTGCTCCTTAGGGTCTTCCTGACTGTAATCTTCATGGAAGTGGATCACCAGGCCTTTCTTCTGTGGTACTCCTAGGTAGATTCTAATAGCCAACCTAGAGGTGGTTGACAAGACAATGCTTGTGCCAAGCAGGGACCCCTCTAGAGGTACAAGGGCAGGAATTCAACACATATTTGGGGAGGGATAGAATTTCCTCCATGACAGAGCCTCTGGTGGATAGGAATGTGCCGGGAGGGGAAGGGAGCACAAATAGGGGGTGTTCCCAGGCACGGTGGTTGGAGAAGGAAAAGACGGAGCGCAGGCTGGAGCGTGAAGGCTTGGTTAGCCGGATTGGGGGCTGGAGCACATTCTTGGAGGCTGCAGAAAGTGAGAGGCTAGGACCTGGGTAGTCACCTGAGGGCCAGTCTGTCTGCTTTGAAGAATTTTGTTAAAGACGGGCTAGAGAGGCACACAGGGTCAGGATCAAGAGGCTGTTTGATAAAGGGTCTGGATTCCCCTGTAAGACAAAGGAGAGCCATTCCACGGTTAGTGAGTGACAGGCTGGGTCGATTTGGGTAAACATTCCTGTCCTCGTGGTCTGTGGATGCTGGCCTAGACCGAGGCAGGAGCAGTCCGAGCAAGCAGGAGAGAGGCTGCTGCCCAACTGCAGACATCCCGAAAGGCTGGCTGTGGCAAGAGGAGTGACAAGTAGGCAGAGAATGTAGAGAGAGGGCATAAAGAGGCCGTTCTTCAGTCTAGATCAGCAGGCAGAAGTCAGAGCGACCATGACAGTCGCTCGTTCTTGAGTCAGGAAAGTTGAATCCTGCTGTTCTGTTCATCCCACTACCAGCACAGTCACTTCTACAGCTGAAGTCCTCTATTTGGGGTCATTGGATCAAATCGCCCAGCTTGCTCTTAAAAGCCGTGGCGCTGGGCCTTCCCACAGTGCGCCTGGAACGCCCTTCACTTTCAAGTACATAAAGCAGTGAGGAGCGAGGATTTACGGCTCTCAGAGGGGCCTCCTGTTTACGTTCATCTGCCCATTAAGCAGCTTCATGCTGGATTAATGGCCTGGGCTGTGCATCTGGGTGTGCAGCTATGATGCTGAGGGAAGGGCTGACTGGTGCTTGTTGGGAGAGGCCAGTCTGAGGCCACTTAATGGGAGCCTCAGGCCAACGTCAGATACAGCTGAAATCCCTCTTAACCTCTCTCGATCCCCACCCACCAGGTCTCTGCTCCCCACCCACCAGCCCTCCACAGGCTATAGTTAAACTCATCCTGGGTTTCTATCCATCTGGGTACCATCCTTACGGAAACTCCTATAGCACTGTATGATAAGCAGATGCTATAAGAGAGACAGAGATATCGGCTTGTCTTTGTAATGCTTGGATTTTATTCCCTGCAATCAAGTCATATATGCATAAAGGGGCGAAGGTTCAAACACAAACCCTTCATTTCCTTTCCGTACAGCCTCTTAGTGGAGATGGCTTACTCAGTCCCGGGGTAGATTCTGTCTCAGGGGCTTGCAAGGAGGATAAACATCTTGCAAGGAAGCTCCTTGGTTCTGGGGCTGTGGTCAGCAGCACTTCCTTAGAAGGAGAACACGGCTCCTATGCCTCTTGGCCCGGGAAACACAATAGCTGCCAAGTGCAGGAAGGAGCAAGCACTGGCCACCTCAAGGAGAGAATGATGTTCAGTGGTCTTGTTTCTGCTGCTTGTAAATCTGTTTCGTAAATCTGTTTCGTCAGTCTGTTCCTTTGTGGTAGCTACGTAATTCCCCGTCAACTTGAAGTGTTGGGGTGGAGTCTCGCCTGTCAATCTGGTCTCAGTCTGATGGTGCCTCCTTGTGGGCATGACCTCCTGATATGGCAGATCCTGGGAACCTCCCCTTCTCTCTGCCGTCACCTTCCTGCTATTGAGTCCCCGGAGAGCTGCCAGAGCCACCGCCATTGCATTCACAGCCAGTGATGTGCCTGCAATTCTGCATCATTACATGTGGCTTTGTGAGTCTGAAGAGGGACTTGTGGACTAGTATCAGGCTTATGGACTCGTATTGGACATATGGACATGAGTTGGACTTGGCTGGGATGTTTTCTTGATAAATAATAACCTCTTGATATGAAGCTCTTTCTTACACGTATATGAGGGTCCTTGGATTGGTTTCTCTAGTCAACCGGGCCTAACACACCCTTCTAACATATGTGCCTAGTTTTGCTGATATGTTTTGTACACTTGGGGGGGGGGGTCTATTGCACAAGGGTTGTGACTTATTTGTCCTTTTCACAGTCTAGTGGTGTCACAGCACACTCCAAACATCCTCCTAAATCACATCACAGACTCCCCCGGCGGACTTGCTACAAACCTGTTTCTTGAGCCTGGGGTGGGGGTGGGAGTGGGTATGGGAGTTACAGCTCCCATGTGCTTGGGCTGACAGGCTTTTCCAGGATGAAGCTAAGAAAACAAGAGCACTGCAGGCTGAGCACTAGAGGATGTGCAGAGGGCAGGAGAATGGTCATCTGCCAAAGGAAAGAGATGTCTTTGGGGTTGGGGTGGTGTGTTAGGCTGGGTAGTCTAGAGAGAAAAAATGCAGTAACACTCATCTGTGTATCAGAAAGGGCTTTCTATCAAGAATTCTGTATCAAGAAGGCATTCCAGCCCGGTGTTAGTCCAATGTTAGTCCATACGTGCCTCTTCTGACTCACGTGGCAGCAGGCTGGTGACCCAGAAAGGTGAACCAGGAAAACCACAGGCTAGTGGGTGCAAAGTCACATGGCAGGTGGGAACACAGCAGGGCTCCCAAAGCTCTCAGGCTGTGGCAGCAGGGTCCCAGCAGGGAGGAAGGCAAAGTGACACAGAGAGAGAGTTCCCAGAGTCTCTCATGCGCATACAAAAGTCCACAAGCCCGAGGATGTGGTTTGAACTGCGGACCTTGCAGATCACAGCCCAGCTTGTAACAATTACGCCGCCAGGGCTCCTCCGGATGTGAACTTTAGTGAAGGAGAAAATAGTGCCCTATGAGAGGGAGATGCCGGGGTAGAGGGGTGGAGGGGACAAGCCATTGGGAGGTTTGATACGTTGTTGATGCTGTTGAATGGAAAACCAGGGATCTGATATGTAAACATGTGCCTAAGTCGCAATCAATCATTTTTTCAAAAGAGAAAGGAAAAATGTTAAAGCCACAAAACTCCTAGAAAATAACAGAGGACAGTGTCTTGTAACCTTGAGGCAGGCAACACTTTCTCAGAGAAAACACAAGCAGTGCTTTCTCAGAGAAAACTCCAAGCAAAATGAAAACGGGTTCTTTGGACTCCCTCAAAATGGAAAATTTCTGCTCATCAAATAACACTTTTAAGAAAAGTACTTCTTTTAAGGCAGGACATAAAAGCACTAACCATAAAAGAAAAGGCTATGCATTTAACTTCATCGGTGCTCTGCTCGCCTTCTCTTTGAAAGACGTCATTAAGAAAGTGAAGAAAAGCCACCCATTGGGAAAATGTATTTATAAAGCATATATCTGACAAGAGGCTGACATTCAGAATACTAAATGCCTCCTATAAAACAATTTTTAACATGACAAACAGCTCGATGAGCAATATGAACAAAGGGCTTGAACAATTTACAAAAGAGGGGACTCAAGTGGCCAATGCCCAACAAAAGGTGCTCAACCTTGTGTGCCATAGAAAAACAAACACAGATTAAACCATAGCAGGCTACCACTGAACACCCACTAACATGTTTAAATTAAGAAGACTGCTAGCACGGGTGTCAGTGACCAGATGAAGCCAATGTAACTTTCCTATGTTTCTGATGGAAGCTTAACGTAAATCTGCCTGCTTTGGAAACCTGGGTGGCGGTGGTGTGCAATGCCACACTAAAGTTTGGGTCTAGTTGCTCTACTGCTCGCTATTTATCCATGAGAAATGAAAGCCTGTGTCCACCAGAGAAGACTTGTGCAAGAATGTTTCTAGTAGCTCTCTCTTCACAACAGAAAAACATCGAAAGCAAGAGCAAAGACACTTCTTAATGTCGGTAGATTTCTAAAATGGAATAGCAGTTGAAAATAATAATAGCAATAAACAGATACCCGCAGCCACATGATGAATCTCGTAGTAGTGTGGCAATTCAAGAGTTCCTATGCCAGGGCTCAATTTACATGAAGTTTACGGTTAACAGGCAACACAAATCCATGGCAATTGAAAGAAGACCGTAGGTGGCCTGTGGGACTAGAAGTCGCTGTAGGAGAGATGGAGGAGTCCACGGATGAATGGATGGATGGGATGTCCGACGTGTCTGGGTATGGGTTAAGTGGGTTTTCGCTGGATTCCGCATTGGTTGCTGTCCAGTAGATCCCGACTCCTGACCCCGTGTGTGTGAGTAGACGTGTGTGAGACAGCGTTTGCAATGGCTGCTTTCCCAGAATGTGCTCCCCAACCCTTTCTTCTCAGCTGCCTCATTGTGGACTGGAAACCGCAGCCTTTCGGTGACGGCCAAGAGTGGTCATCATTTGCACACCCAGGGCTCCCAAGAGACCCGTGTGTTGGTTGAGAACATGTTGAGGAGTGCACTGGACATCTTTGCATTTCACTCTATGTAAACCTTACTTCTGTCACAAAGGTGAATCTATAAGCTGGGTGCCCATGGTAGACACTTCTAGCTTCTGCCACGGACCCATCGGAGGTGCAGGTGCGGCAGAGCGAGCTTTTCTCCTTAAATCTGAAGGGCCCTTTCCTCCTTTCCTGATCCTTTCAAGAATTGAAAAATGCATATTTAATGAAACATTAAGTGCCAAACATTTGTTTCTCAAGAAACTTAATGGTGGTGGCACAAGTAATATTACACTAAGGCTATTGCTGCGAGCGAGATGAAGCAAGATGCTTACTAAGTCTTGAGTGGAAAACTGATGATCTGCTCTGCAAATGTTTACCCACTTAATAACAAAAAGTGATTTTTGTTTAAGTTGGTGATGGTGGTGACGTGTGTCTATTAGTTATCGACACACACCATCATGAAGAATGGTATCACTGATCATGTGACTATGTCCAAATTGAAGAGGCATCAGCATCTACTTTTGAAACCTCAAGTACATCTTATGAAGTTGCCCCTCACGTTGACCATTAAACACGGGGTGCTGCAGATGGTGGGACTAGCTATCCCTTTATGAATCTTGGCTTTCAGGTAAAACAAACTACCTTCTTATATTACTTTCGCTCCTTCTTTTCCCTCTGTATGTAAAACAAGAAGTGGATGGATGGATGGATGGATGGATGGATGGATGGATGGATGGATCCAAGGAAGAAAGAAGCCACCAAGAGGTAAGTGGTGCTTCAAAAAGACATCCGTTCATATGTGTAAATAATAATAACAATACATCATTTGTAAAGTGTTTGCGGGGCTGGTTGGATGGGGGAGGGAGGGGATAAAGAGGAGCTGATTTCAAATGACTCAAAAAGAAAGAGAATGTTTTGAAATTGTTGATTCCAGCATTTGTACAGGTCCACTTGATAAAATGGATGTATAGATTGTTATAATAAATGCAAGAGTCCCCAATAAAATGATCTGTTAATTAAAAATAAATAAACTTAACAAAAAGTAAAATACATCAATTCATCCTAATTATTGTTCAATTTTTTTAATCTAGTCCATATAATTCCAATAAATCTTCTTGAAGTTTTTTCTGTTGAAAGTAAAATACATGAGATGACCATGATTGTTATTACATCTATTACTTTCTTATCAACCTGGTTAAGACCCAAAGGTCAGGTTTTAAGGTGAAGAAGAAATGATGGCCACATCAGATCCCAAGCTGGAGGATAACGATATCATTACACAATTGCCAAATGACATCATTACACAACTGCCAAATCGTTCAGAATCACAGACCAGCCAAGTGCATGCATAAAACTGTAATCATCACAGCCTTGGCATTTGTTACTGCCAGGTGTGTGCCATTAATACACAAAATGGTTGGATCATAGATGTATCACTATTTTCATAAACATGAAATGTCAGATAATGAGATAGTAAATGAAGAGTAGGTGTATGTATATTCAGATAAAAAATTCACAACTGGAGAAACCATGATTATTTTGTGATTATAATATGAATGCAGATTTTTTTACACAATCAGTATTCTCACTAAAGACATCTACTTATCATTAAATGTAATGAATGTGAGTCATGTGAATCATGGTTACATCCAAATGCCAGAAGGAAAATTGCTTACAATCAAAATAACTGGGGGAAAAACCCAGTCATTGTCAAAATTCACAAGTATATCTTCATATACACAAAGTAACTGATCTACAAATTTTGCAACAGTGCTGATGTTAAGTACAATAAAGCAATTCTGTCTGATGTTATGTGCTTTCTCAACTTGCTGCTTGCCATCGCTATATCAGCAATGGTTGAGCCTTTGAGTAATGACTTTGTAAGTCCATATGAGTAGTCAACCATTGCATTGAACATTTTGGTAAAAAGTCTAAATGTAGTTATCTGATGTGCTAGGCTGAATTGTCTAGAGGAACAAATCCAGTGACACTCATATATGTGTAAGAGAGAGCTTTATATCAACAAGTACTCTTACATCAAAAGAAGGTATCCCAGCCTGCTCTGGGAACATAAGGACTACATTATGTTCAATGTTAGGTATACATATCCTCCAGTCTGTAAGTCCAGTACTAGTCCCCAGTCCCTCGTGAGGCTCATGCAGTTGCATATTGCTAATGCAGAGAGCGGAAGCAGGAGGCTCACAGGTCACAGGGTGCAGAGTTGAGTGGATCTAATGTCACTGGAAATTAGCAGGGTGCCAACAGCTCTCAGGGTTGATGGCTTAGCAGGAAGGTGAAGGGGCAGAAGGAGAGAGAGATCATCTCTGTTCATCTTGCTCTTATGCAAAAGGTTTATGATATCAAGGAGGTGTCATCAGGCTGCAACTTGATTGGCAGAGGAGTTTGACTCCACCCTTACCCAGGAAAGTCTAGTTGACATAATCTCTAACTACCATATATGTTGTTCAAATATACAGGTAGTCCCTGGCTTACAATATATTTGATTTACAATGAACCACACTGACGTGGTATTTTTTTCGTCTTTTCTTTCCACATTTAATCATTAGGAATAAGGACTACATTATGTTCAATGTTAGGTATACATATCTATTATGAAAATATACCTTATAGAATAAAAGACAAGCAAAGCAAATGTTATGATATATATCATCCTGCAATAACTAACTAACAAACACTATCTATGACTGTGTAGATAGAAATGCAAACTGAACAGATGTGGGAGGACAAATGGGAATGGGAATATGCCCATGAGTATATATAAGTTTGGCAAAGGTTATTTCTACATATATATTTCCATGTGTGTCAAATATATCCAAGGGTATTGTAGATCATACAGGGGACAAAGTTCTGAAACCTCTTAGCCAT
>NW_022111369.1:95888159-95892042 GCF_000313985.2 Echinops telfairi | reverse complement strand
CTCAAAAAGAAAGAGAATGTTTTGAAATTGTTGATTCCAGCATTTGTACAGGTCCACTTGATAAAATGGATGTATAGATTGTTATAATAAATGCAAGAGTCCCCAATAAAATGATCTGTTAATTAAAAATAAATAAACTTAACAAAAAGTAAAATACATCAATTCATCTAATTATTGTTCAATTTTTTTAATCTAGTCCATATAATTCCAATAAATCTTCTTGAAGTTTTTTCTGTTGAAAGTAATATACATGAGATGACCATGATTGTTATTACATCTATTACTTTCTTATCAACCTGGTTAAGACCCAAAGGTCAGGTTTTAAGGTGAAGAAGAAATGATGGCCACATCAGATCCCAAGCTGGAGGATAACGATATCATTACACAATTGCAAAATGACATCATTACACAACTGCCAAATCGCTCAGAATCACAGACCAGCCAAGTGCATGCATAAAACTGTAATCATCACAGCCTTGGCATTTGTTACTGCCAGGTGTGTGCCATTAATACACAAAATGGTTGGATCATAGATGTATCACTATTTTCATAAACATGAAATGTCAGATAATGAGATAGTAAATGAAGAGTAGGTGTATGTATATTCAGATAAAAAATTCACAACTGGAGAAACCATGATTATTTTGTGATTATAATATGAATGCAGATTTTTTTACACAATCAGTATTCTCACTAAAGACATCTACTTATCATTAAATGTAATGAATGTGAGTCATGTGAATCATGGTTACATCCAAATGCCAGAAGGAAAATTGCTTACAATCAAAATAACTGGGGGAAAAACCCAGTCATTGTCAAAATTCACAAGTATATCTTCATATACACAAAGTAACTGATCTACAAATTTTGCAACAGTGCTGATGTTAAGTACAATAAAGCAATTCTGTCTGATGTTATGTGCTTTCTCAACTTGCTGCTTGCCATCGCTATATCAGCAATGGTTGAGCCTTTGAGTAATGACTTTGTAAGTCCATATGAGTAGTCAACCATTGCATTGAACATTTTGGTAAAAAGTCTAAATGTAGTTATCTGATGTGCTAGGCTGAATTGTCTAGAGGAACAAATCCAGTGACACTCATATATGTGTAAGAGAGAGCTTTATATCAACAAGTACTCTTACATCAAAAGAAGGTATCCCAGCCTGCTCTGGGAACATAAGGACTACATTATGTTCAATGTTAGGTATACATATCCTCCAGTCTGTAAGTCCAGTACTAGTCCCCAGTCCCTCGTGAGGCTCATGCAGTTGCATATTGCTAATGCAGAGAGCGGAAGCAGGAGGCTCACAGGTCACAGGGTGCAGAGTTGAGTGGATCTAATGTCACTGGAAATTAGCAGGGTGCCAACAGCTCTCAGGGTTGATGGCTTAGCAGGAAGGTGAAGGGGCAGAAGGAGAGAGAGATCATCTCTGTTCATCTTGCTCTTATGCAAAAGGTTTATGATATCAAGGAGGTGTCATCAGGCTGCAACTTGATTGGCAGAGGAGTTTGACTCCACCCTTACCCAGGAAAGTCTAGTTGACATAATCTCTAACTACCATATATGTTGTTCAAATATACAGGTAGTCCCTGGCTTACAATATATTTGATTTACAATGAACCACACTGACGTGGTATTTTTTTCGTCTTTTCTTTCCACATTTAATCATTAGGAATAAGGACTACATTATGTTCAATGTTAGGTATACATATCTATTATGAAAATATAC
Source organism: Echinops telfairi (assembly GCF_000313985.2). Classification (NCBI taxonomy): domain Eukaryota; kingdom Metazoa; phylum Chordata; class Mammalia; order Afrosoricida; family Tenrecidae; genus Echinops; species Echinops telfairi. Next base: position 95,890,313 of record NW_022111369.1, on the reverse strand, counting down.
CTTATAGAATAAAAGACAAGCAAAGCAAATGTTATGATATATATCATCCTGCAATAACTAACTAACAAACACTATCTATGACTGTGTAGATAGAAATGCAAACTGAACAGATGTGGGAGGACAAATGGGAATGGGAATATGCCCATGAGTATATATAAGTTTGGCAAAGGTTATTTCTACATATATATTTCCATGTGTGTCAAATATATCCAAGGGTATTGTAGATCATACAGGGGACAAAGTTCTGAAACCTCTTAGCCATAATCATACATCCTGAGGGGATGAATCACTGGGATTGGGGACTTAGGACCCCCATCTCACTGGACATTTAACTGGGTCAATTGACATAGCACAGTCCACAAAGATAATTTTCTACATGCTACTTTGGTCAGCACAAAGCTCTCAGGGTTGATGGCTAGCAGGAAGATGAAGGGGCAGAGAGAGAAAAGCTTACATGCAGCCATTAGCAGTGAAATTATTGATCTCTCCTCGGAAACAAAGGGGAGTAAAGAAAAATGTTTTAAAACTCAAGGAAACAGTTAGTCCAAAGAATGGACCACACCCCCCTGAGATCAGAATAAGATGGTCCCTGGCAACCACTACTGACTGCTCTACTCTGGATCACAAGAGAAGGTCTTCTGGAGTGAGGGGGAAATGTAGAACAAATATTAAAATTATTAAATACCAGATGTACTGGTCTGCTAGAGACTGGTGGAACCCACGCAACTGTGGGTCTGAGATCCTTCAAGCCTGGAACTGAACCCACTCTGGGGCTTATCTGTAAGGTAAGCAATAGACAAGCCTATACAGGGCATAGCAACACCAGGAGAGCACATATCCACCAGCACAATCAACCCGCAGAGCAGCCTTTGGCCCCAAGCCAAGCGCAGCAGGAAGGTAAGCACATATGGAAAGGGGGGATCCTGTAGGAAGGGGGAAGAGGGCTGTTACATTGGGACCATTGCAACCAACGTCCCAAAACAAAACGTGTAATGAGCGGTTGAATGGGAAAGGTGATCCTCGGCTCTACAAACCTTCACCTAATTCACAATAAAAGGCTTTCCAAAAAGCAACGCGAATGTTGTTGGCGGGGAACTAATCTGTTCTGGAACTTTCACCTAAACTACAATTTTAAAAAATGAACGTCTATCTGTCTGGGAAGAGGAACAACAGAACGTTCCTTCGAAGCTAGCCTGGGAGACTTCACCTCCTGCACGGTGGGCTCCGCATCAGGAGAGATCCGGCCCTGGAGAAGGCCGTCACACTTGGTCAAGCAGAGGGGCAGTGGGAAAGGAGAAGACTCTTAACAAGACAGACTGACACAGTGACTGGGTCCTCTTTGGACTAAAACAAAGAACAGTGCTGAGCATGGCGCAGGAGCAGGTAGGGTTTCGTCCTGTTTCATGGAGGGTCGCTAGGAGTCGATTTGCAGCACCTCGCAGCACCACACAACACACACGCGTATGTTTATATATAATGATTCCAAGTCCCAAGTAGAAATAAAGATCAGATTTATACTGTCACTAGGTGCCATCAAGTCAGTTCCAACTCATAGGCCCCCATGGGCAACAAAAGCGAAACGCTGCCTGGGCCTGGGCCACCCTCACGCCTATTCTGCTGTTGGAGCCCATCGACGTAGAGGGACTGCTAATAAAAGGCAATCACGAGGGGAAAAATGTTAAATAGGAATGAAGTCAGAGTCATCAAAAACGAGACTTGACATAATTATTTTTCTCCTTTTTGAGGTTTATTGTATTGTTTGTCGTGATAATATTTATGCTAGTTTTAAGGGTTCTATGTGGTTCATGTTGGTCATTGTGAACACCAACAACACAATCAACATATAGACCCATTCTCTTACCCCCAAATGTTTCTCCATATCCCTTTGCATTTAATCCACCCCCTCATCCCTAGTCCCAAGCAACCACGGGACTGCTTTCTATCTCTGTAGATTTGTATAGCATAAAAACATTATATAAAAGGAATCATACAGCCTACTGTGCTGCATTCCCACTTTACATTCATATTCTACCCAAATAAGTGAGGTTTAGTTGCACCACGCTTGTGCCAACACTTGATAGTATCTGATTTCTTTGACTTTAACCGTTCTCGTAGCTGTGCATGCACACACACACACACACACACACACACACA
>NW_022111369.1:95886614-95888059 GCF_000313985.2 Echinops telfairi | reverse complement strand
AGGTTATTTCTACATATATATTTCCATGTGTGTCAAATATATCCAAGGGTATTGTAGATCATACAGGGGACAAAGTTCTGAAACCTCTTAGCCATCTGATTTCTTTGACTTTAACCGTTCTCGTAGCTGTGCATGCACACACACACACACACACACACACTGCAGTCAAGGTAATTCTGACACACAGTGACCGCTATAGGACAGAGCAGAACTGCTCCTTGGGGTTTCCAAGACTATAAAATCTTTATGGGGCCAGACAGCTTCATCTTCCTCCCATGGAGTGGTTTGTCATTTCAAATCGCTGAACTTTCCAGCCCAATTCTTAACCCATTGGGCCAGGAGGGCTCCTGAGTGGATGTGACACTGTATTTTATTATGATTATTTTGAATGACATCTCTTTGATGAAGTCAAACATTTTTGCACGGGCTGGCGAAGTTTTTTAATAAAAAAAATGTGGTTATTTAGAGAAAAACAACTTGCCAACAGAAAGGCATTCAAACTTATCTTTCATAAGCACAGGAGGAACTAAAAAATTCAACAATGAGCTTTCAAATAGTATCCAATATTAATGCTGAAATTTTGTCATTGCATTTCAGAATATCTCGTTTTGTGGACCCAATCATCTGTTGAAGCACCTATTTTTGTTGTACTTAGGCGATCCCAAGTTGGTTCTGACTCATAGCAATCACATATCCCACAAAACGAAATACTGCCTGGTCCTGCAGCATCCTCAAAATTGTTGTTGTGTTTGATGCGCCCATTGTTGCAGCCACTGTGTCAGTTATCTCTTTGACAGCCTTTCTCTTTCTCGCCAACTCTCTCTTTTACCGAACATGATGTCCTTCTCTGGGGCCTGGTGTCTCTTGATTCCCATAACCAGAGTCCGCCAGACCAAGTCTCACCCTCCTCACATCTAGAGAGCATTTTGTCCCTTTTTCTGGCAGTCCATGGAATATTCCATATTGTTTTCCAAGCCTGTAATTCAGAGCCATCAGTTCTGCTTCTTTCTTCCTTGTTGCACTGGAACGCCATGACAGGGAGGAGGGCTGCAATCACGCAGTCATACATAGAAACAACTTAACTGGTGAGGTTTCCTTACAAAAGATCTGTTAAGAGAGGTGTCAAGAATGAAGGCATATACATACATACATATACACATACACATTCATATACACACATCTGTGGAAATATTTGGGTTGGAATATCTACCCATTTCATCATGAAAAGTTAAGACAAAAGATCCTCCATTGCCATCTAGCTCAGAAGCAACAAAGCCCACATGGAAGAAGTACACCAGCCTGTGCGATCATGAGGTGTCAAAGGGATCAGGTATCAGGCATCATCAAAACAAAAAATCTTACCATAGTGAATAATGGGGGGAGTGCGGGGTGGAGACCCAAAGTCCATTTGTAGGCCACTGGAGATCCCCTTGCAGAGGGGTCTC
>NW_022111369.1:95883646-95885711 GCF_000313985.2 Echinops telfairi | reverse complement strand
AAAACAAAAATATCCTCCATTTAGCCGAGCTGTGTGTGACATGGTTTAACCTTCCTGGGACATAGAAGGAGACCTGGCTGCCAGCGTCTGGCGAGACCATAAAGTAGGGCAGAGCATACACCCCCTCTTCTCCTTGACCTGGAACCACCTGGTGAGGTGTGTGCTCCCAGGTGTTAGTGTTGGCCTGCCAGGCTCCAAAGTCCACCAGTAATCACTTCCCTGCCTTTCCACATGGGCATAGCTTTCAAGCATAGTTGGTATTGTTTTCTGTTAAGAAAAGTCATCTGTGTACATTGCAAGAAAAAACCAAAAAACTTCTTTCTTTAAGTAAGGCATTATGATACAGTGTATCAAAGAAAGTAAGAGTCACCTCCAATTATGCTGCCCCGAGAAGACCCCGGCGAGCATGTTGCTTGCTCGTCTGTCTCCATGTTTTCTGTGTACAAACATATGGTCACTTTTTAATATACAAACTAGAGATCACAAAATAGACTTTTCCAACTTTCACTATATTTTGTAATACAGGCACATATGCTATGGATCGATATCCACATATGTCTGTGCATATATGCATATATCTGGAGCCCTGCTGGCGTTGTGCAAACAGCATTGGACTGCTAACTGCAAAGTCACCTGTTCAAACCCACCAGTTATGCCCCAGGAGGAAAAGAAGGCTGCCTGATTCCACAAAATTTACAGCCTCCGAAACTCCATAGAGGGTGGATGCTAATGGGTTTGGTGGTATGTGTCTGTGTATATGTATGTATTTCTATATATCATATATATTTAAATTGCTAGTTGGGTGAAGGTTTATAGAGCAAATCAGTTTATCATTCAACAATTCATGCACATTTTGCTTTACATAATTGATTGTCATGTCTACAAGGTACCATCACTCATCCTACTTGTGCTTCCCATCTCTGTCCCTCCCCATCGTCAACCCTTCTGAACTGTGCCCTTGAGTGAGTGCTGCCCCTTGGATCTGAAATGCTTGATTATTCTAAGAGTCCATACCTTCCTAATGCTGTTGCTCTCTTTGGAGACGTTACAACTTTACACTGTGTTATGAGCACCCTTCCCTGTCAACAAATAGACGTCTTAAAACTCTATCGTCATTGAGTTGATTCTGGCTCATAATGACCCTGTAGGACAGACTGGAGTTGCCTGTTTGGGTTTCTGAGACTTTACATCTTTACAGGAGTAGACAGCCTCATCTTCTTCCCTAGGAGCAGGTGGGCTGGAACTGCTGACCTTGTTAGCTGCTTAATGCTTAACCCACTATGCCAGCAGAGCTATCTTCCCCAAACCAAACTCACTGCCATCAAGTAGATTCTGACTCCTAGGGACTTCCCTGGATGGGGTAGGACTGCTCCGGTGAGTTTCTAAAACTGTAAGTCTTTATGGAAATAGAAAGCCTCCTCTTTCTCCCACGGAGCAGCTGGTGGTTTTGAAGTGCTGACCTTTCAGTTAGCAGCCCAACACATAACCACTAGGCCATTGATGTCTTAGAACCTACCAAAATCCTGGCAGGCTATCCACACTCCCAGTCAAAGGCTCTATTTGACTTCAGCTCAATACAGTCAGGGAAAAGTTTCAGAGCCCAAAGAGGCAAAGACCACTTAGTGGTAAGCCAAGTCTACACCTCAGGGCAAATTGTTTCCAACTCTCGGCCCCAAACCAAAACCAAACTCACTGCCAATTCACACCCAGTCAATGCCAGTTCACAGCGACCCTTTAGGCTCCTGTGAGTTTCCCAGACTGTAACTCTTTACAGGAATAGAAAGTCCTGTCTTTCTCCCTTCTGTGTACAGGTGATATATTAATTCCCCATAACAAATTACCACAAACCAGATGGCCAAAAGAACAAAAAATTTTTCTCCCACAGCTCTGGAAAGGAGTGTGTTTGTTTAGGGTGGGGGCTGGCCATGGTGAGAGTCTTTATTTATTTATTTATTCAAATTTTATGGTGAGACAGGTGACAGCTTAACGAGCAGATCTGTTTTCCAGTTGACAGTTTACACATATTTTGTTCATATCATTGATTTCAGTCCCCACAAGTGACATC
>NW_022111369.1:95875110-95883321 GCF_000313985.2 Echinops telfairi | reverse complement strand
TGGCCCGAGAGCCAGAGAGGGCCCTGGGAATCGGGGAGAGCCTCCAAGCCCAGAGCTGGGGAGAACCTCCTTTCTTTATTGCTAACCACGCATTATATCACTTTAGGGGGACATGATTACAGAAGCATAACAGGAAGACATGAGCTAGGGGTGTGTCTATAGGAATGGGAAGGTCTAAGGGTATACATGTGACAAGATGGGTGGACCCTAGATTCATGATGGCAGTCTAATCTTGTTCATCCTTGGGCAGGTTTGACCTCTCTGGTGTCTCCTACAAGGAAACAGACAACTACTATCCTTATCAGAAGGAAGTGGGCCCTACTTGCTGTGGGATAAACAGTGATGTCTGCTTGATCTAGACAGCTGATAACTCTCAGGGAGAATGACCGCCAATCCACTCCTGATGACCTCCAAGTGTACAGTCATTCTCACGCAGCTAAGTCTGGTATATATCTGGGGGAGACAGCTTGAGAGAAATCCTTCTGTTTCCCACACTTGTCCTCTTGGTTTTTCCTGTTTCCAATCTTCTTGTCCTGATTCTTCTGAACTGTGTCCTTGGGTGAATGCAGCCCATGTGATCTAGACGTTTGATTATTCACAGGTATGTACCATTCTGGTATTATTATACCCGTATAGGTCTGTCGATTGTTTGAACACGCTCAGCATATCTTAAACTGAAAGAAGTAAGAAAAAAGTCAAGCCTCGAGTGGCAATATTGAAAGATTCTATGGACAAAATATTGAACGATGCAGGGAGCATCAAAATGAAATGGAAAGAATACACAGTCATGGTACCAAAAAGAACTACTTGGCATTGAGCCATTTTAAGAGATAGCATACGAGCAAGAACCAATAGTATTGAAGGAAGAAGTCCAAGCTTCTCTGAAAGCATTACCAAAAACAAGGCTCCAAGAATTGATGCACTACCCACTGAAAATCTTCAACAGGCTGATGAAGCACTGTAAGCACTTACCCATCTGTGCCAGGAAATTTGGAAGACAACTACTTGGCTGGAAGAGATCCATATTTGTGCCCATTCCAAAGAAAGGCAACCCAACAGAATGCTCAAATGATAGAACAATATCACTGATATCACACGCAAGTAAAATTTTGCTGAAGACCAGCCAACAATGGTTGCAGCAGCACAGTGATAGAGAGCGGTCAGAGGGTCAGGCCAAATTCAGAAGAGAGTTTGGAATGAGGGATATCATTGCGGATGTCAGATGGATCTTGACCGAAAGCACAGAATACCAGGAAGATGTTCCCTTGTGTTTTATTGACTATGCCATGGCATGCAACTGTGTGGATCATAACAAACAATGGATAGCCTTGAGAAGGATGTAAATTCCAGAACACTTCATTGTGCTCATGGGGAACTTGCACATGGATCAAGAGAGAGTCGTGGGAACAAAGCAAGAAAATCCTGAAAAGTGTAAAGTCAGGAAAAGGTGTGTTTCGGGGCTGTATCTTCTCAGCACGCTTTTTCAATCTGTATGCAAAGGAAATAATCAGAGAAACTAGATGATATGAACAAAGATTCAGTATTAGGAATGGAGGAAGTCTTATGAACAACCTTTGATATGTAGATGACACAGTCTTGCTTGGATCCACTTTCAATAGTCATGGAAACAACAGTCAAGGGTCATAGGACGCATTGCTTGGGGGCAAATGTGCTCTTTAACCATTGCAACAAAGTTGTTACATTGAGGACTAAAGTGTGCCTGACCTAAACCGTATTTTCTTTTTTAATAAATTGTTTTTCTGGGGGCTCGTACCACTCTTATCACAATTCATCCATCCATTGTGTCAAGCACTTTGTACATTTGTTGCCATCATTTTCAGAACATTCCTTTCTGCGTGAGCCCTTATAAACCATGCTATTTTCAATTCCCTCCTATGGAGGAAAGTTGGACAAGCAAAGCAAGATTATGTATTTGAATTGTGGCGCTGGTGAAGAATACTGAAAGGAACAGGCCTGCCAAAAGAACAAACAAGCCTGCCTTGGAAGAAGTGTGCTCTTGGAAGCCAAGAGACTTGGTCTCATGTTGACCTGTTGTCCGAAGAGACCAGTCCCTGGCGAAGGACGTCATGCCTAGGAAACCAGAGGGGCAGCAGACAGGAGGAAGCCCTTGGAGGAGACAGACTGGCCCAGTGGCTGCAACAATGGGCTCAAACATAAGAACCACGGTGAGGGTGGCACAGCGCCTGGCAGGGCTTCAGTCTGCTGTGCACAGGGTCGCTGTGAGTGGGAACCAACTTGGAAGCAGCCAACAACAACGACAACATTGTTTAACTGAAATTGAGCCACGGGGACGAGATCATTTCCAGACAGGTCTCTAAGAGCCTAGTATCAGAGGGTCTACTACTTTCTGTCTCACCAGTAAGCCTGGGCTCTTTTATGATTTTGAGTTTTGTTCCACATTGTTCTCCCACTCTGTCCAGGACCTTGTAATGTGATCCCTTTCAGAGTGTGTGGTTGTGGTAGCCAGGTACCATCCAGTTCTGGTCTCAGAGTTGTGGAGACTGATATTCACCACACCTGATAGTTTTGGGGTAGGGACTGGCACCTCCAGAAAACCAACCTTGTGATTTAGAATGGCGACTTTGACCCATGCAATCACAGTCGACCTGGAGACTGAAATCAACCCCAGGTAAAAATCAATCCATCAAGTATGCTTCCATCATGAAGGCTGAGGAAGCGCTGGTGTCATAGTGGGCAGTGAATTGTAAGATCAAGTAGTTCAAACTCTCCAGCTTCTCAAGAGAAAGATGCGGTTCTCCTTCCCTAAGGATTACGGCTCCGGAAGCCGTGTGTACTGTCACTATGAGAAGGAAGCGACTTGGTGGCAGTGGGTTATGAAGCCTTTAGATGCGGATTCTCAAGGAAGGAGCTGCCTGGGTGGGCAGTGTTTTATTTTATATTTTTAGCTGTCGCAGCATTGGCCCCTGACTCATATTGACTCCCACCATGTGCCAGAGAGCAAAATGCTGCCCTGTGCTCGGCCACCCCATCATTGTTTGCAGATGAAATCGTTGTGGCCCAGAGTGTTTGGGAAGCAGCTGGTGACTGGCCTTGTTGCTTTGGTTCCTCTCTCAGACAACGAGAGGGAATAAAATCGATAGGTTTTCCTTTCTTCTTCATCTGGGAGCCGCTCTGCTCAGCATCAGAGCACCGTGCCAGCCTTCGCTGACAGATGGGTGGTAGCTTCACTTGAGGAGCTTTGGCTGGAAAACTATGAGCAAGGGAAAATTCCATACTTTACAACACCCGTCAAAACAGACCCAGGCTTGTAATGCTCCCACTCGGAAGCCGCATGTGGCACATCCCCTGACAGCCCATTGCCAAAGCCAGTCACGGGGCCCATCCTGACAGCACAGAAGTGGGGAGGGGCAGCCTTCCCCTAGCAGATGAGATGCTGTTCTGCTGTTAGGTGCCGACCCATAGCGACCCTCTGTACAACTGAAGGAAACACCGCCTGGGCCGTACGACCCTCACAATCGTTGTTATGTGTGAGCCCACTGCTGCAGCCATCACGTCAATCCGTATCAAGGGTCTTCCTCCTTTTTTGTGTGTGCAGACTTGATACTTTATCAAGCATGAGGTCCTTTGCCAGGGGCTGCATCTTCCCGACAACATGCTCCGGGGACGTGAGATGAAATCTTACCACTCTCTTGATCATGCGCTACCAGGCCTCCCACAACCAACTCACCACTGATTTGGATCACTTGTTGTTCCCTTGTCCCTGGGTTTGTTAACACCACTTCCTTTCCCCCCATCTCCTCCTCTCCCATGTCCCCCCCAGAACTGTCAGTCCCGTTGTTTTCTCCTCCAGATTGTTCATCCAGCCTATCTTATTTAGACAGACCTGCGGAGATAACAACATGCACAAAAACAAGACAGAGCAAAACCAAGCAACAAAAAGTCTTACCACTCTCATGACTAAGGATCACTCGGCTCTCTGTCTTCCGAGACAAATGTGTTGGTAATTCTGGCAGTCCATGCTCCTTACAATAGTCTCTGCCCCCTCCACAAGGATTCCTTCTCTTTATTCATTGGCCAGATTGCACAGGCAATGGAGGTGATGGAAACACCATGGGTTGGTATTAGCTGATTAGAGACAGCCCCCAAACAAAAATCCACCGTTGGTGGGGTACTCCCACTTTCGGAGACAGTAAAGGGCAGTGTGGACCTGCCCCATTGACTTTCCAAGGCTGTAATCCTCGCAGAAGCAGACTGCCACGTCTTTTCTCAAGGAACCACAGGAGGACCAGAGCTGCTGGCTGGTTACCAGCCCAATGCTGATAACCACAGCCCCGTCAGGTTTAGAAAGACATGCTATTATATAAGTCTTTCCATATATTCATTGACTTCTCTCCACAGTCCTGTTACGCTCTCCCTTTTTCAGGTCAGGAATGTGAGCTACAGAGAGGTTAAGTAACAGGCTCAGTGTCACACAGCTAGTTAGCTAGCACAGCTGGGATGCCTTGTTTTGAGCCCAGAAACTCTCGCGTTAGGGCCTATCCTCTTAACCTCCCTGGGGAAGGCACATTCATTGAGTCAGCAGTTCAAACCCACCAGGCACTCCAAGGGGGAAAGATGAGGCTTTCGGCAGTGAGATTAGTTTTTGAGTTTGGTTGGCAGGTTAAACCCACTCAGGCAAACCTTTGAAGAAAGGCCTGGTATACTTTTCCCTAAATTCACATAGAAAAAACTACAGAGCCCAACAGAAAAGTGGATGAAGGGAGACAGTGGTCGGTGTAAAACATGAAAAAAAAAATTTAAGTTATCAAGGGTTCATGTGGGGGGTGGGGGGTGGAATGAGCTGATATCAAGGGCTCAAGCAGAAAGAAAATGTTTTTAAAATGATGATGGCAGCATCTGTACAAATGTGCTTGAAACAATGGATGGCTGGATGGATTGTGATAAGAGCTGTAAGAGCCCCCAATAAAATGATTTTATAAAAAGAAAGAAAGCAAATCTTATGGAGTTAAAAAAAAGACAAGGAAAACCCTACAGAGCCGAGTTCTACTGGAATTGATGGCCACTGGCCTGGTCACTTGGTTTCTCCTTAAGACAACTGGAGGGAATAAAATCGATGGCTTTTCCTACTTCTTCATTCAAACACTGTGTCTTGAATATTTCCAAGATGCCAAGAACAACAACAGGCTGGGAATATAATTGTGAATGAGGGAAGCCGAAGTCTTGCCTGCTTTCTCCCTGGACACTGACGGGGAACGGCGGAAAGAACGAGGCTAGTGGTGGAGTGGGTTCTGTGCTAGACTACTAACTGCAAGGTCAGCAGTTTGAACCCACGAGCCCCACCAAGGGGAAAAGACGAGGCTTTCTGTTTCTGTCAAGATCTAGGTCTACTCTGCCCTGTAGGGTCACTACGGGTCGGGTTCACCTCAATGGCAATGAGTTTGGTTTGGTGGTTTGAGTTATTCCTCAAAGGAGGAGACTTGGTGATACAAAGCTTAAGCACTTGGCTGCCCTCCTGAAGAAGGGCAATTTGAACCCACGCCGTGGCTCCAAGGGAGGAAAGCCTGGTGATCTGCTCCCATCAGGACTGTGGCCTAAGGATCCCAGGTGGCAGTTCTGTTTTACCCCAGGGGGTCATAGTTAGTCAAAATCAACTTCACAGCACCCATTGACACCCCTCTGCCAGCACGCATTCACCATCATTGCAACGACCTAACTCACACCACGACCACCACCGAAAATCAAGAGGAAGGAAGGAAGGGGGAACGTGAACCAAATGGCATCAAATCTGTACAAAGAACCAGGAGCTTAACTGTTTCCGCCACTTCTTCTGACATCATCATTGTCAACAACTGGTACTGTTGGGGTGAGGGGGTCCCCAACACGTGAATGGGTTATCAGGAGCAACTTTGCGGTAGCGAAAAATATTAAAGACAGATAGACAGTGGGGCTCAGGGGCTCCTCATCCCATGTCAGGACTGAGAGAATGTATTTTCCAATGGACATATATCACAGGGCTTACAAATCTTTCATAAGGCATGTACATCATAGTTAAGAAGAAATATCATAAGCGGGTAATATAATAAGCAAGCAATGAGGTGAGTCAGCATCTTGACCTAGTGCTAGTTGACCTTGAGCCCACCTGAGCCCTCCCCAGGGGCAGTGATGGTTGATCGGTATCAGCAAGAGATATCAAAACAGAGTTTGCTACATTTTGTGGTGGGTTGGCTATAGAACCCGATTGCTTTTATCTACAGATAACCTTTAGGCACTGTGAAGTAGCCAGACACAGCAATGATTCATCTTATACAGTAGCTCCTCTATGATAGTTCTTTTATGGGGAGGTGATTACAGGGGTTGTGTTCAGTCATGAGAATGTATATTAAGATTTATTTATGTCTCATACCCGTGAGAGTCCTCCCCCACCAGAGTCGGCTTTCCAGACCCATAATTATGAGCTTGGATGACTTAGCTGCATTACATTCTCATCCCAGCCCTCAGTTTACTACATGGTACTGCCTGGGCACTACCCAATTGGAACAGCTGGTGTTCCATCGGGCTCAGCTCCAGTCCGGTCCCTATGCTCTGAGGTAGACATCTGTGCCTATTGGGGAAAGGTACCCTGGTAGTGCAATGGTTACGTGCTCAACTACTAACCAAAAAGCCAGCAGTTCGAACCCACCAGCCTCCCCGTAGGAGACAGCTGTGCCAGTCTGCTTCCATAAAGAGGTCAGGCTTGGAAACCCTGGGCGGGAAGTTCCCCTCTGCCTGGAAGGTTGCTTTGAGTTTGCAGGGACGTTTTATGAGGCATGTTCTTGTTCTGTTGGGTCCCCTGGGAGTTGTCCTCTCGCAGCTAAGAGTCATTCTGAAAATCGAGTCAGCATAGAGGAAAGGAGACAAAATATGAAAAACAAATTAATAATAATAATAATAATAATAAAATCCCTTCAACAATATCTAAGCTCCTGGGCCCAGCCTGAAATCAGCGTGGCCCAGACTTCTCAGTGACACGCATCCTTCCCTTCTCTTACTACAAAGTTTAAGGGTATAAGCTGAGTTTCTGAAATCAAAAGGGCCTATGTCCCCGTGTCCTCCCCGCTTTTGAAGTTCCAATGCCAAAGATGCTCTCCCATACCCTAAAAAGAACAGGAGAGAGTTGCATTTAATTATCAAGAATGAACCTGAGGAAGGTAGACGAGCTCAGGTGGGAGCCACCAGTTTCCTAGGCCCCACCTCCGGAAATGCACACCCCGTGTGCTGTCACCCGAGCCTGCAGTTTATTTCAGGGAACCAGAACCGCAGCACGGAGATGACTTGGCCACCGTCTGCGGGGATAGACAGCAACGTGCCCAGTCTCTTATCTCCGCACGACAAAGATTTAGTACCCCAAAGTTGCAGCGATGGCTCATATTTATAAAATTCATCACAGCCATAAAAAGCACCACCATATTTTTATGAGCTATTAAAACAAACAGTGAACAAATAAAGCCCATTCAGTATCCAATATCCTTTGCATGATCATAATTTTTCATGTATTTTTGGAGCCACAGAATTGAGCTATCTGCAGTCCATCTCCGTGTGACCGATTCAAATTTCCATGCTCTCTGATGCCTCCTGACATAATAAACCGCAGTTCCTCTCGTTGTGTCGTTTATGAATTATGGAGGCGAGGCCCAGCACGGAATGCGTTCCCGTGGCTTCTCCTCCTGAACAGCCTCAGCTGGCCTCGCGTTTCAACAATTCCCCATGAAGGCCCCACAGACATTGTGTGGCGTGGGGGTGAGGGTGGCGTCAAGGGAGGAGACACCATTTATTTGGCACCGACTGTGTACCTCCCAAAGGATCTCTGGCTTAGGGGTTACACGTTGGGCTGCTAAGCATAGGTCAGCAGTTCAAAACCACCAGCTGCTCCTTGGGAGAAAGACGGGACTTTCTACTCCCATAAAGAGTCGAAGACTCGGGCAGTTCTGTCCTCCGGGGTCGCTATGAGTCAGGACCGACTCAACGGCAGTTGAGTGTGGTTTTGGTGTTTTTTATTGTTCTTCACAGGAGCCTTGATAGTGCAGTGGGTCATCCGTTGGGCTGCTAATGGCAAGGTCAGCAGTTCGAAACCACCAGCCACTCCATGAGGGAAAGATGGGGGCTTTCTACTCCTGTAGAGTTACAGTCTTGGAACCCACAAGGGCAGTTCTACTCTAAATCAGAATCGATTTGACAGCAGTGAGGTTTTTG
>NW_022111369.1:95872140-95873619 GCF_000313985.2 Echinops telfairi | reverse complement strand
TCTTATTTAAATTTTATTATTTAATTCTGAATTTATTGACTTTGAAATTTCTGTATGTTTTCTATAAAAAGGCAAGAGTAGGGTAAAAACTTGGTAGTAGAGAACAGATTAATCCATTTTCAGCTATTTCCTATGGGAAAAATTGATTCGGAACTCAACTGCATTGCATTTTGACACTCCTACAATGGATAGCGTTGAAGTACGGGGTTCTCCTGTATTCCCTTTAAATTCCCTTTAAAGGAGCTAGTGGCACAAAAGTTAAAGTGCTCAGTTGCTAGCAGAAAAGTTGGCAGTTCGAATCCACCAATCACTTTGTAAGAGAAACACGTGGCAGCCTGCTTCTGTGAAGATTACAGCCTTGGAAAGCTTATAGGGTACAGGGCCATTCTACTGGGTCCACTAGGGTGGTGGCTATGAGTCAGAAGTGACTAGCTTGGTTTGGGGTTTTTACCTTTAATGCAGGTATTATTATTCCCATTATCCTGGTGGAAAAGCCTTGATGGAAAATGTCGCTTGCTGAAGGTTAAACGGCAATGAAGGAGCTACGGCAGATTCTGTTGGGTTCTTGTATTCTTTTTCTTTTTTGCTGTTTGAATACGCTTCTCATTACAGATGTTGAAAAGACATGCTCTTTTTCCCAGACATCCTTGAAGCTAGGTGTCTCAGCTAGGTGTCTTTAAAGCCAGGTGTCTCCACTCTTATTGCTGCAGGTGCCATCGAGTTGCTTCTGACCCACGGCAACTCTATGCGCAATGGAATGAAACACGGTTGTGCGCCACGCTCACCACTGTCCCACTGCTCAAGCCCATTGTTGCAGCCACTGTGTCGTTCCTCCTTCCCACCGCCCCTCTACTTTACCAGTCCTCATGTCTCTCCTGACAGCATGACCAAGTCTGTGAGAGGAAGTCTCGCCATCCTTACCTCTAGTGAGCACACCGGCCGTCCTTCTTCCAAGACAGACTTGTGTGTCCTTTTGGTGGGTCCGTGGTGCTTTCAATATTCTTTGCCAGCACCATCGTCTAAATGCCTGATGCTTCTTCAGTCTTTCCCATTCGGTGTGTGTGGGCTAGTACGAACACAGCTAGTGCTGCTGTAACTCAAACTCCACAAGAGGGTGACTTCCAAGGACAGAAAGGCGTTTGTTTACAGGCCAGAGGCTAAAACTCCAAATCACGGTGTTGACTGTGGAGCTCCCTTCCTTGTTGGTAGCTCAGGCCTTCCCTGGCTCCTTGGCAGTCTCACCTGGCAGCTGTCTGCCCCACTACGCTCATGCAGCTGTGTTTCCTCTCTGTTTTTCAAGCTCAGAGGACCCCTGGTGGTGCTGACCCAGAGATGGGGGGTTTGATGCCACTATCCCCTCCACAGAAGAGAGAAGGGACAGCCGGCTTCCGTGACTGTCTTGGAAACCCACAGGGCATTTCTCTCTGCCACCTGGAGGGTTGCCAGGCATCACAAGCAACTTGACAGCAATGAGTTTGC
>NW_022111369.1:95869928-95871586 GCF_000313985.2 Echinops telfairi | reverse complement strand
TTTCAGAAACTCACAGGGGAAATTCTACCCTGCCCCCTGGGATCCCGATGAGTCTGCGTCCACTCGACGGCAGTTGGGTTTTGAGTTGAGAGGGTATGATATCGGGTGCTGTCATCTTCAGCTTGAGATTATCAGGGTACAAACTGGAGGGTGAATTCATCACTCTAAAATATCCCAAAAGGGGTGACAAGGGGGAAAAAAGGTCCTTAAGGACAGCTTTGAGTCTCTCAATTAACGAACCCTGGAAGCCCCCTCACCCCAGGACTTAGAAGAGTACAGAGTGACCTCTCAGCATGCACGCACATACACGCTTCACTGATTTTGCTTCTCTGGCTGATTCGACCACTCAGTTGTTTGTTTGGCTGATATTTCATGTTTCCATACAAATCCTCGTCTGAGGAAACCTTCCTTCTACATCACAGTATGTTTGACGATCAGTGTTCTGTCCT
The DNA here is from genome assembly GCF_000313985.2 of Echinops telfairi. NCBI lineage: Eukaryota > Metazoa > Chordata > Mammalia > Afrosoricida > Tenrecidae > Echinops > Echinops telfairi. The sequence continues at coordinate 95,871,137 of NW_022111369.1, read as the reverse complement.
GAAGAACACTACCATGTCAACTGTGGGAGACTGTGGATTTACATGAAATCCATTCACCCCATTTCCCACACATATTAAGAGAGTTCACACGGGCAGAAAGCAGTGAGCTGCATCGCAGGGACCAGGTGTGGGCTAAGGGACATTGAGTGTAAGTATTGGCTGCAACTTCTATGCAGTCACACCGAATGCAGGAAGATCACAAGCCAGTGGGTGGAAAGTCTTGTGGATCCAGTGGCGGTATAAGCATCTCAGTGCTAGCATGGGTCTCCATGTGGCTCTTCCAGCTCCAGGACTCTATCTAGCATAGCTCCATGTGTCTTGCCATCAGGAATACCAATCAGAGAGTGCATGTGTCCAGCCTCCAGTGAGCTTTTTATCTCCTTCGTGCCTCCAAATGAGGTCATCAAGCAGCGACTTGATTGACAGGCTAAACTCCACCCCTTCACTCTTAATAGTCTGAAGTTGGCACCAGATTATGTAACTACCACACCTACTAAAAGACAAAAAGCCACGCCTCCATCAAAGCCATCCATGTGTATAAGAAGCACCTCGGGCACTGGCTGAGATCCCAGGCCCATTGGAAGAAGGGCATGTTCCAGATCGCTGTCTGAAGTATCAGAGGTGAGCGCAAAGGCACCGGAGGCTGGGCAAGGACACCATATGACAGAGCAAAGAGACAGGCTGAGACCAGAGGCTGAGGCGAGGAGACCCTGGGCCAAAAAAGAGAAGCAGTACCGAGACAATGGGACTGTGAGGCAGAGGCTAAGGGGCCACATGGCTGAGAGGCTGGAGAACAGAGGGAGACTTGGTTACTGGTGGAGGAGAGGTGTCACTGTACACCCATAACTGTATCCTGACTGTTCCTGATCCTGACTTGTGACTCTCCTATAAGCCACCATACTTGTGAGGATGGTCTGTGAGTTCTGTGTGGGGACTGCAAAGCGTTCTTGACCCCAGCATAGACGTCGAGTGCATGGGATGAGAAAAGGACAGAGGGTGGAGGCTTGACCGACCCCGCCCTCTCGGCAATAGGGAAGTCAGAGGAGGTCAGCTTTGTCCCTCCCACGGTTTCCTATATGTACCTTAGATGCTATTGATGCCACTACACAATAACCACACTCACTGCCATCCGATAGAGTACAACTGCCCCTGTGGGTTTCCAAGACTGTAACTCTGAGCAGAAAGCCTCATCTCTCTCCTGATTTGTTA
>NW_022111369.1:95867933-95869128 GCF_000313985.2 Echinops telfairi | reverse complement strand
AGGACCTTCTGCTTCTTCACTGCCCCGCTGCTTGACCAAGCCTGGTGTCCTTCTGGGGGACTGGTTGCTGGAGATGAGGATCATATGGCTATGTGAACTTCTAGAGTCCATGTAGCTGATCCAAGCCATGGTAAAGGCAATGACCTCAAATGCAGGTGGAGCGCTGGTGGTGTCATGAGTTGCACATTGGGCTGCGAAGCCCAAGATCGCAGTTCGACACCGTAAAGGCACACGGATTCAGAAACCCAAAGGGGCAGGTCTACTCTGTCCTGTGGGGCCACTGTGAGTTGGAATGGACTTGACTGCTGTGGTTGTTTTTGTTATGTTTTTCATATGAATGCACAAGCTCAACAACTAAGGAGAAAAACCAAAGACGAACTGATGCATTTGAAGGACGGTGTCAGTAAAGAATAGTACATGTACCTTGGACTGTCAGGAGAAGCATGGATCAATGTCTTAAAAGAAGCAGAGCACAGAAAAGGATCCTTGGAAGCAAGGATGGTGAAAATCCCTCTCCGGTTGTATGTTGGATATGCTATCTGGAAGGACATCATGTTTGGAGAAGTAGACGGTCAATTAAAAAAACAGAGGAAGACCATCAAGGACACGGGTGGACACAGCGGCGGCAACAATCAGCTCAAAACCTATCAATGACCGGGAAGACGGTGCAGGACTGGGCACTGTTCCATTCTCTCGAATGTGAGGTCACGATGAGTCACAGCTAACGCAATGACACCTGTGGTAGTTACATAATCTCACGTCAACTTGATAAAAGAATGAAGAGGGGGAGTCTAGCCTGTCAATTGGGTCACAGCCTGATGATTCCTCTTTGTGGGCATGGCTTTCTCATGAGGATTCGGGGGACTTCTCTTTCTTTTGACTCTGCCATCAGAAGAAGTGGGTCTCTCTCTCTCTCTCTCTCTCTCTCTCTGCTTCGCATTCCTGTTGACAAGCCACATGGAGGCACGCTGATGCCAGCCGGAGCCCTGGAGATGCTTGCACTGCCATTGGATGCACAAGAATTTCCACCCACCGACCAGTGACCTTCCTGCATTCGTCAGCAATTGAATGTGCTGCGTGGAGTCTGAAAAGGCATTCCTGTGCTAACATTGGACTTACGGACTTGATCTGGACTGGACTAGGATGCTTTATAGATGCATAATTACTTCTTGATACAAAGTTCTCTCTTACACAT
>NW_022111369.1:95864816-95866204 GCF_000313985.2 Echinops telfairi | reverse complement strand
CATAGTGGGTGATGTACTGGGTTGCTAAACATAAAGTCAGTAGTTCAAACCTACCAGCTGTGAGTGAGAAACATAAGGCTTTCTGTTCTCATTAAGATTTACAGTCTTGGAAATCCATAAGGGCTTTTCAACTGTGTTGCTATGAATCAGACTCGACTCAATGAGTTTGGTTTGGATTGGCTTGCTTTATAAACTGGACCACACTTTGTGCAGTCCATCATACAACATCTGCAAGTGAATAGCTGAGAATGGTAACATCAGCAAATTACATGCTGCAATAGATTACTAATAAAATACACAACACACAAAAAGCAAATGATGGTAAGCACAGTTTATCATAGTTTGAGTATCTTGTAAGTTGGGAAGTGTTTGTATTTCTATTGAACTACATGAAGTTACTTCATTGGTAAGTAAAAAATGATTAAAGAACAACAATTTCATGTGGTTAAACCTAATGATGGATGGATGGATGGACGGACAGACGGACGGATGGATAGATGGACAGACTAACATAATAATGACTATGGTGGCTAATGTTCTGAGCCAACTTGGCTGGGCTATACGCTCTGAGTTTTCTGACACTATGTAATCACCATCCACTTTGTGAGCTAATGTGAGCAGCCAATCAGTTGAAAGGGGAGTTTCCTGAGAGGGCTGGTCTGCCTCCAATATGTAAATCTCACTGCCATGGAGTCCATGCTGATGCATAGTAACCCCTGTGGGTTTCTGAGACTGTGCCTGCTTATAGGAGTAGAAAGTCCAGTCTTTCTCCCAAAGAGATGCTGCTGGTTTTGAACTGCTGACCATGCAGATTGCAGTACAACGCTTAACCACCACACCAAAATCAATGTCCTGAAAAACTCCCTCTCTCTCTTGAGACCCTCCACTCATGTTTCTCACTCAGAGAGGCTAGTGGGTTGGAAATGCTGACCTTAGCAACCCAATGTGTACCCCCTTACACCACCAGGGTTCTGTGCCAGATTGATAAAGACACTGCTGATAAAATTCAATAATAATGAACCTTAAAAAAGAAAAGAAAAAAAGAGGTATTCAACTTAGGTCACAACTGACTTAGGATGTAGTTGTTGGAACAGAATCATAGTAATAAATACCACCTGTATTTAATTACTGTTGACTTAACACAATGCGAGGTTCCATTTTGCTTGTGCATGTGGAGTCACGGGTAGAATGAGAAATCCTCCCCATCTCTGCACCCCCTCAGCAGTAGAAACATCCATTAACAGCATCTATTTATTAGAGACGTGTGACTGTACAAAGGATGATGGAATTGTGTCACGATACACAAGTATGCAGGGGTGGGGAAAACAGAAAATTGTTAGTAGGGACATGGCTGGTGAGACTTGATGGCATTGCTTGACCCTTGTTTA
>NW_022111369.1:95852875-95854756 GCF_000313985.2 Echinops telfairi | reverse complement strand
TATCACATAAGTGGGCACACCTGGACAGCTGGAGGAAGAGTGCTGGTGCTGAAGGAAGCAAAGCAGTCCTCAAGGGCGCCTATGCCCCCGTGCTCAGAGGCATGGGACGTGCCTTGGTGCTGGTCTTGTATGAAGAAATCAAGAAGCACACGCAAGTTACTTCCTAGCGTGCTTCCCTCTGTGAATGAGCACATTGTAGTTTATAGTGTATCTCAAGCATTCTTGGCAGACGGTTGGCTGTCTAGATCAAGGACAATGACTACTGATTGAAAATGGAAAGCAAATTCATATTCACCTGACTGGGTTTCTCTTAAAGCCATTGCCACAATGATGAGGAGGATGTTGGGATTTGATTCTAATTTTAACTTCAGTCACTCCTAATAAGTAAGATATTGGAAGAAATTATAATATAGATATCTGAAATGCAAAACTGAAAGTCCAGTCCAAACAGTGGCTTCTGTGGAGATCTGCTAGGCCAGTCAATTCAAGGGAGAGAGCTCAGCTCACAAAATTGAAAGAAAATGAAAAACTACTCTAGTTGGGGAGAGGTGTTAAAAAAATAAGAAAAAGAAGCAGCTACTGCCAGGGAAATTGCTACAAACAATTTTTTTTCCCCATCATGACAATACAGCTGTGTGGCTATGAGAATTTCAGTGGGGACAGTACGACAGTCCACATCTTGCCCCGTCAGACTTCCCTTTGTTTTCAAAACTCAAAGACCGCTTAAAAGGAACATGATTTGAGTCCCTTGGGATGCTAAAACTGCTGTTTTGACTGGTGTATATGGAAGGCGCAGAATTCTTCAGGGAAGAGATGGAAATAGCCCCTTTGGAAGTGCACAGAACAGGTGGATGATGCTCAGCCTATCTCAAACTGAGAGAACTCAAGAAAAACTTCAACCCTTGAGTTGCAATATTGAAAGATTCTATGGGCAAAATATTAAAGGATGCATGAAGCATCAAAAGAAGATGGAAAGAATACACAAAGCCACTGTACTGAAAAGAACTAGTCCACAGTCCACCCTTTCAGGAGGTAGCATATGAGCGAGTACCAATGGTGCTAAAGGAAGAAGTTTGAGCTGCACTGAAAACCTTAGCTATAAACAAGTCTCCAGGAATGGATGGAATAAAATTTGAAATGTTTCAACAAGATGATGAAGTACTAGAAGGATGTACTCATCTATGCCAGGAAATTTGGCCAACTGACTTGAAGACCACTACTTGACCAATTGACTGAAAGAGAATCATATTTGTATCATTCCACAGAATGCTAAAATTATAGAGCAATATCATTATCACATGTAAGTAAAATTTTGCTGAAGGTCATCCAACAATGGTCACAGCAGTACATTGACAGGGAGCTGCCAGAGATTCAGACCAGAGTCAGAAGAGGATGTGGAACAAGTGAAATCAGCGTCGATGTCAGATGGACCTTGGCTGAAAGCTGAGAATACCAGAAAGATGTTTACTTGCGTTTTATTGACTATGCAAAGGCATCCAACCATTGGATCATAACAAACTACGCATAGCCTTAAGAAAAATAGGAATTCCAGAACACGTCATTGTGCTCATGAGGAACATGTACATGATTCAAGAGGCAGTTGTGGGAACAGATCAAGGGAATCCTGCATGGTTTAAAATCAGGAAAGGTGTGTGTCAGGGTTATATCCTCTCACCGTACTTATTCAGTCTGTATGCTGAGCGAATCATCAGAGCAGCTGGATTATATGAAGAAGAATGTGGCATCAGGATTGGAGGAAGGCTTATTAACAACCTTCAATAAGCAAATGGCACAACCTTGCTTGCTGAAAGTGAGGAGGACTTGAAACACTTGCTGATGAAGATCAAGGTTTGGAGCCTTCAGTCTGGATTACAACTCAAT
>NW_022111369.1:95846405-95852284 GCF_000313985.2 Echinops telfairi | reverse complement strand
GGTGGATTATATGATGAGACACGATAGCTTCACTTTTGATATTTTGTTTAGTAGAAGGGGCTATGATTTTGTAGCAATGCTATTTTTCTTACTTTGTATTGATACTTGGGCTAGGACTTGAATGTGATTATTTTGGAAATTCTGTTTATGAATCAGCCTGTAAGGGAGGACCACAGTGAAAGTAGGCGTGCAGTTGGGAGATTGTTGAGGTAGTCTAGCCAAAGATGATGACTTGAATAGAGAGTAGTAGTGAGGAGACAGAGAGGGTGAATTAAGCAATATTGCAGAAGTCCAATCAATAAGGTGAGAAATCGATCAATGGAAGTATGACGAGATCAAATCACTATGGAAGTTCTGTATATGTAGATATACCATTTGCAAAGTTCTTATTAGCAGGAACAATTATACTTTGGATGTTCTGCTGTATCTCATTTATCGACTAATAATATTTAATGTGAGATCAAAGCTCAAAATTGCTATCAGCATGTGAGTTTGCTCTTTAAAAAAAAAAAATCTGTGTCAGAGTCCAAAAGTCTAATTCAGAAGCAGAAACAATTATGCCGGCACACTCCCAGGGCTTCTCAGAGAGGCATGTGACCACTCTTCCCTTTATGAGTGTGGTAGTTATACAATCTCATGTCAACTTGAGGGTCTTAAGCATGAAGGGGTGGAGTGTAGCCTGTCAATTAGGTCAAAGCTGGATTAGAAGGTGACTAAGATAAATGGCTCTCGGAGGACGGCCTCCCGCTCTCTTGGCTTTCACCTTCCTGTTGCCACGCTGGGACCTGTGAGAGCCCTGGAGAGGCTTCCACCACCACTAGCCTGTGATCCTCCTGCATTTTGCACCATTGCATGTGCTGGGTGAGCCTGAGGAGAGAGTTATGGACTTGTATCGGACTTATGGCCTAATATAGGACTTATGGACTTGATCTGGACTGGGCTGTATGTTTTCTTAATGTGAAATTACCGTTTGATATAAAGCTCTTTTTTATACCTAGATGAGTGTCCCTGGATTTGTTTCTCTACTCAATCGGCCTGACACGAGCAAGTATTCCTTTGACCCTGCTGCCTGGTGAGAAAGCTGGTGGGGAGCACTTACCCCTACAGTTCTGTGAGTTAGGAGAAGCCTCCAGCCTAACGTCTCACCCAGACCTACAATCTGCCCAGGCTTCGATTTACCTGCTCCTACAACTGTGTAAGGCATTTTCCTGACATACATTTCCTTCTGTATTTACACATGGAGCCCTGGTGGTGTCATGGTTACATATTGGGCCGTAATCCTCATGGTTGGCAGTTTGAAACCACTAGCAGTTCCTCGGGAGACAGACTGGGCTTTCTACTCCCATAAACACTATCTGTATCTGAAACTCACAAGGGGGCTCACTATGAGTCAGGACTGACTCGGTGCTAGTGCATTTGGTTTGCTATATATACACATAGAAGCTTCACTGTTTTTACTTCTCTAGAGAACCCAGCTGAATGCAGTCAGAAAGGAAGTTGAGGGCCAGTAAATTCATGTTAGCAGCAGCAGAAGAAGCTGAAAGAGGAGGCAAACTTATCTGTACAGTTTGAAGAAAGTAATCAATGACAGTGAGTTGTACACGCAGAAATTGTTCAATGGACGTAGTATTTGCGGTATATCCTTTCAACAATGAAAACAAAACAAGAGCCTGGTGATCTACTTCGGAAAACCAGCCATTGAAAATCCTAGTCTCCGTTCTCTCTGTAGAGGGCCATCCTACTCTGTAGAGGAAAGCTTCTACTCTGATACACTTGGAGTTGCCCTGAGTTGGAATTGACGTGACAAGCAACAGAATATAAACATCCATTTCAGGGGCTCAGCCCTCCTTGCCTTCCCAGCCCTCTGTAGGTCCAAACTTGATTCTTTCTGCCTGCCCCAACACACCTGCCAGCACCCACTCTCCCAGCCAACCAAACCAGTTGAGCTAGAGTGAGATACAATGTCCCTGAATTCCCCGTTTTCCTGCTAAACTACAGGCTTGTCTTCCCTCTCATTGCTTTCTCACTAATTATTACAGGTAACCAGACAAGTAAGAATATCAAAGAAATTACAAGATTGACCAGGGTGTGTTAATCCACGGTCTCTACACTAGAATTATGCAGTGTCTGGAATTAAGCCGACATTTAGAGGCGTTAGCACAGTTAACCTGTTGAAATAGTTGAAATGAAAGGTGAGGGGCTCTATGACCAGCAAGAGCGAGGAGTGGAGGGTGTCCTCTGATCCGAGATCCCTGTGCAGTGGACCTTTTGTGGGGGCGGGTATTAAACTCCTGTACACAACTATACAAATAACACACACATACTATGGCTTTTGTCAGTTGCGCTGACCCTTGGCATTTTAGGAGTAGTGCTGTTGAAGTTGTTTCCCAAAACAACATGTAAAACAAAAATTAGCTGTAGGGCACTTAAAAAGAAGGCTATCTTGGAAACAATACCAAAAAAAATGCTTACCTCATTAGCATAAAATATGGGATCTCTCGCTATATATTTTTAATTTCATTAAATTAATTCCAATTTATGATGACCCCATGTGTGACCAAGTAGAATCGTTCCATAAAGGTTTTTTCACTGTCCTGTGAATGGAAACAGATTGTCAGGTCTTGCTTCGAGCTTGCTATTGGTGTTGTTTGAACTAACAACCTATGGGTGAGTCTCAATTGCAAGTCATGTTAGCAACCACAGGGGCCTCATGGACTTCTCGACAACTCAGAAATCTAAAAACTGTTTCTTGAAAGTAAAGATAGTATAAAAGTGCACAAACTGAAAATTCAGGTTATCCATGACAAAATGCCGCTGCATTTTAATTAGATCCATGTATCTTTAGCCACATGACAGCATTGTACCCTGAGCATCTAGTCTCATCTCCAGCTAAGATTTGGAAGAAGGCATCTGCTTCGCCTTTCCCTAACTCCATCATGAGACGGTCCCTGAAAAAACCCTGCCTCTATCTTTTTAAGCTCATTCTGGGGCTCAAACACCAACCCTTAAAACCATTACTCATAGAAAAATGAGCGACTAAGATCTGGAGGGTGGCTGTGCAGATCTTGGCCTTATGGTGCTGTACCTTATAGCTATGACTCTTCTAGCCATAGTCTGTGCAAGTCCCACCAAATGGCTGAGTGGAGACACACAAATAGGGGGTATGGAACTCTAAAAGGAGGGCTGGTCATTTGCGCCACCCACTGCAGTCATGAAACGTGCCATCTCAGAAGTGGAAGTGGGAGATCTCACTACCATCAAGGAAAAAGAGCCAAGGGTGCAACACATCCTTGGGAGCCTGAGATCCTTGTGTGCTCCATGTCCTCAATCCAGGAGACAGAGTGCTGTGAACCAGATGTATATCTGGTGGGGAATCGGCAGCAGAACCAAGAGACAGCACAAAACAGAGCAGTGGGCTTTCTGGCCCACGAAGCAAGAAAAGTTGAGTACCTTGGGGCAGGAGGCTTGCTTAGGGAGTGGAGTGCCTCCAGGCACTTGATTGGGGGAGCTATACATACCTCCCACAGAGTGAGAACCAAATGTTTTCCGGCTGAGACTTATGGCACAGTGACATAACCTCTGTGTGTTTTTTGGCAGCACTAACAGGGCTTTATAACGTTGCCTAAGCAGGGCAGAACCCAAGGAGTCACATAATTGGGAGGCCAAGGGCCAGAGAAAAGTATGCCTGCACAGCTAAGAAGTTCTCCTGAGCAGAGGAACTGTATCCTAAGGATTTCTGACTCTTGACTGTAACCCCCTAACTTCCCTAACACACCCCATAATTGTAAGTATTATCTGTGAATTCTGTTTGAGTTTTGGGTAGCCATTAAATTTTCAATCCAGTAAAGAAGTAGGGGCAGAACCTTGGTGGCATAGCAATTACATGTCAGGTGACCCGTCCCGCAGGTCATCAAACAATGTGGCTACCTGAAAAAGGGACTGGGAATGAAGAGGGGCAAGAGACGCGAGAAATGGAGGCAAGACAGGAGTCTGATCAAGCCTCGTTTATTGAGCAGAAGGCAGAGGCCTAAATACCCAATGGTGGGCGGGTAACATTACATCATATGCTAATAAAGTGTAACAGGTAGTATCCAATAATCACGCAGCTACCAAATATGGAAGAAATGGCAGGCATCAGTCCTCAAACAGGTGCGCATGCAAATGAGGTGCACTTGGATGCCTGGCGGAGGTGTCCAATGAGCATGGCGGCTGCCTGCCACCGAGCACCAATCATCACAAAGGTCAAGCAATTAAAAAAAACTCAGGCAGGACAATAAGCCAGGGAACATCCGGGAATGGAAAGCTTAAAGACAGCGGATGGCGCAGGCCATGTGCTGAGGGACGTGCAGACTCCCACAGTCAGGCTACTAATCTCAAGGCCAGCCGTTCAAAACTACCAGCCACTCTGAGGGAGAGGCTTTCTACTTCCATAAAGAGTTAGACTCAGAAACCCACAGGGGCCATTCTACCCTGTGCTTCAGGGTCCCTTCGAGTCAGCATCGACTCGATGGCAGTAAGTTGGATTTGAAGAGAAGGGAGTGCCTGGGGAGATATGGCTGGAGAAAAGAAGGAGGAGTTTCTTACCACCTCTGCCTGCTTCTTTGTAGGAGTCCCTGCGTGGTAAGCACGCTTGTGTTCATACGACGCTGCTGCCAAGGGCATTGAGTCAGCGCCAACAGGACAACAATGAACACCAGCAACAGCCATCTTTATTTTATATTTTTTATTTATCATTGTTTTGGGAGCGTTTACAGACATTATAACAATCCATATTCAATTAGATCAAGCATAATTGTACAATTGCTGCCATTGCCAGTTTCAAAACATTTTTTCTTCTTGAACTCATTAATATCAGCTCCACTTTATACCCTCCCTCCCCTCCCCGACCCAACAACCATCTTAGAGGATAAGATTGTGATTGTTTTTTCCTTCCAAAGGTCCCAGGGTTGTGATATCACTTCGTTTATTACTCACAGAGCATAATGGAACTCTGGGCTGGACCCTTGCATTGGTTTGAGCTTCAAAACTGGCTGTAAAGCACCTTTTACACACCATGCCTGTCCTTGGGCCACACTACTATTCATTTTTCTCTTGGAAACTTCAGCTATAAATTATCTTCAATTTTTGCTAGCAAAATATGGAGTGGCTAAATGAAAATATCAGATGCATTTTTTAGTACACATACTTTCTGAGTATGGAAACTAGCTATTGCCCTACAGCTGGCTACATTAGCATGGCTTTACTATTCCATTGCCTTCATTGGCTAGAAGATTCTTCCTGTGGCAAATAGCTTGATACTTATTGTGGAAACTTCAATAAACAGCATCCCTGGACAGTGTGCACCCGGAGTTTCTTTGAATGCCTTGCCTCAAAATCCTGGCCTTCCTGCTTCCCCTGATGCTTCATTATTACCTCATGAACCTAACTCAGGGCTAAACCAGGTCCCACACCGAAAGACCCAGCACAACCTGAACTCTCAATCTCAACCAGTTCTGGCCTCCCCTCTCCCTCTTGAGAGACTGCCAAGCACTGTCAAGGTGCGGTCTTCCTTTGCCATGGGAATCAAGAAGTTCAGCTTTGTCAGCAACAGCTAGCATACAGGAATGAACAAAGTACGCCTGAAGTTGATAACCTTCTAAGGGCGGACTGCAAGGTTGCCCTAGCCTGAGTCTGGGAAGGTGGATTTGGGGAGAAGTTCCATTTCCGGCTGTCAATCTGACAAGATGAGGCCCAAGATTGAGTCATTTAGGCTAAGCCCCATGTCAGCAAACTGGACCCTAATGACTTTCTATTTCCTTTAAATGCCAGGTCTTCTCATGAGCAAACAATTGAACCAAGTAATCCTCCCTTGCTGCTTATAGTAGGCTATGTTTTTTGGG
>NW_022111369.1:95844263-95845356 GCF_000313985.2 Echinops telfairi | reverse complement strand
TTGTTATAAGAGCTATAAGAGCCCCCAATAAAATGATTTATTAATTTTTTTAAAAAGTTCAGCCAAACAATAGATTAGATTGACCAGCAAAGAATGTCTACCTTGAGCAATATACTCTTTTAAGATCTATCTATGAAGAAGGAATAGGCTGTCGACTTCTGAGGAATTAGCCACTGAAGACCGTCTGGGTAGCTATGGAACATTCTAGATGGCGAAAATGTCATGAGAGCAGCATCACACTGTCAGAGACGGTGTGAGAAGATGAGCCTCTCGGGTTGGAAGGCCCTCACCATAGGACCGAGGAAGAGTTGCCTTGTCAAAGTAAAGGTGACCAAATGACATGAACGGAGGAAAGCCTTCAAGACCATCATTGGCTGATGGGACACAACTCCAGCTGAGAAGCAGCAGCTGCAATCTTCTAACAATCGGAACGTGGGATGTGCAGCGGATGACTCTAGGAAGACTAGAAGTCCTCAAAAGGGAAATCGAATGTCTGAAGATCTATATCCTAGCGTTAGTGAGCTGAAATGAAGTGGCATTGGCCATTTTGAATCAGAAAATCATAGGATTTACTAAGCCGAGAATGACAAATCCAAGGAAAATGGCATCCCATTCGTCCTCAAAAAGGACATTTCAACATCTCTCTTAAAGTACAATGCTGGCTGTGATAGGCTAAGTATCTAGGCACATACCACCAGTCAATACAACGATTCAAATGTAGGCACCAACTACAAAAGCTAGTAAGGAAGAAATTGAAGAATTTTACCAATGTCTGCAAGCTGACATGGATCAATCATACAGTCAAGCTGCATTGATAATTATTGGTGATTGAGATGCAAAAGTTGGAAACACAGAGGAAGAAACAGTTGTTGGAAAATTCAGCCTTGGTGACAGACACAAGGCTGGAGATCACATGGTAGAATTCTGCAAGACCAATGACCTCTTCATCGCAAACGCTTTTTTCCAACAACACAAAAGGCATCTGACTTCTCCAGATGGAATACACAGAAATTATATGGAACATGTCTGTGGGAAGAGACAACGGAGAAGCTTGTTATCAGCAGTAAAACAATTACTCATATAAATTCAGGTT
>NW_022111369.1:95831359-95844034 GCF_000313985.2 Echinops telfairi | reverse complement strand
TGTCAGCAGAGACCCTGAACTTGCTCTTGCGTGTCCAGGAGCTAGAGAAAAGAAAGCAAAGAGCTGAAGAGAAAAAAAATGTAAGGGTAACTCTAGAAGACAAAGTACATAATGAAATGTGCAGAGATCAGGACTCAGAAAACCAAAAAAGGAAGAAATTGGCCAGAATATTTCAAGCTGAAAGAAACGAAGAAAAAAGCCTTGAGTTGCAATATTTGAAGATTCTATGGGCAAAATATTAAGCAATGAAGGAATCATCAAAAGAAGATGGAAAAAGAACACACCGAGTCACCGTACCAAAAAGAACTAGTCAACATTCAACCATTTCAAGAAGTAGCAGGACCAAGAACCAATAGGACTGAAGAAGTCCAAGCTGTCCTGAAGCTGTCCTAAAATTGATTGTGGCGATGATTGAACAACTCTTCTTAAGATGGTGGGATGATTAAGTTGTATGATATATGAAGTCCATGCCAATAAAACAACTTTTAAAAACAATAAAAATAAAATGGTAGCCTCTAGGTTCCAGTGAAGGGGCCTCTGGTGACGCAGTGGTTGCACATTGGGGTAAAATCCACAAGGTCAGCAGTTCAAAACTGCCAGTAGCTCTGAGGGAGGATGTCAGGGCTTTCTACTCCTGAAAACAGCGACAGCCTCAGAAACTCACAGGAACAGCTCTACCTGGTCCTCGAGGGTCTCCGTGAGTCAGTACTTACTCCGTGGCAGTAGGCTTGGTGTGAGTAAGGTTACAGTGTGTTATGCAATAGGCTGCTAACCACAAGGTCAGTCTCTCTGGAGAAAGATGAGGCTGGCTGCTGGCATGACGATTTACAGCCTCAGAAACCCAAAGGGATAGTTCTACTCTGTCCTAGAGGGTTGCTGTGAGTTAGAATTGACTCCTGGAAACTGCATTTGTGGCAGTTACATAATCTCCTGTCAACCTGAGGAGTGAAATCTAGTCTGTCAATCAGGTCGCCGCTTGATGACCTCATTTGGGGGTGCAAAGGAGATAAATAGCTCACAGATATGCTCTCTGATTCTTCTTCCTGCTAACAAGTCACACGGAGCTACACTGATGCAGCCAGAACCTTGGAACAGGAGAAGGAACATGGAGACCCCTGCCAGCACTGAGATGGTTCCACCACCACTGGATCCATAAGACTTTCCACCCACTGGCCTGTGATCTTCCTGCATTCAGCATCATTGCATGGCTGCATGAGTCTAAAGAGGAATTTATGGACTTGTATTGACACGTGGGGTAATATCGGACTTATGGACTTGATCTGCACTGGGCTGAGATGTTTTCTGAATGCATAATTTCTCTTTGATATAAAGTTCTCTCTTACACACATATGAGTGTCTCTAGATTTGTTTCTCTAGTCAACCTGTACTAACACAGTATATATATATATATATATTTTTTTTTTTTTTTAAGGTTGGGATGGAGTGGATTTCCATCCAGTTGGGATGGAGTGGATTTCAACATGGTGTGTCATAGTAGAAATGTGTTTCAATAGGATTTTCAGTAGCAATGAACATTTTGAACAAAGCTCTGGTAGTATAGTGGGTTATACATCGGGTTGCCAATGGCTATGTCAGCAGTTCAAACCGCCCAGCCTCTCTGCAGGAGAAAGATGAGGCTTACTCCTTAAAGATTTACAGTCTCAAAAAACCCAAAGCAACAGCTGTACTCTGTTCTATAGGAATCAACTTGATGACTGTGTGTTTGCTTTGTTTGGGGCGTTTGGCTAGACGAAAATGGGCAAAAGGAAAAGAGGAGACTATGGCAGGAATCTTAATACAAAAGAGAAGTGGAGTCATGCTTCTCCCCAAATCTTCTCAGCACAGAGGAAGGTGAAAGGCAGATACAACACACTTCTTTATCAATGGAAGAGTCCTGAGATAGTGAGAAAGCTGGGGTGGGAGGATGGTAGAGGGGAGCATACAGGATGCTCACACTAATACCCCCAACCCCCACACAAAATGACTGAATAGCCTTTTGGGTTTGGGGTCTGGAGGCAAGGGCACAGCATGAAACCTAGGGTGGGAGTGTAGGGATGCACATATGTGGAAAAAGGAGGTACTCTACAGAGAACCAGTCAATAGCAGAAGACCCACCGGAAAGCCAGCCAATGGCAAGAGGCCCACTATTAGCTGAATATAAAGTCCAGGTCCACATTCTGCCAAAACTTTTAGACCAGCTAAGAGCCTTTAGGGGTTCTCTTCCAAAGGATCCCCTCCAATAAAAGCACCCTTTTCTGTTCAAACCTCTTCTCTAACTCTGGTTTGAATGTGGTCTTTGCCTGAAGTCTTCCTTGCAAGCAGGACAAAAACCGAGGTTTCTAGCTTCTTGACCATCCTTGAGTGGATTCTGACTCATAAGGACACCATGGGTCACAGTGAAACTTGCTCCTTAGGTTTTCCTGCCACAGTATGCTTAGGGCAGCAGATAGCCTCATCTTTCTCCTGCTGACCTGCTGATAGATTTGAACAGCTAACCTTGTAGCTGGCAACCCAACACTTCACCCAGTATACCAGCAAGGCTCCAGGCTTATATACCCAAACGCACTGCCATTGAATCAATTCCGACTTCACAGCGACGCTGCACAGCAGGGTAGAACTGCCCCTGTTGATTTCTGGGACTGTACGTCTTTGTTGTTGCTGTTAGGTGCCACCGAGTCCATTCCCGCCCAAAGAGACCTTATGCACAGCAGAATGAAACACTGCCCTATGCTGTGCCATCCTCACAATTGGTTTGGTGCTGGAGTTCATTGTTGCCGTCATGACATCAATCCATCTCATTGAAGGCATTCCTCCTTTTCTCTCTGCCTCTACTTCACCCAGCATGATGTCCATCTCCAGGGACTGGTCTCTCCTAATAATATGTCCGAAGTATGTAAGACGAAGTGTCGCCATCCTTGCTTCTATAGAGCACGCTGGCTGTACTTGTTCAAGGACAAATTGATTTGTGCTTTTAGAGTCCACAGTACTGTCAACATTCTTGGTCAGTACCACAATTCAAATGTATCTTTTTTAAACTTTATTATTCATTGCCCAACTTTCACATGCATATAAGGCAACTGAAAATCCGATGATTTGGGTCAGGTGCATCTTAGTCCTCAAATTAACATACTTGATTTTCAATACTCTAAAGTTTTGTGCAGCGGATTTACCCAATGCAGTCATCCTTTAATCTCTTGACGGCAGCTTTCATGAGCATAGATTGTGGATCTAAGCAAGACAAAATCCTTGCCAACTTCAACCTTCCATTTATAATGATGCTACCTATTGGCCCAATTTTTGAGGATTCTAGTCTTCTTTACATTGAGTAGTAATCCATACTGAAGGCTGCAATCCTTCATCTACAAATCCTCCTCACTTTTAGTAAGCACGGTGTTTCATCTGCATAATGAAGGTTATTAATAATCTTGATGCCGCATGCTTCTTCATATAACCCAGATTCCCTGATTATTTGTTCAGCATACGGACTGAGTAAGTATGGTGAGAGGATACAACACTGGCGCACACCTTTCCAGATTTTAAACCAACCATGCGGGGTATTCCTTGTTCTCTTCACCCAACTGCTACTTGATCCATGTTCAAGTTCCTCATGGGTATGATGAAGGTGTGCTGGAACTCCAGTTCTTCTCAAGGATATACATAGTTTGTTATGATCTGCACAGTTGAATGCCTTGGCACACTCAGGAAAACACAAGTAAGCATACTTCTCATAGTCTTTGCTTTCAGCCAAGCTCCATCTGACATCACCTAGGATTTCCCTTGTTTCATGTCCTCTTCTGAATCTGGAAGTTCCCTGTCAATGTACTGCTGTAACTGTTGGGTGATCTTAAACAAAATTTTACTTGCATGTGCTATCAATGATATTATTCTATAATTTTAGCATACGATTGGGTCACCTTTCTGTGGAGTGGTACAAATATGGATCTCGTCCAGCCATTTGTCCAAAGAGTTGTCTTCCAAATGTCCTGTTATAAACAAGTGAGTGCGTCCACTGCTTCATCAGCCTGTTGAAACATTTGAGTTGGTGTTCAATCCATTCCTGGAGCCCTGTTTTTAGCTAATGTTTTCAGTGCAGCTTAAACTTCGTCCTTCAGCACCACGGGTTCTTGTTCATATACTACCTCCTGAAATGGTGAAATGTCACGTGGTTCTTTTTGGGATGGTGACTGTGTGGATTCTTTGCATCTTCTTTTGATGCTTTCTGCATCATTCAATATTTTACCCATAGAAGCTATCATTGTTGCAACTCAAGCCTTGGATTTTTTTCCTTCAGTTCATTCAATTTCAGATATACTAAATGTGTTCTTCCCATCTGGTTTTCTAACTCAAGGTCTTCACATATTTCATGATAATATTTGGCTTTGTCTTCTCAAGCTGCCATTTGTAATTTTCTATTCAGCTCTTTGACTTCATTTCTTCCATTTGCTTTAGCTATTCTGTGCTTAACAGCAATGGTCAGCGTCTCTTCTGGCATCCACTTTGAT
This sequence comes from Echinops telfairi, assembly GCF_000313985.2. NCBI lineage: Eukaryota > Metazoa > Chordata > Mammalia > Afrosoricida > Tenrecidae > Echinops > Echinops telfairi. The sequence continues at coordinate 95,839,532 of NW_022111369.1, read as the reverse complement.
CTTTTCTTTCTTACCTGTCTTTTTTAATGTCGCTTTACTTTCTTCATGAATGATATTCTTGATGTCTTCCCACAACTCATCAGGCCTTTTGTCACTGGTGTTCAACGCTGATAATCTGTTCTGGAAATTCATGTGGGATATATTCAAGGATTTATGGACTTGCTTTAATTTTCCTCAGTTTTATCCTGAATTTACATATGAACAATTGAAGGTCTGTTTTTAGGTCTGCTAAAACCCCTGGCCTGGTTTTAGCTGCCTCTTCCCACAGATGTAGTTGATTTTATTCTGTGTATTCCATTTGGAGAAGTCCATGTGTTGGGGAAAAAACAACAATGGATTTGCAATCAACAAATTGCTGGTCTTGCAAAATTCTATCATGTGATCTCCATCTTCTTTTTTATCATCAAGTCCTTATTTTCCAACTACTGTTCCTTCCTCATTGTTTCCAACTCTTTCATTCCAATAATCAATTCTTATCAATGCATCTTGATTGCATGTTTAATCAATTTCCAACTGAAGTTACTGGTAGAATTCTTCAATTTCTTTCTCACAAGCTTTTAGGGTTGGTGCATAAATTTGCATGATAGTTGTATTAATTGGATTTCCTTGAAGGCAGATAGATATAATCCTTTCAGAGACAGCATCAGACTTCATGACTGGTTTTGTAATGCCCTTTTTGACAACGAATGCAATGCCATTCCTCTTGACTTTGTTTTTCTAAGCACAGTAAATCATATGGTTTTCTGATTCAAAGTGGCTAATACCAGTCGAATGATGCTCACTAATGCCTAAGACATCCATCTCTAGGTGTTCTATTTCATTTTTGACCACTTCCAATTTTCCTAGATTCAGACTTAGAACATTCCAAGTTCCAATCATTAACAGACTTTTACAGTAGTTTCTCCTTACTCTGAGTCAGCAAATGAAGATCCCAAAGGTTCCCATCTCACAGGTGTTACCATCTGAGTCCACTGGTTGACTCCATGTTACTATGTGAGTTACCATGTGAGTCCATGGTTGGTTGACTCCACTCCAAGAAATCAGCTCCACCTCGGTCACATTTCCAGTGTCCTTTGAGCAAAGTTCTGCTTCCATTGACGGGGCCTTCAGTATCTGACAATGTTTTGAAGCTCTGGCTTCTTCCTCAGAAGTGGGCAGTCAAGTCTTTCTTCTTTGTTCTTCGTCTGGAAGCTCAGCTGAAACCCTTCGACTGTGGGTGATCCTGCTGGGATTTGAAATACCAGTGACATAGCTTCCAGCATCACCGCAGTTCACAAGCCACAAACTGGCGGAAGTAGAAAGCCTCATTTACCCGCCCCGGGAGCAACTAGTGGTTTCGAACTGCTGCCCTTGTAGGTAGCCGCCCACCCCGTAACCACTACGCCACCAAACCTCAAAGGTACCGCTTTATAAGCGAAAGGGGCGAGAGTCAGAGGCAGAGGTCGGTGGTAGAAATACAGCTCTGCGCTCCTTCCTTTGGAGAGCTCGCTTAGCAAGTCCAGGCCCCGCCTCGCTCTTCGCGCCACGCCCCCGCCACGCCCCCCGCCGCTCTGCTTTCCGCGCAGGCGCGAGGTCCGCGTTGACTGGAGGGGCGAGGCCCAGCGCTGCGGGCTGAGGGGCGGGGCAACTGCCGGGCGGGCTGGGAGGCGGGCCGAACGCCGGCGAGGTGGCTTCCCCCGGATCTGTCCGTCTGGGCTCCAGCGCCCCTCGTCTCCAGCAATGCCCCGGCCGGGTCCGGGCACCTCCCGCGTCTGAGGCGGTTTCACAAGGGAGCCAGAGAGCGGAGATCATGGCGGAGCCCGCCGAGCCCGGGCGGCGGGCGACGGCGGGCAGCGGGAGCCCGGAGGAGGAGGACGACGACGACGAGGAGCGGGAGCCGCTGCTGCCCCGGATCGCCTGGGCCCAGAAGCGGAAACAGACCCCGGGCAATGCCGTGCGGCTGCTGCAGGCCCCGAGACCGGAGCACCCCGCCTCCCCGGGCAAGGCCGCCCACCCAAGACTGGTGTCCCTGCCTAGTGGGTCCTCCCGCCGCCCCTCCAGCAAGCTGGGGACTTCCGGGAGGAGTTCGTCCTCCAGCCGCAAGTTCGTGAGCTCAGGTGAAGCCGGCTCCCCTTCCGCGTCCCGCCGCCAGCGCCCTCTCCTCCCCCCGCGGACACTGGCGCTTGCCCGCTCGGAAAGGCTGCCCGGCCCGCCACGCCTTGCCCCTCTCTCCGGCATCCCCATTTATTTGCACCTTTTCCCCTTGCGATCCCCGGGGTCTTGGGGCTGCAGACCGCTTTCGCTAAGACCTGTGTGTAAACGCTGATCCTTTCTGCCGCCTCGCCCGAGCGCGTCTAAACTTTCCGGAATCCGACCCTGCGATGCACTTCCCATTCCAACGACCCGAGCTGGTGGCACAGGTGGGCTTTGTAGCCAGAGCCCTCGACTCCAGAAAGTTTTGAAATTTGCAAGGTGGCGAATGTCAGGCGGGAGATGTTAACCGTGGGGGAGGATTCCCGTTGCTGCTGGAACCCGTTTCAAAAACTTTTTCTGTGAAATGTTATTGTGACGTTAGCCAGAAGGGGCAGAAGCACTGACTTCCTGGACCTGTTGCGCTTGGGAAAGTGGAGGGGCAGCGAAACTGAGGAAGACCCCCAATGAGATGGGGGAACACAGTGGCCACAACTGCCGGCCCAAACATAAGAACCATTGTAAGGACGGCGTGCTACCACGCAGCCTTTCGTTCTGTTGTGCGTTGTCGCAATGAGTCAGAATCGACTTGGCACTTAACAATCGCCTGGTCCCTCTCCTGCAAAGGGTCACTCTCCAGCCCACCCCTACCCCACCCCTTTTTTTCTTTCAGCGTCACCTCTCTTCTTACACTTAGAATGCTTTATTTCATTATTAAGCAGAAGGATAGAAAGCATTCAACTGAAATGATGTTGGCAGCTGGTAAATGATGTTGGCATGTGATTGCAGTCCTGGGTGTTTGGTGATTTGGTTTAAAGAATCCCAGCTGGAGATGGATTTGTGTGTGTGGACAATGGGCACCTACTCAGCGGGTGACCTAGACAGGTGCAAATGAACTTATATTCAAGGGAAGAAAGATAAGACAAAGAGGAAAATTGTTGTCGAGTGCTGGTCAGTCAGTTCCAACTCCCGACCAGAACAAAACTGCCCAGTCCAGCACCATCCTCACAATTGTTCTTGTGTTTGAGCCCATTGTTGAAGCCATTGTGTCCATCCATCTCATTGATGATGGATTGTTAAAATAATAATTTTTAAAAAGGATAGTGAAATAAGATAGAGGCTAGGACAAGAATATAGATGAGGGGGACTTCAAAAAGTTCGTGGAAAAATGAGATGAAAAGGTCCTGGAATTCTTCCACCAACTTGTTGACGCCCACTCATAAAATGCCCACCTGGGACCTTGAGGTCACCAGGGCACAGGATGGGCAGGCTACTGAGGTAAGGTGGCTGAGCGGCTAGTTCTTTTGAGGGCAAGACAGCCATTGTGTCCATCAAGTTAAACTGGTCATTTGAACTAGCTGAACTGACCAAGGGCAACCTATCACACCTCTGAGATTGACTTTGGAGCAGTGGTTGTTCGAACATCCCCAGAGCCCATTTCAGTAGAAGTCATTCCAACAGGGCTGCCCTCAGTATTGCTAGATCTGCCTTCAAGACACTGGTTACCTGGGTTAATGGAGAGGAGATATTAGAAGGGTAAGTGTTCAGTGCTTTGCTCTGTTGAACCTAGGGTCACTGTGAGTCAGAACCAGCCCGATGGCACCTAACAACAAGTGCACCGTGTGGCGCCTTAGCCATCCTCCAGAATGGGGGAAATCATGACCAGTGGGGCATAGGGGAGGGTTCCTAACCCAGCAGCTGGACTTCTATTTTTTTCAGACACTCATCATGGACTTGAGTGCTTGCTGGTGGGAATTGAGGCACTGGGGTAAAGGGGTTGATTACATATTAAGTGGACGCCCAGCCCACAGCCTTGCCCCCCAAGTAGCCTATAAGGAAGCCATCCATTAAAACTAGTTGTTCTTGGAGTCCTGGTGGCACAGTGGTTAAGCTCAAAACCAGCAGTTAAGTTCAAAACCAGCAGTCGCTCCTTGGGAGAATGACGAGAATTTTTATTCCCGTGAAGAGTTCCAGTCTTGGACAGCCAGAGGGCCAATTCTACCCTGTCCTGTATAGTTGCCAGGAGTCAGAATTGACTCGATGGCAGTGAGTCTTTTGGGGTTTTGTTTTGTTGGGTTGGGAGTTGCTACGGGTTCCGTGGGGACTCGGAGCTGTGCCCTAGAGTATAAAAAGGGCCTGTCCCACTTGTGACAGTCCACTCCAGGCTCTCCAGAAGGAGCAGCGGAAGCAGCATCCAGTTTGATACCCAAAGGGTGAGTAAGCACCCCATCCCAGGAAGCAGGGCTTAGTTTGACATACTGGTGAGAACTTGCCTTTCTAGAACAGGATGTCAAACTGGCCGCCCAAGGGCCGCAGAGGTGATTTTTTTGTGGCCCGCGATGCTCTGAAATAAAATGAAAATAGAAAAAATTGATATGAAGAAAATAGTGCTTAGGGGAGATGGAGGCAGTACTGTGCACACAATTTCCTCTTAACCTTTTAATTACTGAAGACGAGTAAAATGACAAAATCAAAGTTGCTCATTTTAATTGAGTTTGACTCCCTGTTCTAGAAGATATTCCGAGCACTGCATAACTCAAGGTGGGTAAGAGGGAGTTCCCTTCCTCACGTGAGGGAGAGAGCACATCATGTGTTCAACATGACAACTTGCCACGTGAGTGTGCCGACTGGCCCACACTGAGCCCGTTTGTAGAAGAATCTGTAATAACCCTTACCAAGCATGGTTAAAGGGATGGTGTGTGTCTTCTAAGAAGAAACGTACTGGGGGAACCAGCCAGGGGTGTCTTGGGATTCACCAGAGAACCCAGCCCAGGCCTCTGCCCCGCTGGTGCTGAGCTTGTTCTGCGGTGGCGTGGTACATGAGCCAGTGGAGGTGAAGGACGAGGAAGAAGGAGCTTTGGCAAGGAAGATGGTATTACACGTGGCAGCAACATGGGCAAAGGTCCAGAGGAGGAGTTGGACACCTGAAGAGTGAGGAGCTGGACTTGGGTTGGAACTTGAGGAGAGCGTCCTTGCTCAGGTGAGGCTGCACGGAGAACATTGGGGCAGAATCGAGATTCTCCTCTGGATATAATTGGAATGACAAGAGACAAATCAAGACTCGGTGGTTTCTTCCTTAAAAGGGACTATGATCTTTTTAACTGGAGCGAGGGTGGGCAGGGGTAGCGAACCACACGTCTGAGCTATTGGAAACCAAACCTCCACACAGTAAAGCTTCACAGAGGTCAGCTGTAGCACACCTCGAGTGAGGCAGTGTGACTTCGGGGAGTGTCCACTTAAGCACTGCTCTTCCGAACTTTCATGGAGTAGTTAATAGAGGCACTCGTTCAGGGACAAAATAAAGAAAAAGGGCGAGGAGCTCCCTGGCTTATTTTACTGGCCCAGTTTTCATCTTATTTGGGTTGCAGGGAATTAAGTATTCAGAGCAAGAGTATGCCAGCCAGAAGGACAGTGTTCAAACCCACCAGCCACTCTGAGGGTGAAAAAAGAGGCTGTCTTATCTAGTCTTTGCTGTTGGTTTTGTTGTTGTTTGTTTGGTTTGTGCTTTGTTTTGTATGATTTTTCTATATATAAAATCCAGGATAGGTAGATCTATAGAGACAGGAACTGGACAGGGGCATGGCAGGGACCGTTGGGGGAGAACGGAGAGCTAACAATGGATATGAGAAGAAAATGTTCTGAAATTATGTCGTCATTGCACAAACCTTAATATGATTAAATTATTATAGCATTTGGTATTTGAAGTATATGCCAGTAAAACTATTTGAAAATTGCAAAATCTCAGAAATCCCACGTAGGGTTGCGATATGCCGCAATCGTCTCGGTAGCAGTGGGTTGGGTTGTAGTGTGGCAATCGTGTTTTGTGGCTTGAGTTCACTCTGAGGCACCTCCAAGGGCTCCATGGGTGGGCTCATACATAGGCGCCATTGTGAGGCTGGCACAGGACCGGGCAGTAGTTTGTTCTGTTGTACACAGAGCCGCTTTGAGGCAGAACTGACGTAGCAGCACCTAACAACAGCAGCAGAGGCACCTCAGAGGAAAGGCCTGGGGATTCACTTCTGAAATGTCAGTCAAGTGCCCTCTGACACACAAGGACTCGTCCTGAGTTTGAATCCACCCGACGTCAACTGGTAAGGAGAGATTGGGAATAAACTGGCAGGAGTGGCGCTGTCATCAAGGCTGGGGTTCCGTGAGCTGAGAACATCAGATGACCCCAGGGAGTGAGAGGAGGCCATGAGTGATGGTCTGAGCACGTGGAGAATTTGAAGTTGCCAGCCACTGAAGTAGAGAAGCATGAGGATGGGCACCTCGGGGGAAACGAGAGTTTGGTTTTGCATCGGGGAAGTTACCGGTGTCTAGCTGAACATCTGAGTGGAGGTACTGAGTACAGTGGGCAGAAGATGTCCATGCTATCAAATGAGGTGCCATCAGTGTTGCTAAAGAAGAGAGCTACGAACTGAACCTGGAGGATTCCAGAGCGAAGAAGCCCTGCAGGTGAACAGGCGAGTGAAAAAGGGGCCGTGGAGAAGGAAGAAAGTCTTGGAGAAAGGACAGCCTGGTGGCCACATGAAGAGAATCATAAGGGAGGGCCGCATGGCCTTCGTGGTAGAGGAAGATCAGCCCTGAGGTTGGATTCACTGTTTCCCTTGAGACAGGCTGTTTCATCCAGGAGCTAGGGACAGAAGCCAGGTTGAAATGGAGTTAAGAGAAAAGAGGAGAGAAATTGAGAATGGCGACCATCCACTCTTTAGAGGCCTTCTTGTTAAAAGGGGGGCAGTGAAGCCAGGCAAGAGCTGAGGGAATTGTGGGGCTCGAGAGCAGTTTAAGAAGGGGAAAATGACAGCAAGTCTGTCTAGTGCTGGAAGTGATTCCATCAAGGGGTGAATCTAGGTTCAGGGTAAACTTGCTTAAGAAATGCCCCGGGGTAGTTCAAGGTGAGAGCCTAGCATACAAGGGGAGGAGTAGATCTTGAACCCTGGGCCCTTCGGCTATAGTAATAGGCAGAAGGCAGAGGAGATAGGTACAGTTGCTGGTGGGAGGGTAGATGCAGTGCTTTGGGGCTTTCGAAAGTTCTTTGGGGGTTCTCTTTTCCTAGTGAAGTAGAAGGCTAGATCACCTGCTAAAAGAGAGCGGGAGAAGAAGGTGGTGGTGGGTTGAGAGGAAGGAGTAAGGGGTAGTTCTCTAGAAGCGTGAGTCTCCGCACTCGGTGATCCTCAGACAGCATGAAGGGCACACCTGAGGGTTGTGGTGATGGATTTAACGTGAGACCACGCGTTATGGTTGTATCTGCTCTCTAGCCACGTTCAGATGGCCCTGGTGCAGACAGAGACAGCAGGCAGTTGAATTTAACCTGGATTGAGATGGTAGGTAGGAAACGGAAGGTTGTGTGGTGATGGACCATAGTTCAAGTTGACCAAAAAGGGAAGGAAGGATAGGAAGGGGCTGAAGACCAGTGACCACATGGTAGAGGGGTGTAGGTGGCTGTATGGGAGGTCTCGGGGTGATGAAGACATTTCACCTCGGTACTAGAAGATATGAACTGGGGTACATGAAATCCCAAAACATGGGGAGGTTGCAGGCATTGGTAAGGATTGAGGTAGGATGGAACACAGAAGCATTGGGGTGGGAGGAGTGTGAAAAAAGGGAAGACATTCCTGTGATTGTTTCTGCCAACAGTGGGCTCCTGTGCGTCCTTGAAGCTTCGGGAGAGAGTGGAGTTAGGAGAGGAAGAACAAGTAAGAGGATCAAAGCTCCCCAGTGAATACTTGGTCCTGGTTTCCGTACCGTAATGTCCTGGTGCTAATAACTGAGTCAAACCCTACAGGTCAGCATTCTTTCATAGCTCGTCTCTCCTTCATTGTTTTATACTAACGTTGATCCTCTGCCCGCAGAAAGTAAAATGACTTCAGAGATGAATGTATTCTTGGATGATCCAGAATTTGCTGATGTCGTATTGAAAGCTGAGCAAGCCATAGAAGGCGGCGTATTTCCAGAGAGAATCTTTCAGGGGTCAAGCGGAAGTTACTTTGTGAAGGACGCCAAG
>NW_022111369.1:95828325-95829830 GCF_000313985.2 Echinops telfairi | reverse complement strand
GTCCTGGGGATCCAGCCCTAACAAGGGCCCTGTTCCCTTAGGATATACTTCTAGTGGGAAAAGTAGATAATAGAATCAGTTTATGATGTGAATATTTAATAGATATGGCATAATACCACTATATGAACTATATATAGCAGGCGTTCTCACACATCTTAAAACCACTGCAACCCTTTCTAAGAGTCCTGGGGTAGTGGATTACACGTTGGGCTACCAACAGCAAGGTCAGCAGTTCAAAACCATCAGCTGCTCTTTAGGAGAAAGATGAGGCTTTCTGCTGCGTTAATCCCAGAAACTCACAGGGGCAGCTCTGCCAGGTCCTATAGGGTTATGATAGGTCAGAATCTACTCAATGACCTATCATTGAGTGACCTTGAGAGTAAGCAGCCTTTTCCTAATTGGAAGTCCTCACTCACTGCCATCCAGTCAATTCTGACTCAGCAACCCGATAGGGCAGGGTAGGACTGCCCACTGTGGGTTTCCATGACTGTAACTCTCCACGGGAGTGGCAAGCCTCATCTTTCTCCTGCAGAGCAGCTGGTAGTTTCAAACTGCTGACCTGGTAGTTAGCCACTAGACCATTCTGGCTTCAGTTGGAAGTCCAGTCATATTAAACTGGGGAATCAACATTGCTCTGGTTGAAATGGATATGGGCCTCACAGAGCACAGTTTGGAAACCACTGGTCCAAAGGATGCTCGATCCCAGAATCGTGAATGGGGATGAAGGTAAACATGGTCTGGGAACGGGGCGTCCTCTCGTGGTGGTGGTTGTGTACCCCAACCTCTGGTGGGAAGCGGTAGGAAAAGATTGCTCAGAATGCAGCTGTTTTCTGGCTGACTTTACACATCTGTTGACACTTGCATGCAATTTCTCCTCTCTCCCTACAGAAAAGCATCGGTGTGTTTAAACCCAAATCAGAGGAGCCTTACGGTCAACTGAACCCCAAATGGACCAAATTCATGCATAAGATCTTCTGCCCATGCTGCTTTGGCCGAGGCTGCCTGCTCCCTAACCAGGGCTACCTTTCTGAGGCCGGGGCCTACTTGGTGGACCAAAAGCTGCACCTGGGCATTGTACCTAAAACCAGGGTAAGGGAGGGTTCATGTGTGTTAGAAACGGGAATAAAAGGAAAGCGGACCCAGAGCGTGGGTTTTCATTAACAGGTTTTTATTAGTGTTAATGACTTGTCCGCATGGTTAGTAAGGAATGAGAGTAAAAGAGGCAGGGTGAGGGGAGATTAGCAGACAGAGCAAAGAGAGAATAGCCAAAAGTAAGAAAGGGAGAGCTAGAGAGAGGGAGAGACAGAGGGATGGACGTGCGGCCACATGAGAAGGTGAAGACAGTCAGAAAGAACAAAGAAATCCCATGTTAATAAGTTTTGGGGACAGAGCTAAACTGTCAAGCCTAAAAGGCGCCCGAGCTTCCCCCCGATTGGCTATGGCACTAGCAGAACAGTGAAGAGAGGGGCCAAGGTTTCTGTGAGACCTCTCGAGAAGGCGAGGTG
>NW_022111369.1:95826465-95827427 GCF_000313985.2 Echinops telfairi | reverse complement strand
ACCTTTAACTACAGTGCAATTGACCGTGCCAAGTCAAGAGGCAAAAAGTATGCGCTAGAGAAAGTGCCAAAAGTGGGTCGAAAATTTCATCGGATCGGACTCCCTCCGAAGGTAAGGTGCCCTGAGAGGCTGTGTTGGGGGACTGGCCCTCACTGAGCTCCATGCTTGGGCTGGGGGCTGGGGGGTCTCACAGAAAAGAAAACACGTTTCTCGTCGTCAAGCTTACAGGGAACAAGCCGCTTGAGTGCAGTCATAAAGGGCAGTGCTGCTAGGATGGTAAATTCCGGGAGGTCTGGGAGTCTAGAAGCGGGCACGCTGACTCAGTTTGCAAGAATGTTCCAGGAGAGGTTGACACACAGGCCTTAAGCCTCTCCAGTGGTGAGCACCTGTTGTCTAACCCTCTGTTTCTGTGAAATCCTTGGATACTCCTTCAGGTGGTTGGGAAGATAAAATCAAGAAGTTCAAGTCAAGCACTTGGTACAGTGCCCAGCACCTAGTAAAGAGTTCAACAAATGTTTACTTATTCCTCATTAGCTGTTACTTCTGTCACTTTCAGCAAGCCTTAGGAATGATCAAGAGCTAAGGAAGGAGCCCTGTGGCATAGTAGGTTGCACGTTGGGCTGCTAGCCAGAAGGTTGTCCGTTTGAAACCACCAGCTTCTTTGTGGGAGAAAGATGAGGCTTTCTGCTCACGTCAAGATTCACAGTTACAAAAACCCACAGCAGCAGGTCTGCTCTGTCCTATAGGGTCACTGCGAGTCTAAGTGGACTTGGGGGCAGTGAGTTTGGTTTGTTTTAAGAAAGGTGGGGGAAGATCAGTGGGGAGGACATTCCAGGCAAAGCGTGTGCCAACCTAGGGGGAATCTCTTGGCTTTATGCCAACACACACACACACACACACACACACACACACACACTTGGACCTCAGACTTGGTCGGATTGTTCTTGCTGTGCATTATATCT
>NW_022111369.1:95823109-95824224 GCF_000313985.2 Echinops telfairi | reverse complement strand
GGGCAAAGTCAGCAGTTCAAAAGAAGGGCGAGGCTTTCGATTCCCATAAAGAGCCACAGTCTTGGACACCCATGGTGGCAGCTTGGCCCTGTCCTTCAGGGTCCCTCTCAGTCAGAATGAGTAACTGAAGGGCAGTGAGTTTGGTGTGGGTGACTATTCCACAGGCAACTTCTGGGTCCTCCCTCCAGGCCTCCAGGAGCAGAAACTGTAGGTGGGGCCGGCAAGCTTTGATGTCATGAGATCTCACCTAACTCTTCAGTTTGAGGACTGCCGGTCCCACAAGGGTGTTCTTATTTACATGTGTTTCTGAACAAGCATTATATACATATGTGTCAGGTTTCACTTCTTAAGTAAGGTGGCCTTAGTTTAACATTGACATGAACGTACTAGTTCTCACGTAACTGCTACACTGACTTGAGGTGAGCCAGCCCAGAGACTTCCTTGGAAAATAGGGGTCTGTGCTCTGTCTTCCAAAGTGAAGAGAAGTTGTTTCTGTTGCAAATAACCTTAATAAATTACTCTTGATAATCATCATACCTGCTTCACAGGTAGGTGGTTATGAAGGTTACATGAATTGACGCATACAAGCACGTACCACTTTGACAGAGTAGTACTACTCACTGTGCCCTGCCATCAAGTTATTACTGACTCATAGTGACCCAGTAGGACAGCAAAACTGCCCCTCTGGGTTCCTGAGACTCTGAACGATTTGCAGAATAGAAAGTCCCGTCCATCTCTCTTGGAGTGGCTGGTGGTTTTGAATGGCCGACCTTGCGGCTTACAGCCCAGCACATAACCGCTACGTGACCAGGGCTCCTAAATGCTCATAAAATTTTACATAGATTAAATTAGACCCTCTAATATGATAATAATATGCTATAAGTAACCAATCTGAAGGTCTGAACAATCATGAGGTAACTAACTTTTTCTCCTTGATACGAATCAAAATGAAGTTAACAGACTTTTCTGTTTGTTTGTCTGTTTGAAAAGACAGGGGAAATGATAATTGGTTGATCAAATATGAAAAACAGCTTGACAGTAAAAACGCTGACAGTAAGGTAAGAAAATGTAAATGTATACATTTCATCTACATGTACATATATATAATATATATA
>NW_022111369.1:95819160-95821565 GCF_000313985.2 Echinops telfairi | reverse complement strand
TTGCAATTTTTAAAAGATGTAAAACACTCGAGTAACATGGAATAAACTCAAAATCATGCTAAATGAAAGACAGTGCCTGTAAATACATCCCGTATGATTTCATGTACTAAAGACTGCGAAAGTGCAAGTTAATCTCTGGAGGCCAAAAACAGAGTAGAGAGGGGCGTGGACTGCAAAGGGGCACAGGAAACTTGCCTATCAAACTGTATAATTTAATACATAGGAAGTTTATTGTATGTAAAGTATTAGTAAATTTACAAGTAGAAAAAGTGACAGAAATAAAAACAAGTGGTGATTCTTGCAATGGAGGTGGACATTTCTGACCTCCTCTGACTTCCTTGTTGCCACAAGACAAGAGTCAGACGTGCCTCCACCCTCTACCTTTTGTTACCTATTCTGGCACCAACCGTTCCTCCCCTGCCACTCTACAGCTATGCAGGGCCCGGTAGTTCACTGCATTGGCCACACAGAACTCATAGCCAGTCCTCAAAAGCCAGGGGCTGTATGAGTGAAATTAAGAGGTTACCACGTGTCAGGATCAGCAAACAGCCAGGATGCTGTCATTGGTCTCCTCACCAGCAGCCAAGGCTCTCCCTTTCTGGTTCTCAGCCGCAGGGTGCTTTGGCCTCTGCTCCAGGGTCCAGGAAGCCAGCCCACTTGTCGCTCTGTCTCACCAGTCCATAGTCTTGAGCCAGGAGAGGAGAGGTACCTCATAGTCTCAGGTCAGCTCTTCTGAGTCCCTGTGCCAAAGGCTCTGATGCATCTGTCTTGGTGCCCTCCACCAGTATGGTCAGTGCTCTTCCAAGGTCCCTGGTGTTTTTTTCTCTCTCTGCTTCGGCTTCCAAGCAGAAGTGGCGCATCTTTAATGCTAGAGGTTAGCTGTGAAACACTCACCAATCCCTTCTCTTAGGGTTACATATGCACAGTCTGCTTAGTCCCACCTAATCATTTGGTGGGAGTTACAGAGACTTGGGTAGATGATCCATATTAAGACATTTTACTTCACCACAAATGACAGAGCAAAATATACTGTACAGACAAATGTACATCTCTGTAATGACTCCTCAATTTATTGCATGATCTATCTTAAGCAATTAGATTTAATGGAGAGCTTGTTAGTACTTTGTGCATTTTATTGAGGTAAAATATTTGATAAAAACTGGATGAAATGAAGAAATAAACTTGGTATATATCACGGTTAAAAACAGATTTGATATACTCAAGTCAAATGAGCCTTCATTATAGTGTGTTTAAATTAAAAGCGACCTTTTCAAAACTTGTTATTTAATTTAGGCCATGGAATAATCACAATCAGGTGCAAATAACAAGATTAAGAAGTGAAATGGATGACGTCACTACAAAACTGGCATAGGCTGAGGCAGAAAATATGAGCAGAAATTGACTTGAGAAGAAACTGATCAAGTTATTAAAAAACTCCCAAGGGGGAAGAAACCCACGACCCAGACAATGTCACTGGCAAATTCAAAAAGGAACTGATAGCAATTCTACTCGTATCATTCCAGAATAAAGAAAAGGGTAGAATACTCCCCAATTCACTTTATGAAACTCGGATAACTCTTGACCTAAAAATCAGGAAAAGGCATCACTGAAAAAGAAAATTATAGACCAACATCCCTCGTGAACATAGATAAAAAATTCCCAACAAAATCCTAGCCAATAGAATCCAACAACAAAGCAAAAAATAATGCATCATGACCAAGTGGGATTCATACCAAGTGTGCAAGGATAGTTGAACCAAACAAAGGAGAAGAAATACATCATTATATCGCTTGACGCAGAAATGCATTTGACAAAATCATCACTCATTCCTGATGAAAACAATCAACAAAGTAGGAATTTAAAGAAAATTCCTCATTATAATAAAGGGCATATATACCAAATAAACAGCCAACGTTACTCTCAACCGAGAGTAACTGAAAGCATTCCCCTTACAAATGGGACCCAGGCAAGGGTGCCTTTTATCACCATTTCTCTTTAACATTGTACTGGAAGTCTTAGTCAAACTGGCAAAGAAGAAGTGAAACGGTATTTGCAAATGACATGATTCTGTAAGAGAACCCCAAAGACTCAGCAATGAAATTCCTGGAACTAATCGAAAGATTCTGCAATGTGGCAGGCTTGAAGACCAACATACAAAAATAAAAATGTGCTAACACTAACAAAGAACTTTGAAAAGGAAATCTGAGAAGCAATACTATTGATTTTATTTTTTTAAATCATTTTATTAGGGGCTCATACAACTCCTATCACAATCTATGCATACATCAATTGTGTAAAACACACTTATACATTCATTGCCCTCATCATTCTCAAAATATTTGCTCTCCACCTGAGTCCCTGGCATCAGCTCCTCATTTTCCCCCCCTCCCTCCCCACTCTCCCCT
>NW_022111369.1:95787314-95818585 GCF_000313985.2 Echinops telfairi | reverse complement strand
CACAGGCTGGGGTTCTTCTTCCAAGTGGGCTTTGTTGGGAAGCAATACTATTTAAATAGCCATCCGAAAGATGAAATACTTGGAAGTAAATCTAACCAGAGAAACAAAAGACCTACACAGAGAAAACTGTAAAGCACTACAACCAGGAACCAAAAGAGACTACACAAACGGAAAAATGTATCATGCTCTTGGATCAAAGACTTAATATTGTAAAACTATCCGTACTACCCAAAGAGATATATAGATATAATGCACGTCCTATCAGATTCCACTATCATGCTTTACTGAGATGGAAGAACTAAAAGTGGAACAAAATTGAGAACCTATAAGCAGTCTACTTATCTGTAGGCGTATAGCTTTATGACATTTGCTTTGGGCAGATCTGCCCGAGACTTCTTGAAATTATTGAATATCACTTTGAGGACTAGGGGTGAGCCTAACCCAAGCCATAGTATCTTCATTTGCCTCATCTGCTTGTGAAAGTTGGATAATTAATAAGAAAGACAGCAGAATTGATGTATTTGAATTATGGTATTGGCAAAGAATATATTGAAAGTACTGTGGACCGGTAAGAACAAACAAATCTATCTCAGAAGAAGTATAGACAGAATGCTCTTAAAAGCAATGGTGGCAAGACTTGAACTCACACACTTTGGACATACTTTGGAGATAACGTTCCCAAGAAAGGGACTTCATGAATTGACACAGGGGCTGCAACAATGGGCTCTAACATTGTTTGTGAGGAAGGTTCAGGATCGGGAAGTGTTGTCCATAGGTTTACATTGAATCAGAGCTGACCTCACAGCACCTCACCGCACGAGCAACATAAATAGCTAATCTTGACAAGGGGCTAAAAATTATTAAATGGGAAGAGATAGTTTCTTTAACAAATTGTGCTGGCAAAACTGGATTTCCATTTGCAGAAGAATGAAGCAAGACTAATATCTCACACCATATATTAAAAAATGAACTCAAGATGGATCAAAAACCTAAATGCAAAGTGATAAAGTTCAATTTTTAAAAAATTGGAACAAATTTAGATGCCCGAAAGCATCATAAATATGCTATGAAACACACAAGTAGGAGATAAACTGTATGGCTGGGACCGCCTAAGAATTTTATACTTATGTGCACCAAAAGAATAAAAATAGAACCCACAGATCAGATAGGCAAAAGAAAATTGGCAGTGACATATTGGATAAAGGACTAATTTCTAGACTTTATAGAAAACTTCAATAGGCAAAAGGTAAATAATCCAATTAAAACATGGGCAGAGGACAGGAACCAGACATTTGAGCAAAGCTATTCAGGCAGCCAACAAACATATGAAGAAATGCATGCTCTCACTCACCATTTGATATGAGTCGTAACAAGAACGAGAGATCTCATCCTTGCATTGATAGCAGAGTTGGAAAAATAATGCCGGGCAGGGTTGGAGACGCTGGAGCCCTCACATTGTCAGTGGTTCTGGACAGTGGTGTCATCACTGGAAAATCATACGGTGCTGCCTCAAAGAACTGGAAAGAGAAATAACACATGACGCAGTAATACTGCGACTTAGTATTATCTATCCTTGAGAAATAATAGCCATGACACAAGTATATGTATGTACACCCATATTCCAATAGGTAACATCTTGATAAATGGAGCAAAGATGGAAGTTATCGAGGATTTGGTCATGCTTGGATCCACAGTCAATGCCCATGGAAGCAGCAGTCAAGACCTCAAAAGACGTATTGCAGTAGGTAAAGCTGCTGCATGAGACCTCTTTACAACATTGAAGAGCGAGGATGTTGCTGTAAGGATTGGGTGCGCCTGGCCTAAGCCTTGGTATTTTCATGGCTTACATGCGTGTGACAGTTGGGCATTGAGCAAGAAGACTGAAGAAGAATCGATGGACTTGAATTGTGGTGCTGGCGACGAATATTCAAAGTACCATGGACTGTGAAAAGGTCCGACCGGTCTGTCTTTGAAGTAGTACAGCCAGCGCGCTCATTAAGAGGCAAGGATGGTGAGTTTATCTTATATATTTTGCACAAGTTATCAGGAGAGACCTGTCCCTACAGAAGGACATCATGCTTAGCAAAGTAGAGGGGCTGCGAAAAACAGGAAGGCCCTCAAGGAGATGGCTTGACACAGAGGCTGCACTAATGGGGCCCAGCATAGGAACAGAGTGGGCAGTCTGTCATTCGGTTGTACGTAGGGTCACTGAGTCACCATCGACTCAGTAGCACCTAAAAACAACACACCCATGGTCACACTAACAAAAAATATATATAGATGTATGTCAATAACCTCAGTGTCCACCAATGGACGACAGACTAAAATACTGTATGTACTCAATGGAATACTACACAACAATAAAGAGTAATGATGACCCTGCCAAACACCTCATAGAATTTATGAACTTGGAGGATGTTATGCTGAGTGAAATTAGTGAATCACAAAATGATAGATATTCTATGAGACCACTGCTCTGTCTTCCACAGCACTATAGGCTTATGATAATTCATTGAAGTGGCAACACACAACTCACAGACGAGGCTCACGATGATGGGGTTCATTAGAGAAATTAACAGGTTACAATTCGGGTGAGAAATGCCCTGGCTATAGTTATGCAGTCGGGACAATAGCCTCTCTGCTGTGCCCGCAGCCTCCGTGGGCAGTGTTGCAAAGCTCGTTGGAGGCATGCAAGTCTGCCATACGCTGGACTCCACGCCAGCTCTGGGGTTAGCAAACCTAGCTTCCTTTATTAAGAGCCCTGAGGCACCCCGCTCCACAAACCAGCCTCCTACCCCAGTTCTGCCCCAAGCTCTGGCTCCTGGCTCTGCTGTTGCTGTGCCTCTGTTCCTGCTCTGGTGGCATAACTGTCTCCTGGATCGCGGAAGCCCGGTGTTCACGGATCTCAGGGTCCAAAAGCCACGCTCCACTGCTTGTTCTTCTGTCTTGCTGGTAGTGAGCGCCCCTGTGCCTGCTTCTGAGGTGGCTCATTTCATCCCCCAGCAGGATGGCAAGCACCATCACCCCTGTGAACACACGCTCTTCTGAGTCATGTAGTCCGGTCAGTATCTTCTCCCGCCGCCTTACCCAGACCTAGGAGGCAAATGAAGATCATTTGGTGGATTGCTTCAAAGGCCATGGTTAGAAGAACCATATTAAATATTTCGCTGTCTTGTACCACAATGTTGAAAAATTAAGAAACGGTTTTTACAATGACAGAAACATTCTTTGATGGCTAATAAGGGTAGGGGGAGAAATCACTAACCGGAACATAGATGCATATTGACTTAGGTGTAGGGGAAGGCCAAAAAAAGAAAGGGAAAAGACACAATTCCATAGGAAAAAATAATGGCAACAGTGTGTCTTTAAATAATGTACGAGGAAATCCTCTAAAATGCAAGTCCTCTGCCCCAGAAGCCTTTGTTTCTGCTATAGAAAACAATGGAGTGGATATCTGTAGTATTAAATGGTGGGGGGTGACGGGCCAGCCCCACCCGCTGCTACTACCTACAGGTTCAGTAAGCACAATTGTACGGTTGACATATATATAATAAAATCATCGAGAGCATGAGAGATACAATAATGCAGTTAGACACATTACATGGTAGCATTGCTCACCTCCACACCGCTTGGTGTTCCTCGTGGGGGGAACCTGGCTACGAGAGCAGGAGCAGCCTCGGGGACCGAGAACCGGGGGAGCCTCTCCTGGCCCGAGAGCCAGAGAGGACCCCGGGAATCGGGGAGAGCCTCCAGGCTCGGGGAGCTGGAGAGAGCTTCCAGCCCCAGAGCTGGGGAGAGCCTCTTAGGCTCTGGAGAAATCCCTCTTTATTGCTAACCACCCATTATATCACTTTAGGGGGACATGATTCTAGAATCACATCACAGGAAGGGGCAGTAAAATAGGCATGCACATTATAGGAAGGGGATCTCTGATAGGTATAAGCATAACAGGAAGGGATGAGCTAGGGGTGTGCCTATAGGAATGGGAAGGTCTAGGGGTATACATGTGATAAGATGGGCAGACCCTAGATTCATGATGGCAGTCTAATATTGTTCATCCTTGGGCGGGTTTGACCTCTCTGGTGTCTCCTACAAGGAAACAGACAACTACTATCCTTATCAGAAGGGGTGGGCCCTACTTGTTGTGGGATAAACAGTGGTGTCTGCTTGGTCTAGACAGCTGATAACGCTCAGGGAGAATGACCCCCGACCCACTCCTGATGACCTCCAAGTGTACAGTCATTCTCAAGCAGCTAAGTCTGGTATATATTTGGGGGAGACAGCTTGAGAGATATCCTTCTGTTCCCCACAGATATCTTGAGATTCTACTCAACTTAGATTACATGTAGCTATGGGCTCCGAGTGATTTTACAAACACTTTATATGTAATGTAATGTTTATGTGGAGGCTAACTGCGGCAATAAAATTGTCACGGAATCAGAATCAATTTGATGGTGGTGGGTTTGGTGGTGGTGTTTGATGGGAGGGGGCGGGTGGAGTTTGGGAAGAAAGGTTAGATTATATATAATAGGATCATTTTGCTAACATGATATCTTGAAAGTGCCAGTATTTTGCAAATACAATTTAAGCATAGACTAGCCATAAGCCACTTTTTATGTCTCAGTATCATATCCAAGTCCTATTCTCCAAAGAAGAAAATTGTAAATATAATGAAATTTTTTAACCCATGTTTATAAATTCTCGGCAATTTTTAAGAGAATTTCCTTCCAAGGTGAATTCACAGTCAATATGGCAACTTAATTTTATTTTTATAGGTTCAGAGTGACTGTGTCCATGGTTTGTTTTCTGTTGTTTAGCCCGTGCAATATGCATCTATGTTTCTTAACCAACAGGCCCCCTTTCTTCCTTCTAGGACGCTGAAAAAGAGCCGTTTATTAAGGTAGCTGCAATTGATAACGGTCTGGCATTTCCTTTTAAGCATCCTGATGAGTGGAGAGCATGTAAGTTTCTTAGAACCCTACAGAGATTTCACAGTGACCCCTTTTCCAGAACGGAAAGGAAACAATATGGCTACCTATGCAGGGGGCAGAGGAAGACCTGGGTGTGTGGAGTGTACCCCTCCATCCGGGTACTCTGCTAGGAAGGAGGGATGCAAGGGAAGACGTTTATATTCTGTACTTACCTTTTTTTTTCTGGTTGTTATAACATCATAGAAATGTTTATTAAACAAGAATATCAAAATGAGGAGCTATTTCTCAACATACCCACTTCTGAAGGCTTCTTCTAGCCCTTCCCCCAAAGA
Organism: Echinops telfairi; assembly: GCF_000313985.2. Taxonomy (NCBI): domain Eukaryota; kingdom Metazoa; phylum Chordata; class Mammalia; order Afrosoricida; family Tenrecidae; genus Echinops; species Echinops telfairi. The sequence goes on along the minus strand of NW_022111369.1, from coordinate 95,813,322 downwards.
ACACTGAGCTCGTGGGTTTCCACCAGTCAAAATGGCAGCGTCTGCATCTGCGAGGGACGCAAATCATATCACTTGGCAATGTTCTTGGGGGTTGGCGAACCAAAAGCAAGCCGAAGGGGCAAGATGAGGGCTGTTAGCGTGCGTGGAGCAAGATTTCCCAATGAAATTTCCTTAGAACAGCCCTTGTTCTCCTGGAAGAATAGATGGGGAAAGCCCCCAGGCAACATTCCGGCCGGGCCTTTGTGTCACCTGTGCAGTTTTCTGTTTTCTGAAAATGTCTTCCCAGTCAGCCCCTGGCCTCAGAAGCCACCATCAAATCCAAAGCCACTGATTGGATTGAACCCCCTTTTTCTCCGCTGATCTTTGATAGCAGAGGAACAGGAAAAAGATTTGTTCTGGGGTACACAGGGCCGCTGTGGGTGGGAACTGACCAGCCAGCACCTCACACGGACAACCTCATCCCTCATGGCTGTGTCCACTCGTGGTTTTCAGCCTGTGCTGCTTCTGTACAAGGGTGTAGTAGCTTTGCAGGTTCTAAAGCGCATACAGCACGCACAAATGACCTGGTTTTGTATTGTGGCAGAACTGTATGGCAAGGTAGGGGGTAGACTTCACCTGCAACACAACTTCCCCCTGCCTCACTCTTCCTGCCCACCGCCCCACTTTCGTGAGGAGGGCTTTACCTGCCTGATCAGCCCCTTCTGTGTCTGTGGGTCAAGGTTTCCACGCGGCAAAGGGGGCACCTGTTTTAGAAATGATTTCCCTTAAAACATGGGATCGTGAGTTTTGGATAGATGACTACAAAGGCTCACATAATAGTGTTCATATAATTAGAAAGAAAGATCTCTAGACCCGTTGAAGGAATTGGGGGTTAAATGAAATGATGTCTGGAATTTGCCTTAAAATCCTAACGGGGTGGAAAAACCCAAAGGGCTAGAGGAAGAAAACTTTACAAAATTTAAAAATCACTCGATTCGGTTATTGGGAATATGGGAGTGTGTTGCACTTATTTTCTCAATTTTGTATATGTTTAAAATAGTGGCAATATATTTTTTAAAGACTTCATATAAAAACCAGACCCACTGCCATTAACTTCTACTCCTAGTGACCCTCACAAACGGTTTCTGAGACTATAAATCTTTACAGGAACAGATAACCTTATTTGCTCCTGAAGAGTGCTGGTGGGTTTTGAACTGCCAACCTTGAGGTTAGCAGCCCAATGCATAACTCACAGCACCGCCAGGGCCCCTGCTTCTCTTTAATTCCTACTGTTCACTCATGGACTTTTGTGTTGTGGACACTCCCCCAACGTTTTTCTGTTATTAAACACTGGCCTTTCATTTCTACTAATTTTCTTGCTTTGTCAGATCATTTCCTTTTGATTTTATTGATCCGCTTTTCAGTTTTCTGTTGTCTGCTTGTTTCCGTTTCACTAATGTATGCTTTGATCTTCCTTCTGTTAGTAGGTTCCTTCTACCACTTTCCTGTGGTTGCACACTCGCCCACACATGCCCCTCAGACATCTCTTTGGCTACACCTCACGTTGGATTGCTGCTGCTCAATCGGTGGGCTTAGCTTAAGCAGTTAGCCTTTCTTACTCCCCAACAGGAGCACTGGGTTTCGTGCGGATTTTTCAATGTCTAAGTCACTTGACTTTTTTCTCCCTCTCTCTCCTGAACCCCTGTGTTACCATTTCCGTTTGAGTCCATTGTGATCTTTGAACATGCCCTCTGTTGAATCTGCTTTTTGAAATGGATTGGTAGTTCCTTTGTGATGTGAAAACAGCCATGTTGGGGGGAGGGGGAGGAGCTCTGCTAGAAAAGACTGCTTGTGTTGTTGGTGTCCGAGAAGCTGAGAATCAAGAGTTGAAGGATAGATCCAGAAGTTGAGGCTGAGAAATAAGGACTGTTCTTTTATGGGGTTGGCCGGGGGAAGGGAAATGGCATCACAGCTTTAAGGTGAGGTTGGGAGAAAAGAAGAGCATTCTTAGCTGTGAACTGCACATCTCCCACCGTGTGCAGGTGGATGAGCAGCGGGGAGAAGGGATGGCTCTAGCCCAGGCTGCTTTCCTTGAGCTTCCGGAAAGCGAGCAGCAGGGCCCAGCAGAGACGCCCATTCCCTGGAAACGTAGGATCTCTGTTGGGGTGCCTGTGATCGGAAGCCCCATCCTTCCTTGCAGAGATGTAAACACACATCCTTTCCAACTCGTTCTAGTAGGAGCACTGAATCGGTGGCATGGCCTTGGGAGAGCATTAGAATAGCCACACCTCTTTAATCTCCCAAAGCTACTTACCTGCTTTTCAACTTGTGATGGACTATCTTATACCATCTTCTGCCTCCAAATGGGCAGGCAGTTCTTAATGATTTGGACCTGTGTGGGGGGCGAGGAGAACCCAGCCATGGTATTTGAACAAACTGGGCCTGTGAGCGAACTGTAGGCGGTCCTCGGTTTCCAAACCCAGGAACCAGATGGATCCACAAAATGTTTTCTGATAATGACTGATGACCCAAACTTGCACTCTTTACTCCCTAAAACTCAGAAATCAAAATGATTTAGGGAACAACTTACTGTGCCTTACCATCTGACTCCGTTACCCAAGCTCTCGCTATCTATACTTGCAGCCAAATCATTGGGCTGGTCAAGGAAAGCTTATTCCAATACGGTCAGTTCCTCCTCTGGGTTTTGGTATTGGTTTTTGGAGGGGGGTGGGGGGTGGGGAGAACCTTGGAGTTGTAGAAAGGAAGGAGGATCTGTTTGTTCGAAATAAATCTTTTCCTCCCTATGAGTTGAATGTTTTTTCCTTCCCATTAGATCCATTTCACTGGGCGTGGCTTCCTCAAGCAAAAGTTCCTTTTTCTGAAGAAACAAAAAACTTGGTTCTTCCCTGCATTTCGGACATGAATTTTGTGCAGGATTTATGTGAAGACCTTTATGAACTTTTTAAGGTAAACCATAGATGTAACCATTTACAGAGACTGAATGAAATCTGATGTAGGAAAATTTCTCAGAAGAGCCAGTTTTATAGTTTGCTGTTTCTGGGCCTGCTGCCTGTCGTCTGATGACACGGGAGTCTTACTTGCCAGGAGCATAAATTCGGAAAGCTCCACTTGCTCCCCTTCTTTGACGTGAGAATCCACTGGAAAACAGCTGTTTTCTCTGACCCGGGGTTTTCACACAGTTACCTTTTTCAGTCATAATGCATCTGCAGGCACTCAGTTCTCTTACAAAATCCCAACCCAGTGGCCAGAAAGTCTCCTTCAATCCACTTCCAACATACGTTGTAGAATACATAAACTATTCTGGTGACTCTCAGACCTACTAAAGAGACATCAGCTAAAAACGCATTTCTCGTGTTATTTTATCAATTGGGAAAGGTGGGTTAGGAACGGCTTGTGTGCTAAGTTGAAGAGTGTTTAAATTCTTGTTTCAGAAATCTTGGTATTTGGAATGACCTTGTAATTCTTTTCTCCCCCTTTCTGTGATAGACGGACAGAGGGTTCCACAAGACGACCTTCGAGAGTCAGATGTCTGTGATGAGGGGGCAGGTAGGCCGCCCTTTGCTGATCCTGGTCCTTGAGAAACAATAGTCTGTTCCTTCCATTGTGAGCAAACAAAGACCAACGGCATCGCCTACCAGTCGATTCTGACTCACAGCCACCCTGTAGAACAGAATAGAACTGCCCCTGCGGGTTTCCAACATGGTCACGTTTTACAGAAGTAGAAAGCCTCCCTTTTTCTCCCTTGGAGTGGCTGGTGGTTTCAAACTGCTGACCTTGGGGATAGTAACCCACCTTGGTTCTTCAAACACCAGTAACAGTCAGAGACTGCTGCTGCTCGGGAAAGGTCTGCTCCCCAGGAGTGCTCAGTTTCAAGAGCTGGGCTTGCCCAGGATCTAAATCACCCAGGATCGTGGTGAAGCCTTTTAGGGCGTTGGGCTTTATGTTGAAACTTATATGCGCATCGCTATTAAATTATCTTTTCCAAACCAATGAAATGCATAGCGTGCATATTTTACATATTACCAACTATCTGAAGAGAGAGAGTCTTAGCTCTAAAGCCCTTAACAAGGAATCATTAAACTTTTATTTTCTCCGAGCAGAGAGTAGAATAGGCTCTAAGCCGTGTATTGAGCGCATAATCCTTATTGATGTTCAGGTAGAAATTCAAAGAGTAACTTTTCTCATGAAATGCAAGATAGTTTATGTTTCCTGTGTTTATGGTTCCTGCCTGTTTAAAAGCAAATTTTTAAGTTAAACTGTATTTAAGATGGCTACTTCCCCCAGTTCTCTACCTGCTTGCCTTGGGTTCTCTGGAGAAGCAAAACCAGGACACTTGTGTGTCTGCAGAGAGAAGCTCCTATCAAGGAAGGGGTGGATATCACGGGTAACCCCCGCCCCACCCCGGCTGACTTCTGTGGGCCACTTGCAGGGCTGAAGGCCCTCCCACTCACGAGGTTGCCGGAAAGAACCAGGGACAGGCAGCAGGAGGTCGGACCTGGCAGCAGCCACGATGGGCCACAGGCGAGGAGAGGCTAGACAGTGACGGATGCCAAGCTCACATCAAGAAAAGAGGGCGAACTACGCCCACGGCGCTCACTTCTCCATGTAGCAAGCATGCCACACCCCCGCAGAGGCATCCTCAATGCTGTGACGCTGGGCTGCGCCAGGCAGGGAGCCCCGCTGGCACGGTGCAACACCAAGCCAGGTTGACGGCAGCCTAATGGTCACGCCTGCGGCCTGGGATTGCATAGCACACTGACCTCCTCGTCCTTCGCCCTGACTTAAGTTAATGTATATGGACTCCTCCTTGGTGACAGAGAATGTGTGTCATCATATCCCCAGACCCTAAAGCCCAGTTCCTAGTGTATTGGTTGGATGACTAGCTCCGGCGGGTACTTCGTTAAAATCAGAGTGTGGACCAAGATCTGAGTCAGCTGTTGTCGAATGGAACCTATAGAGCCCCACTCCCTTTGGTCTGTTCCTGGGCAGGGGCTCATCCTAGCATACTTTAAAGTTACCAACTAGCAAAGGGTATTTCTAATTGTACACGTATAGTTCTGTGTAAATATACATATCCTACCCAGAGCCTGCTGCCGTCCAGTTGAGTCCGGTTCACAATGACCCTTTAAGACAAAATAGAACCAACTGCCCCATAGGGTTTCTGTAAATCTACAGAAGCCGGCAGCCACATCTTTCTCCCACAGAGCAGCCAAACTCACTGCCATCGATTCCGTGCTGACTCATAGTGAGCCTTCAGGGCAGGACAGAACTGCCCCTGTGGGTTTCTACACTGTAATTCTTCACGGGAGTAGAAAGCCCCATCTTGCTCCCGAGGATCAGCTGGTGGTTTCGAACTGCTGACCTTATCAATCGCAGCCCAATGTGTAACTGCTACAGCACAAGAGCCACTAGAGTGCAACCAGTGGGTTCAAGTAGCTAAGCTTTAGATTAGTAGCCAAGCGCTTAACCAGAGTTCCTTACACACACACACACACACACACACACACACACACACACACACAGGCTTCAACAAGTATGTGGGAAAATTCCAGTATAATCTCCTTTTCCCACGGACATACACACTTGCTGTAGGTATTTCTCATCACCTTCTCGGCTGTACTTAAGTAAATCAGACAGAATCACAGTTATGAGTGAGTGGTTATGATAATAATAATCCTAATAATGTCTGTGCCTCTTTCCAGCTGGTGAAAGCTCTGCTCTCCTCTCCCCACAGATCTTAAATCTCACACAGGCGCTGAGGGATGGGAAGAGTCCTTTACAGCTCGTGCAGATGCCCCGTGTGATCGTGGAACGAAGTAAAAGCGGCGGGCAGGGGCGCATAGTCCACCTGGGCAACTCATTCACGCAGACCGTCCACTGCCGGAAGCCTTTTTTTACCTCCTGGTAGCAGACGTAAGAGTGAGAGCAACAGACTTTATCTCTGGGTTGGCCTTATTGTGTGTAAAAATTACAGTGAGGTAGATATGCTCCTGAGAGCGCCCGTTGCCAAAGCCTCAAGTAATTTTAAAAGGTTATATTTGAATGTAATCAAATGTTTACTGTGTGTGTGTGTGTGTGTGTGTGTGTGTGTGTGTGTGTGGTGTCTCCAAATAATAAATTTTTCTTTCAGGGAAGAAGTGATTTATCTCCTATAATTGAATTTTTGTAGAAAAAAATGTGTACTTTATGTTGCAGATGTTATTTTCAAAGGTAATTTCATAGTTGCCTTGTGCTGGACTGAGTCTAATGACTTCAGCATTCCAAGACGATACATAAGGTTATTTGTTGCCTCCGAACAACTGACTTTTACATCCTGTTGAAGCATTTGTGAGAACATGGCCTTTGACAATGAGAGTACCTCTGTCTGAACCTGCTCTGTTGACCTTGAATAGGGTAGTTGCTAGAAAACCAGGTTGGAAGACAGCAAGGTTGCCTTAATACATACAGCTGCTATTTTACAACTTGAATCAGTGGCCCTTGAGAGGGTTGGCATTCAGAACCAGAACATGACAGCTTGGTTCGGTACCAGGAGGCCATTCTCTTGTTCTGTACCTTAGAATATTTCTGGTGAATATTTTGTTGTATGTGGGGACGGGGGATCCGTCTCACCCCCACGTTTTGAAATGCTCAACTAGCAGTTGAGGGGGTGATGTGACGTGAGGGTCAATTGCCAGTGTTTAGAAATTCCAAAATAACCAACATTTAAAACCCCCTTTGGGATTTTGGCAGAGGATTCAATACTGGATCAATCCATACTTCAGAGTACTGATCCTGATCCGGTAGCTAGTTCCTCAGTTAGTAGAGCGCTTCACGGAGACGGAAGCTATACTCCAAAACCCACCTGGGCTTGCATTTTGGGGTCAGAACGTAAGCATACAGAATATTATAGTTGGTAGTTCAATTGCAGTCAACTTTGGATCATCCGCCCAAATCAGAGGGGAATATGGCGGAGATCACCTTAAAATCATTTGTATGTGTCGAATTTATGATAGCGTGTCATTTTGAAGATCAGGATGTCGGTGTACTTGTGACTCAGTCACTGCACGCGTGTTGCCTTACACGCCGGTGAAAACCTGGGGGCAAAGAGGAGCTGAAGTGTTGTCTCCTTTGGACTCAAATAACGTCACCACGCACAAGTGTGGGCGCTGTGCTCTTGGCCCGTGGTTCCATCAGCTTGCTGATGGTCATTCTTTTTGATGCGGCCTCTTCCCCCGAATTACATATTATTGTGTAGTAAGGACTTGCTGGTGGTTGTGTGGGGGTAGCAGCCAGCCCTTGAGTCCTCCGTCTTCTCGCCTTTCTCTTGGGGACCCTCACTGGATGCCGCGCCCCCTCCCTTTACCCCGCACCCGGATTCCCTGTTCGCGGGAAACCGATGGAAGACGCAGGACGGAAGTACTGTGGGAAGATCCATGCTGGGCGCCCACGGAGCGTCAAAGCATTCGTGGGACCGGCCCATGGTCTTTGCAGCCCATCTGCCCAGGAGCTTTTGGAAGCCCCCTCGCTCACGCTCACGCGCCTTTTGCCCTTGTTGTCTTAAAGGAACTCGGTGGCAGGGGTGTGGATTTGGCATTTTTAACCCTCCCCTTCTCCACTGTTTTGAGAGTGGCTACACGATATTAATTTGGATCCTCGAAAACTTGGCAGATGGCTGCTGTGTTTGACCCTGAAATGAACTGGAAGGGAAGGTGTGCCCACCGGGCCAGAAATGGGAAGGCGGGGCTGGTTAAGATCGCACCACAAGTCGGAGTGCTTCACTTGTGTTTTGCAAACTTTGACAGATGTCATTCTAAATTATTTAAATGGTATGTTGACCCCCGCCCCCCACCATGAGTGTATTTATTTGTAATATCAGAGTAAGCTGCAGGTAATAAAAATCATGATCTCAAGGGGAGACTCCCCTGGGTGGGGCTGTAAATTGCCTATTTGAAATGTGAGCACACTTACTTTTGTAAATGAGGCTAGACCCCCCTTCTCTTACCCTTACTTCCTATGGCGCTGGTGGAGTTTAATCCTTTATCATTCCAAAAGCAATATTTCACTGAAACCTTTTTCACTGAAGTTTTTCCCCCCCAGTTTTTATTAATGATTTGCTGCCTTACCACCCCTCTCCTCTCCCCCTCCCCAAATGTGTCAGCAGTTGAAGACTGTTTGTGAAAACATGCTTTGCAGACTTGAACAAACTTTTTTGATTAATATCTTTTTAAAAGTACTGTACAAATGGAATTAAAACCTTGTTTTAAAGAAACCAGTAGCTATACTGCCATGTTCTTTGATAAACTGCCATCTTTGAGCCTCCTGTAGCCAGACAGACGAGGGGACAGGCACCGGGCGCTCTGTTTGACGGGCTACTTTTCTCTCTCAGAGGTGCCTGGGCAGCTGCGCGGAGTTGTGGTGCAGGTGTTCGGTGCACCTCCACGTTGCCAAGCCTCTCTTCTGGGGTCGTTGGGGGCCTTGCAACTGACTTCTGGCCAATGAGCTGTGAGTCCGAGTGATAGCGTTGACTCTCAGGCTGGGCAGTGACACCCCTTCCCTGATGGGCCGATCTCTTGCCTTCCCATCTGGCCGTGAGCAGAAACTTGCAGAATGGAAGCTGCCCGGGCCCACGAGTCGCTGTGCGGAGAGCTTCTAGGCGAGCCCTGTGACGCCATCCTCACCGGGGACATGAGGTGGAGGTGCTCCGGTCTAGCCACTGACGTCTTGAATTCCTGAGACGTAATCAGCCCTACCCTGGCTATTCGGGTGAAACGGAGAGAAATCTAGGTGTTAAAATGAAAAGTTAAAAGACCAGTGGTCAAGCAGTAGGATGGCAGAGGGCGTGGCATGGTTTTTTAATCTTCCCCAAATCCTCCAAGAACTAGAACAGCAAAAGACAAAAACCCAGTGACTGCTAGCTTCACTTTAACCAAGGCGGCAGCAGAAGTCGCATGGCAGCTTTGGAGGAGCAAATAGAGGGGTGATAAGAGGGGGCACCTGATGATCCGAAGGACCAAAGATCCCGTTTACCAGTGCATCTTTGGCCCCCAAAGGAGATCCCCCAGTTGTGATGGGAGTCAAACTGGTAAATCCCAAAGGCCCGTCAGGGCTGAGTGAGGTCTGGCAGTGTTCATCAGCAGCTGCTAACGGGCCTGCACAGGAAGAAGTATGCGAGCTCCAGGCAGGTGGCCTTCAGTGTTCTCAGAACGACATTGTTAATCATGAAGCCCATGGCTAGCAAGTTGCTTCTGATTCAGAGTAACCCTCCAGGCAGAGTACAGGGTTACTTTAGTGAGATACACATTGCAGTGCTAAGGTTAGAAGTTCAAACCAGCCAGCCAACTGCTCCACTGGAGAACGATGAAGCTGTCCGTTCCCATGAATGTTCAATATCTCAAAACCCAAAGGACCAGCTCTGCCCTATCCTGTAGGGTCACTGTGAGCCAGAATGGATTCTGGGGCAATGAGGGAGGACAGTAGATCCACCCTGTAGGATTTCTAAAGCATTTGTTAAAGCAGAATACCCCATCGTTCTTCCGAGGAGCATCTGGTGGCTTCAAACCACTGGCCTTCGGTTCAAACAACTAACCACTGCAGCACCAGATAGCCTTCATTAGTCATTGAGAAATGCAAATATAAGCCAGAATGAGTAGTTAAACACACTCCTGTCATACCACCTAGCCATTCCACCTCATGGGGCTTGCCCAGCATGAAAGCAAGCCTCCACATAGACTTATTCCTGTTGTAAGGTGCCCTCAGAGCTCCAACTCAACAGCCCTGTGCCATCTTCACAGTTGTTATGTTTACGCCCATTGATGCAGTCACTGCATCGCGGGTCTTCCTCTTTCTCGCTGAGGACCTTCCATCGGGGACCCAGGATGTCCTTTTCCAGGGACATAGCTGCCATTTTATAAAATCCTAGGTGGGAAATGGCCCAAATGTCCTTCCACAGGTAAAGGGATCAGCCAAATGCCCATCTATCCAGACACTCAGAGAGCTGATCCAGCACTGTCACGAACCTCAAAGCAGGCTCAATCCATACGAGAGCAGACTGTAGGGTCCCATCGGAATCCAATTCTCTCAACTGAAAACGAATCTCCTGTCACAGCAGGCAGTGCAGTGGCTGCCTGGGGCCCGACGCGGGTTGAGTGATGGATGGCGAGGAGGCAGGAGGGGACTTCTGAGGAGGGTGGACGTATTCGGTCTCTTGGTACTGGGGCAGTTTTACAGGTAAGTACACTTGTCAAGGCTCGTCAAATTCACCACTTGTTGGCCTATTCTTCCTAAATCAATAAATAACAAATTACCCTTTTATACCTATCACATTAGGGGAAAATTATAAGTCTGGAAACTGGTGCCAGTGTTTTTGGAGAGAGATGCTTGCAAATCCCCTGCGGTTGTAATTGCCCAAGAAGAGAGACCCACAAAGGTGTTCAAGGTTGTGGCATTTATGACACTGGAAAATTAGGAACCAACTAAATATCTGTCAGCAGGGAAATGGATACGTCAACTGGTAGACTTAAATGTGGAAGACTAGAGCAGGGGCCCTGGTGGTGCTGTGCCTGCTAACCACAAAGTCAGTGGTTCAAACCCACCAGCTGCTCCCAGGGTGAAAGAGGAAGCTCGCTGTTCCCATAAAGTCAGCCTGAAGCCCTATACAGAGTCAACTCCATGGTAGTGGGCTTGGGGTAGAACGGTGAACGACGGGGCAGTCTTGAATGTGTACACAGCTATCTAAACAACACTAAGGAAGCACAAGCATGTACACAGATCACTTGTGTACATACAGTGTGGTCCTTTAAGCTGCCAATGTGTTTACCATGGATAGAAATTCAAACAGCAGTGGTTTCCAACCAGAAGGTGAATTACGCGAAGACCAGAGAGAAGCAAGACAGCTCACAGGACGCAAAGCCCCCTTTCAAAAATAAGCCATTTCTTCAAACAAAGCGATCTGAAGTAACCATGACTAGAAGGTCACGTGTGTTAAAATTGGGCGGCAGGTGAGTTTCCACAGATTCTCTGTTACCTCCTATATATTTAACTGCAGTGACTCAAGAGAAAGCGCCATGGGGACTTCTTTGACCTTCCCATTCCCATGGATTGTCTGGCTTTCGGGGGCAGTCTTATCACTTTTCTGCTTAACTCAGGGCCCAACTTTCATAGGCTTTACAGTAAGCCCCTGAGTTATGAGTGGCTTCTGGATGACTGTCCTTGCCCTTTACTGTGTGAATTTGCCATCACTTGGGAACAACAGCACCAACCTCCTGATCAAAAAATCCAAACCCCCTGCCTTTGGATTCATTCCAACTCAGGACAACAATATAGGGTTTCTCTGATGCCTTTAAAGATGCTGGCCTCACTGGAGATCCCCTTGCAGAGGGGTCTGGGGAGGAGACGAGCCAGTCAGGGTACGATGTAGCAACGATGAAAAATACAACTTTCCTCTAGTCCCTAAATGTTTCCTCCCCGCTCCCACTCTCATGACACGAATTCTACCTTGCAAGTCCGGCTAGACCAGAGGATGTACACTGGTACAGATAGGAACTGGAAATACAGGGAATCCAGGGCGGATGATCCCTACAGGACCAGTGGAGTGAGTGGCGATACTGGGAGGGTAGAGGGAGAGTGGGTTGGAAAGGGAACCGATTACAAGGAACTATATGTGACCTCCACCCTGGGGGGCGGACAACCGAAAAGTGGGTGAAGGGAGACGTCGGACAGGGCAAGATATTACAAAATAACAATTTATAAATTATCAAGGGCTCATGAGGGAGTGGGGAGCAGGGAGGGAGGGGGAAAATGAGGACCTAATGCTGGGGGCTTAAGTGGAGAGGAAATGTTTTAAGAATAATGAGGGCAATGAATGTACAAATGCGCTTTACACAATTGATGTATGTATGGAATGTGATAAGAGTTGTATGAACCCCTAATAAATGATTAAAAATAATGATAAAAAATAAAGATGCTGGCCCCAACTGCCTTAGAGAAACTAGTGGTTTTGAACCAGCAACCTTGCAGTTACCATTCCAATGCTTACCCACTTCACTGAACCAACCCTGCTCACAAGTTCATCACAAGCATGTACAGCTTTCAAACCATCGAAATGACTTCAAGACTTTCCTTACACTAACCAAATACACCCACCCACACACTCAATGCTGTCGAATGGAATCCAGTTCATATGCCAAAGGATGGGATAGAACTCCATTTTATTTTGGACTCTTAATTCAACAGGCCGATGAAGCACTGGGAGCACTCACTGGACTGTGCCAGGAAATGTGGAAGACAGCTAATTGGACAACTGCCTGGAAGAGACTCCTATTTGTACTCATTCCAAAGAAAGGTGGCCCAACAGAATGCTCAAACTATAGAACAATCTTATTACCATCTCATGCAAGTAAATGTTTTCTGATCCAGTGGCCATTGCAGCAATACATTGAGAGGAAGCTGCCAGAAGTTCAAGCCGAATTCAGAAGAGGACGTGCAACAAGGGATGTCCTTACTGAGGGCAGGTGGATCTTAGCTGAAAGCTTGTGTTTTGTTGACGATGCCAAAGCATCCAACTGTGGACCATAACAACGTTTGGATATCCTGGAGAAGAATGGGGGTTCATTGAGGGCCTTCCTCTTTTCGCTGCCCTCTGCTTCACCAGACATGATGTCCTTCTCCAGGGACTGGTCTCTGCTGACAACGTGTGAGACGAAGTCTCACCATCCTGCCTCTAAGGAGCACTCTGGCTGTACTGTTCGTGCAAAGGGTAGCACAGATGCCGTTCTGTACAGACTCAGTATCCAGCCGAGCAGCTGTGTGTATCGACTGCACTGGCTTTGAGTCGCAGGTTTCCATGAAATAGGTGTGCATCCATAGTGGTGGGTTTGCGTCAGGGCAGTCAGCAAGCAGCTGCAGGGGCACCGTTCTATCACCTCTTCGGTAACCCGGTGACAACAGTGGGTGCAGCCAACCCTACTTTTCACAGTTTGGATTGCCTGGCACTGATCGGGTTAGCTGGGGGTGTGCTGAAAGGACACCTGAGCACACTGGGTAAGGGCAGGGGTGCTAGTCTGAACTTGACTTGCTGAGAAACAAAACCGGATTTCAGAAGGTGTTTTTCAGAGACACTCCTTCCTGTCCCCTGAAATACAAGCCTGGCAGTCGCTTGCTGCCGCGTCTGCCTGCACATCCCTTCCTGTTTTCTTTCTTTTCTTCTTTAAAATCACCTGGAGATGTCATGCACTGACTTCAAAAATGAAGCAACAAGGGGCGTATTTGAATTTAAATACTACACAGATTATACCTTATTTATTTATTTTGCACCCCATATGACCCTGTGTGCTGCTTACATACGAGGTACATTATATATACATACGCACGTTGATCATTTCCATTTATTTTTCTTTTCTGTCCAATGTCTTTGACTTGGTGCCTGTGGATGTGGATGTGTGGTCCCTACAGCAGCACACCCTCTGCAGCCTCCCCTGGAGTTCCTCTCCCATAGGATCCTTCCTGCTCAGCTAAGCACAGTCCCCGGTGCAGGGAGGAAGCCCTTCTCTACCATGGACACAGCCTGGCGGGCGGTGCATCCAGGGCCAAGAGAGACCACTCAGGCGGGTGATCACTGCGTGCCACAGCTGCGTCCATTCCTCCTGCACACACAAATGCCACGGGAGAGGAGAAGTCGCACATCGTTCAAGCTGCTCCCTCGGAGTCAGATCCTACCACCCTATATCACGTGGGTGTGGCACCTGGGCTTCCTGGGTAATCTCAGGCGGTAGCAGCCCTCTGCTCAACCCTCCACCTGGCCTCCCACCTGATGCTTCGCCCGGTCTCTCCTACCTAGTCCTCCACCTAGCCCCCAACCCCCAGCTAACCCTCTATAAAGACTTCCACCACTCTCTGCTCCAGAGCAAACACACAGTTCTAGTGACTGATTTTCCAATAACGGGGGCACTTCCAAAGTCAACCCATAGCTTCTCGACCATGGCTTAGACCTTTATGAGACAAGCAGCATGAAATTCACTGCCAGTAATGGCCTTGGATGTGTGCACGATGCCCAAATGTGGAACCTAATTTCATCATTTGTACCTGCTATAGGTGTGCACTCCTTACTTAACTGGACAGGCTATTTGAAAAAAAACATGTATATTGGGCAATCTGCCCTGTGTTTCTTTTTCCTCAGACTGGAGGAATCCTGCACCTTCTAGAAGCCCTGGTCACACACCCACACCTGACCGTTAAAGTTTCTGAGACTGGTGGCCTGGGGAGGCAGCAGAAGTGAGACAGGTGGCATTGCCTTCCCTAAGAGTCAGAAAGCGGTCTAAACCCCCAGGCCAATGATGTGGCAGACTGAACTGGTTAGACCAGATACGGTGGACAGTTTTGATCAATGTGTGGTTTTGGGAACCATCCAGAAAGCAGTTCCACCCTTCAAGTGTTTGTTTTTATAAAGGTACTTAGAGGTCACAAGGAAATGCATTTAAAACAAAATGCTAGTTGCTACTGCCCAAGTACCCGTTTTGAGCAATTAAAAACCTAACTATATTGGCTATCTGGGAGGATTGGAGGATGTACAATTTCTGAAATCACAAAGTACAGCTAAAGTAAGCTCAGTTACTGGGACAGTGTCCCCCTACCATGATTTGAGGACGCATTTGTCAGTGGTTGTGCTATGGCCCACCTGTTCCCGTGATGTTGGAAGCCGTGCCACTAAGCTTTCAAAGAGCAGGGTTGGGCAGATAGACAAATTGCAGGGGTGCTTTCAGACTTAGACTAGGAAGAAAGGCCCGGCAAGCTAATTCCCCAAATCAGGCAATGAAAACAACGTTTTTCAAGACAGGGCTGGAAGACACACACTCATTTGGAAGGTGCTATACAAAAGTCACAACAAGGGACACAAACATCCCAACAATCATAAAGCTGGGCAAACAGGGCAGCCATTTATTCTGTCATGCGCATGGCTGCCAAAAGCTGGGGCCAACTTGCCAACAACTAGAAACCACAAAGCCTCAGCTACCGTTAACGTTCAACTGAAAGTAAAGAAAAATCCTTACAACTGGACTGGGGTGTGCCTGACCCCAACCCAGGGTGTTTTCCATCGCCTCAGATGTCTGTGAAAGGAGGATGTTGAAGTAGGAAGGCTGAAGAAGAATCGATGTGCTGGAATCATGGTGCTGGCAAAAACTATTGAAAGCACCGTGGACTGACCAAAGGGCAAAGAAGCCCATCTCGGAGGAGGCTCAGCCAGAGTGCTCCTTAGAAGCAAGGGTGGTGAGTTAGTTAATTGTGCTAGCCTGGCCGATAATCACATGTGGGGCTAATTGAAAGGCGGAGGGATAAATGGGTGGTGAGCCTCACCTTTCTACTTCTCAGGTCTCTTGCTTTGTGATGGTCGCACCAGGGTGCAGCTGCCTTAGCAGTTCCCTGCTTCACCTTGCAAGATTGACTTCCTACAAGACATCCCCAAGGAGAAGCCACATGGACCTATCCCAATGCAGCCCTGGGTGCTGGAGCAGCCGTGTGGAGACCCCTGCTAGTGCTGAGATGCTTATTCGTTCACTGACTCAGCTTTCCTCCTGCAGTCGGCATCATTGCCTCTGTTTTGTGAGGTGGAGGACTTTGTGGACTGGTGTTGGGTTAATGGGTTAATGTTGGACTTGTGGGCTTGGGCAGCATTGGGTTGGGATGTTTTCGTGATGCACACCTTCTTTACATAAAACTCTTATACATGAGTTGCTGTGGATTTGTTTCTCTAGAGTACCTAGACTAATACAGATGGCGAAACTTCATTTCACGCACTTTGGACATGTCAGGAGAGCCTCATCTCCGGGAAAGGACAACCATGCTTGGTAAGGTAGAGGGGCAGTGATTGACATAGTGGCTGCAGCAATGGGCTCCAACAACCACCACATTCTTTTTTTCTAAGTTTCACATTCCAATCACTGGTAATTTTCAGTGCATCTTGATGGCATATTTGGTCAATTTCAGATAGAAGAAATTGGTTGGCCTGCTTTAATTTCTGCAGCACTAGCTTCAGTGGTTAGTGCATAAATTTAAATAATCGTGTCTTAACTGGATTTCTCTGTAGGGGTACAGGTATCATCCTGTCATGGGCCAAATTGTACTACAAGATGGATCTGGAAATGTTCTTTTTGACCATGAATGTTATTAGGCCAGGTTGTCTAGAGAAACAAATCCAGTGACACTCATCTATGCATGAGAAAGAGCTTTGTAGCAAGAAGACATCCCAGCCCAGTCCAACTCAAGTCCATAAGTCTGGTGCTAGTCTGTAAGTCCCTCTTCAGACTCATGTAACTACAGGCTGGTGACACAGAAAAGTGAAGCAGGGAGATCATACGCCAGTGGGCGCAGAGTTCTGTGGATCCAAATTTGTTGGAAACATGGCAGGGCACCAGGCGCTCCCAGGGTTGGTAGCAGAGTCCCAGCAAGCAAGAAGGCAAAATCACACACAGAGAAAGAAAGCAATCACTTCTTTTCATCTTGCTCTTCTACGAAAGGCATCTGACATCAAGGAGGTGTCACCAGGCTTTGACTTCAATGACAGGTTTGACTCCACCACCAGCCAGGAGTGTCTAGTTGACATAATGCCTGCCTACCACAAATGTGATGTCATTCCTTTTGACGTTGTCATTCTTCAAATAGTAAACCATGTGATTGTCTGATTCAATATGGCTGGTACTCATCCATTTCAGCTCACCAATGCCTAGGGTGTATTGATTGCATTAGGCAAACATGCTCTATAAGACCCCTTTAACATGTTGATGAGCAAGGATGTCACCTTGAAGAAGAAGGTGTGACTTCCTCAAGCCATAGTATTTTCACTTGCCTCATATGCAGTGGTGGGATTCAGCCGGTTTGCACTGGTTCAGCAGAACTGAGACCTAATTTTTTTGTAGATTTTGGTGAAATGGACTTATAATTAGAATTCTCTCTAAGGTGGGCAATTGGGTAGCTGTCCAATGTGGAATTCACAAATGTACATTCCTTTCTTTTTTTTTAACGTTCACTTGTGCAATAACGTATTCTAAGCACCTGTGGTAATAATGTTCATCCGCCCATAGGCATACAAAATGAGAACTATGCTTGTAATATTTATTCACTTGATAAAACTCATTATTTTTTGATGATATACTATGTTTTTATTCGCTTGCATTAGTTATCAGTAAACAAACCTAGAATATGCTGTCATTTGTTTCAGCTTTGTGTTATGCCCCAAATGCCCACTAGCTATTATGAGTGAATTATGCAATTCCTGAAAGTGTTCAAAGAGCTAAATAAATTGTAAGTAAATTGTGCAAGTTCAGCAGAAGTGGAGAGGGGTGTTTTAAAAGATGAATGTAATATGTTCAAAGAAGAGAAGTCACCTAACTGTTTCTAGCAGATCAAACACTATGACTGTTGTCCAATTGGCCTCCCTCTAAAGGAATGGGATCTACTCCTGCAGTGAAAAGACGGCACAGGAGAAACCACTCAGCCGATGAGGACTGGATAACAGTGAAGACTATTTCGAGTGAGGGCACCAATCAAGAAGCAATATGGAAATATCTTAAAATAACAATTTTTGTCAGATATTATTTAATAGTTTTCATAAACATTTAAAAACTCTCATAATCTAATTTGTGTACCTCTTTTATTGTTCTTATTAAAGGATTAACTGTATGAAGTAATAACTATCTTTTACTACAGTATATCATTTTCTAATGCTTAAAACAGTCATTCGGTCAGCGGACTGGTTGTTAAATGATTTGAATCCCACCACTGTTTCTGTGCATGTGAAAGTTAGAGGATGAATAGACTGCAGAAGCCTTGATGCATTTGAATTATGGTATTGGCAAAGAATATTGACATGCCATGGACTGAAAAAGAAAAATGGTCTTGGAAGAAGTCCATCCAGAATACTCCTGAGACCTAGGATGGAGAGACCTCCTTGGTCATGGGCTTTGATCACGTGACTAGCCCCTGAAAATGGACAACTTGGTAAAGTATAGGGTCAGTGGAAAAGAGTAAGCCCCACCACCAGATGCAGCAGTGGTCTCCCACATGACCACAATTGTGAGGATGGAGCGGTCCCCAGCACACGGTTTCCTTTTCTTATGTGGAAGCCAGCTCTAAGTCAGAGCCAATTCAATAGCACCTACTAACAACAATGCCTAGACATTGATCTTTATGGGCTCCATTTCATTTTTTACAACCTACAGTTTCCTAGATTCATACTTCGCAGATCCCATGTTCTGTTTATTAATACGTGTTTATAGCTGGTTCTTCTCATCTAGAGTCGTGCCCCATCAGCAAATCAAGATCCTGACGGCTGTACTCTATCCACATAACTCTTCCTCAGTTGTATTGTGAGCGCCTTTTCACGTGAGGGACTTTTCTTCCAGCACTATAGCTAACAATGTTTTGTTGCTGGTCATCAGGTTTTCAGTGGCTAATCCCTCAGAAGTGGACAGCCTATTCCTTCTTCATAAGAAAATATTCCAACCCAGTGCTGCCCAAGCCCACAAGTCCAACATTAACCCATTAACCCATATGTCCAACACCAGTCCAAAGTCCTCCTCCATCTCACAAAACAGAGGCAACAATGACGACTGCAGGAGGAAAGCCGAGTCAGTGAATGTGTAAGCATCTCAGCGCTGGCAGGGGTCTCCACACGGCTGCTCCAGCACCCAGGGCTGCATCAGGATAGGTCCATGTGGCTTCTCCTTGGGGATGTCTTGCAGGAAGTCAGCCTTGCAAGCTGGAGCAGGGAACTAAGACAGCTTTGTGGTGCGACCACAAAGCAAGAGACCTGAGAACTAGAAAGGCGAGGCTCACCAAGCCATTTACCCCTCTGCCCTTCAATGAACCCCACATGTGTTTATCAGCCAGGTTGGCACAATTAACTAACTCAATAGTCTATTCTTAATCTAGAAGATCTCCTTGGATGATCCTGTTGATACCTGAAACACTGATAATATAGCTTCCAGCATATCTTATTGGCCTCCTTTGGGAAATTCATTTTCAGATCATTGAGTTATTTTTTTTCTCTACCAGATTAGATTAAAATCTTAAAGCGTTGAAAATCAACTTAAGGTGTCTGTTTCCATAGAAATCTGTTTGTGGTCTAGCTTCTTTGGAATTCATTGGTTATTGTCTCAGGTGAATAAAGCTAACATCTCAGGGTTCTTTTCATCTTTCCATTTTCTTCTTCACATTTTCCTCCAAAATGTTTTACTTCCAACCCTTTAACCTTTTAGGAAGCCCAGGATTAAAAAAAAAAAAAAAATCCTTCTAGCAGAGTTTGACTGCCCCAGGGTAGTGGAAATGGTGGTCATTGGGCCATGGGGAGAATCCCTGACTTGGTGTGTGTCCAATGGAAAGGGACCCAGAGTCACCACATATTGAGTATCTTGGCGCCCCCCCTGGAATTGATATGACAGGATTTGATCTGTTGGGCAGGCATCTACCCTTGGAGGAATTGATTCAGGAAATTCCCCCTGACACCAATCCCCACATTTAGGGTAAACAGAGCTCCAATCAATGGGAGATCGAAATGTGCAGGGCAACAACTCAGGGGTTGTGGCTCACGGTGCCACTGCACTAGTGCCCTCATCCCCACAGTGTCCAGAATGCTGTGTCACTGGAAAAATTGTTGATGTTATCAATGCAATAGCCTTAAACCCCAGGTGGATGATTGACAATGTTTTTCTTTTTTGTTTCGAGGGGTTTTTAATTTTCCTGCGTTTTGTTTTGTTTGTTTGCTGTTGGTTTGTTGCTGTTGTTAGTGTAGTTGATCTGATGGGGTTTTGATTTTGTCATAATACAATCGCCAAAGTAAACCAGAGTCGTGCAAAACTCATGGACAAGCAGTTGGATTCTGAGCTCCCACTTAACTCTAGCCCTAATCCAAGAGCAATCCATTCTGATAACTCAGCCCTGCTCGATTCTCCCCTTCATGAAAGGATCACTGAAGTTCAGGGAGCTACAGAAAAGTGTGGTGAAGAAGGCAGATGGTGCCCGGCTAGCAATCAGAATAGTGTCTGGGATCTTAAAGGCTTATATTCAAACAAGCAGCCATCTAAGTGAGGAGTCAATTAAACCCACATGGAAGAAGCACACCAGCAGCTTGTATGATCCAAAGATGAAAATACAAACTTCAAATATGGCAAAGGTTGAAGTATCAGAGCTTAAATTGTGAACACCCAGTTTATAGAAGGATATGGAGGACAGTGGGAGTCCCAAACCATCAATGGGCTACCTGGTCAGAATATCTAGCCAGATTAAGCCTCTGCCTGATCCCCTCTAGCCAACAGCTTTACTATCAGATAGAGATCATTGTAAACTTGATTATGCTGGATCAAACTTGATACTTGGTCAGTTGACCTCCCTCTTGGCCCAACCTGAATTTTTTCTAGGTGCAAGTATTTCTTGTTTGGTCCATGAGAAAATTCCTTCTCTGGCTTTTTAAATATTGATGGTGGTATTTTCTTTCTTACTCGTTATTTGTATTTTTATCTTTATATTATTATATTTATCCTTAATCACTTTATTTTGCTTTGGTTTTTTATTGTTTCTGTTGGGTTTCCCAGTTTGGGAAAGCACAGAAGGAGTAGATGCATAGAGTTAATACCTGATGCAAAAGGTTATAGGGGATGTGGGCATTAGGGGAGGGAGATAGGGAAGGTGAGAGGATTTGGGGAGCAAACAAGGAATGGGAGCGTGGAGGGAGCACTAGAACTGATTGTGATTATACAACTCATTTTCAAAGTGATTTAACCATGGAAGCATATGATATGTGAATACTATATCAAGAAAACCATGAGAAAAAAAAGAAGAAGAAAAACTCATACTTGATAAGTGTTGCTGTAGGTGAGGGGGGAAAGTTGGTGCATAAAGGGCATTGAGTTTATGTCAATGGTGGTAGAATAATTTGAAAAAGGATATCAATAATGGCTGTACAGCATAAAAAGTATAATCAATGACTCTGGATTATACAAGTAGAAGTTGCAAAATTTGAGAATGTTCTGTTTTGTGTGTGTGTGTGTTTGTCACAATGAAAAAAATTACAGGAATAACAATGACTACAAGGAACAAGAAAATATTCCGGAATTGAATATGACGACCATTTGTGATAGGTAGGTTTATTGTGCCAACCTGGCCAATAGGAACATGTGGGCTTAATAAGGTTGCAGTTGGATTGGAGGGCAAAGAGATAAATGGCTTGGCAAGCCCCCTCCCCTCCCCCACCCTCTTGCTCTCTGGTGATCCAACCAGAATGCTGCTGCTTTAGCTAGTTCTCTACCTTAACTTGTAAGCTACACTTACCTGTGGGACAGCCAACCCATGGATCCTGTGCTAGAGCTTGAGGTTCCTTTGAGACCTGCTTCGCCACACTCCTGGTGTATGCATCGTTTGAGCTTGGGGCTATCAGATCCTGTTGTCTTACATTACTTGAGCTTGATATCCCATCTGGGCCTGCTTCACTAAGCTCCTGAGCTGCTGACTGTTGGTGACCCGCCCTGCTGTTTGCCTCCCATGGCCGGACTGCATGAACTGCCGTAGGGAAGACTCAGCTGTCTGCTTCCTTGACCTTGGGCCTAGCAGCCCTCGTGAGTTGAAGGACTTCCATTATATTACATGTTCCATGGAAGTGAGTTGAACTGAGACCTCTGTACTGCTGTGTAGACTAATTAGCTGTTATATTCCTCCATGCTGTGTATATCTATATCTATATATAATCATATGTGTCCTGGTTTTGTTTCTCTAGAGAACCCTGTCTAACACATCATTGTTCAACTCTTCTGTATATGATTGAATTACTGAATTGTTTGATATGTGGATAAAGTGTTACTAAAACTGTTAAAATTAAAAAGAAAGAAAACATTGGGGCCAAAGACTTATTTATGGTTATTTGGGGCAAGCAGGGGGAGCAAGAAGAGGGAGCTCTTTGTTTAAGGGATATTGAGGTTCTTCTGTTAAGGGTGGTGAAAATATTGGAAATGAACAATGGTGATAGGAGTATAATATGGTAAGCATAATGAATGCCCCTGAATCATACGAGTGAAAATGGCTAAAATGACAGGTGTTATTGATGTTAGCTGCCATTGAGTCTGCTCCAGCTCAGGACGAGCCCACATACAGCAAATAAAAGGTTGCCTGGTTCTGTGCCAAAACTGAAAACAACAACAACAACAAAAACCCTTCTGTACTGTGGCATGAGACATCATACTAAGACTGTATTATTTGCATAATCTTATGTCAACTTGAGGATATTAAGAGTGAAGGGGTGTAGTCTAGCCTGTCAATCAGGTCATAACCTGATGATGTCTCCTTGTGGGCAAGGTCTTCTCATGAGAGTTCTGGGAACTTCCTCTCTTTCTCTGGGTAGGTGGGCTACACTCACTCTCTGCTTCACATTCCTGTTGACAAACCACATGGAGCCACACTGATGGCAGCCAGAGCCCTAGAGATGCTTCTACCATCATTGAATCCACAAGACATTTCACCCACCATCCTGTGATCTTCCTGTATTTGGTTGGCATCATTGAGTGTGGCTACATGAGTCGGAAGAGGAATTATGAGCTAGTAATGGACTTATAGGCTAATATTGGACTTATGGACTTGATCTGGGCTGGGTTGGGATGTTTTCTTAATATACAATTACTCTTTGATATAAAGTATGCATATATGAGTGTCTCTAGGTCTGTTTCTCTAGTCAACCTGGCCTAACACAGACTGTGTTTTTCTTATCCTGCTTTATGACACAGTCATTGATGGTACCTGCCTCAACAAAATCCTCACCCACCACCTCTCATGTCCCATTCCACTTCACCTGACCACCTCCTGGCCTCTGCCTCCCAGCTCATTGAGCTTCCAAGCTGCCAGGCCATGAGCTGCCCTGTGAAGTGGCCAGACACGACAGGCTCCATCAGGCAGAAAGTTTAGCCATGAGCAACGCCAGCCAGAAAATGACAAGGTAAGTTGGCAAGAATGTGGAAGAAAATAGCACCCTCATCCATTGCTGGTGGGATTGTAACATGGTACAGACACTTGAAACATTTGGTGGCCCCTGAATAATTAAACAGAGAAAAGATTGCTTTTATGTAAGTTCAGGGTAAAGTTGAAGAAAATTAAAATAAGCCTGTAAGGACCAAAACACAACTTTGAGCCTATCGCATCTGAATGTTGAGATGATCGCCAGCATCGATTTTCTGCATCGAACACTAATGACAGAAGACCTGAGGAGCTGTGGGAGAACACCAAGAACATCATTCTGGACGACAGCACAAGGTCACTGAAAAGACAGGAAAGTAAGCAAGGATCAAAGATGACGCAGAAGAGACTCTGCACCTTGCTGCTAATCATAGAGCAGTGAAGGCGCAAGGAAGACACAGTGAAGTCACAGAACTGGACAATTTCAAGGAGCCCCTTGAGAAAATAAATATGATAGTGAAATGTGCACAGACCCAGAGTTAGAAAACCGAGAAGGGAGAGCATGCTCAGCAAATTTCAAGCTGAGAGAACTGGAGAAAAAATTCAGGCTTTGAGTGGCGATATTGAAAGATTTTATAGGCACGGTATTGCCCCATGCAAGAAGAATCCAGTAAAGATGGGTGGAATACACAGTCACTGAGCCAGCTGACGTGGAGTCATTTCAGAAAGTAGCCTCTGATCAAGAGCCAGTGGTACTGAAGGAAGAAGTCCAAGCTACACCGAAGGTATTAGTGAAAACAAGGGCCCAGAAATGGACAGAATGCGAATCAAAACATTTCAACAAGTTGATGAAGCACGGCAAACGCTCACTCACCTGCACCTAAGAATTTGGAAGAAAGCTACCTGGCCAACCAACTGGAAGAGATCCACATCTATTCCATTCCAAAGGAAGGTGACACAGCAGATGGTGGGAACTATTGAATAGCAAAATTTTCCTGAAGACAATCCAATAAGTGTTGCAGCAGTACATTGATAGAGGGCTGCCAGAAATTTAGCCAGATTCAGAAGAGATGTGAAACAATGGATATGATTGCTGTGGTCAGCTGCATCTTGGCTTAAAGCAAAGCATACCGAAAGAGATTTACTTGTGTTTTATTGACTATGCAAACCCATTGGACTATGTGGATCATAACAAACTATGGATAGCACTACAAAAGATTGTAATCCCAGAACTCTTAGTTATGGTCATGTGGAACCTATACATAATAATTCAAACAGAACAAGGGAATGCTGCGTGGCTTAAAATCAGGAAAGGTGTGCATCATATTCATATCCTTTCACCATGCTTCTTTAATCTAGATTGTTGTTAGAGGCCATTGAGGCAGTTCTGTCCCATAGCTACCCTATCCACAGCATAACTAAACATTTCCCAGTCCTGCACCATGTTCACAATTGTCGCTAGCCTTGAGCCCATTGTGGCAGCCACTGTGTCAGTCCATCTCATCATGGGTCTTCCTCTTTTTTTGTGTGTGTCCACTCTACCAAGCATAATGTCCAAAGTATGTAAGAGAAAGCAATGCCATCCATGCCTTTAAGGAGCACTCCGGCTGTACTTCTTCCATCCATGATGTGGCAGTTACATAATCTACCATCAATTTGAGGAAGGGGTGGAGTCTAGCCTGTCAAGCAGGCTGCAGCTTGATGACCTAATTTAGAGGTACAATGGAGATAAACAGCTCACTGTGGGCCAGACACATGTTCGGCTACACATTCCTGTTGACGAGCCACAAGGAGCTACGCTGATGGAGCCAGAGCCCTGGAGCTGGAGGAGCCACGTGGAGACCTCACACCAACGCTGAGATGCTTCCACTGCCCCTGGATTCACAAGACTTTCCACCCACTGGCCTGTGATCTTCCTGCACTCGGCATCATTGCATGTGCTGCGTGAGTCTGAAGAGGAATTTACTGGTATCGGACATATGGACTAATATTGGATTTATGGACTTGATCTGGACTGGGCTGGGATGATTTCTTAATATACAATTATTCTTTGATATAAAGCTCTTGTACACATATGAGTGTCCATGAATTTGTTTCTCTCGTCTACCCAGACTACCACACATGGTATTTTCAATATTCGTCTCCAGCCCCACAATTCAAATGCATCGATTCTTCTTCAGCCTTCCTTATTCATTGGCCAGCTTCCACATGCATACGACACCATTGAAAATAGCATGGCTTGGGCCAGGTGCACCTTAGTCCTCAGTGTAATAACATCCTCGGTTTTCTGGGGCAGCAGGTTTATTTAATCTCATTGTTGAGTAAATAATAAGAGAAACTGGGCTCAAAGAAGAAGAACACAGCACCACGATTGGGAGGAAGGCTTAGTAACGATCGGGAGGAAGGCTTAGTAACAATCGGGAGGAAGGCTTAGTAACAATCGGGAGGAAGGCTTAGTAACAATCGGGAGGAAGGCTTAGTAACAATCGGGAGGAAGGCTTAATAACAATCGGGAGGAAGGCTTAATAACAACCGGGAGGAAGGCTTACTAACAATCGGAGGAAGGCTTAGTAACAATCAGAGGAAGGCTTAGTAACAATCAGAGGAAGGCTTAGTAACAATCCGGAGGAAGGCTTAGTAACAACCGGGAGGAAGGCTTAGTAACAATCGGAGGAAGGCTTAGTAACAATCGGGAGGAAGGCTTAGTAACAACCCGCGAAGATGACACAGCCTTGCTGGCTGAAAGTGAGGACCCGAAACACGTGCTGACCAACAATTGCAGCCTTCAGTATGGATGATGACTCAATGTAAAGAAAACCCCCATCCTCACAATGGGGCCAGTAGACAACATCATGATGCAGGGAGAAAAGATTGACGCTGTCAAGAGTTTCATTTGGCTTGAATCAATCATCAATGCTCATGGAAACAGCAGTCAAGAGATCAAACGATGGTATCATATTCTGCAAATCCACTGCCCGAGACCTTTTTACATGGTTGAAGAGCAAGGATGTTGCATTGAGGACTAAGGTGTGCCTGACCCAAACTATGGTATATATGTTTTTTATTTAGACCAGGGTTCCTCAAACTATGGCCTGCGGGCCACATG
>NW_022111369.1:95784305-95786511 GCF_000313985.2 Echinops telfairi | reverse complement strand
ATGTTTTTTGCAATGGATGATGGCTACTTTTGCTGGCAGCTGAAGAGCCTGTAAGAGATTAACTATTAATTTACCGTTTACTATGGGGGACCCTTTGGTAGTCAGAAAATCCCCGTTCCTTCCAGATAGTGGCATGACAGTGAACTATAAGGAACGCATAATTAGAATCAGAATATATATTAGCCGTTTTTTCCTTCAGCTAGATGGGGAGCTCAAGTGAGAGCAACAAGTTTCGCTTTTTGAAAAGTAGTTTTTATTGGGAGGCATGCAGCTTTCCAGACTTGGTCAAATGAGAGGACAGTATATGCAGCCTGCCGTTGTCCCTGGGCATCTAAGACAGAACTGCCATCAACAAAGTTAGATCTGGATTAGGATAAGGTTGATCAGAAAGTCTGGGTGGATCCTAGATTTAGGATGGCAGCTTAACTTGACCTGTTGGGACGTGTTGTCTTGAGAGACTGGCCCCTGGAGAAGGACATCATGTTTGGTCAAGTAGAAGGTCAGTGAAACAGAAGAAGTGCCTCCAGGGGATCCACAGCACAGGGACTGCAATCGGGCTCAGGCGGCACCATGCCGGCTAGTGTTTCCCTCTGATGTACAGAGCTGCTGTAAATTGGAGCCTACTCAATGGCTACTCACAGCATCTCTGGTGTCCGCAGCAACACCTAGTTGTTGTTTCTCAGAAAATACAGTACTTCTCATATCTCACTGTGACGAAGCTTGGGAAACTTTTGGGGAAGCACTCTCTGAATTGTTTGAAACAACTCCATGTCTCAGTGCAATTTACAGCATCATCTCTCTCACCAAGCCCAGGCTTCCCAGCTACCAAACCTTCCTTTTTCTCTTCAACTTTTGCCTTCCAGTCACCAGGAATCATCAGTGCATCAGGATCGTATGTTTGGCCCATTTCAGACTGCAGGAAGTAGCAAAGCAAAGCACTTCCATTTCTTCTTCATTGGCATGTAAATTTGAATAATAGTTGTACGAACTGGTTTTCCTTGTAAGCATATGGATACTCCCCTCTCATTGACAGCACTGAACTTCAGGAATGAACTCAAAATGTTTCTGACAAATTCGGATGCCATTCCTCTTGAGTTTGTCATTCCCAGCACACAGGAGACCACATCATTATTTGATTTAAAAGGCCCAATACTAATTCATCTCAGTCATTAAGGCCCAGGACAGCCATCTTTATGTTGCCATCAATCTTCCATTTCAGTCTTGCCAACTTCCAGTTTTCCTAGATCCATGCATTGACTTTGATTCCCAGTGAATGTTTCCACCAGTTTCTTCTCATTTAGAATCTTGTTCTTAGAAGGAGCATATTCGTCACCCACTGCCATCAAGTGAATCCAACTCATAGCCACTCGTAGGACAGGGGAGAACTGCCCCTATGGGTTTCCAAGGCTGTAAATCTTCACAGGACCAGAGAGCCTCCTCTTTCTCCCTAGGAGCCACTAGTGGACACGAACTACTGGCCTTGTGGTTAGCAGCCCAACTGCTAACCCTCTAGGCCACTGGGCCTCCGTAGCTAGAAATCCATACATAATCAGGATTCTTTAAAAGAGAAATAAAATGTCGATGTGTTAACTATGTGTCATGCCATGATTTCACAAGTTTGAGTGTTTTGTAAATAAATCTTTTAAAGATCACAAATCTGTACCTGTAAGCAAATGTTTCCATGAATTTTTTGGTGTACATTAGGTGGGAAGGTTTACATTTTAAAACATCACCTCTGCGCTCAACAGTTCAAAATACCCTTCAAACGTGCCACCCCACCTGTGTTCCATCCCAACCCACTCCCCTGATTTCTCTTCTCCCTCCCATGCACCTCGATCCCTTTCACCTGAGTCAAAACCTGCCAACCTTCTGCTCTGTTGCTTCAGCTCCCCACCCTTTCCTGCTTCCCTTGGGAACCTCCAAAGTCTGTTCCCTTTGGTCTACAAGTCTCTGTCTTGATGTTTATCCTTACAGTAGTGGGCTCTTACAATATTTGTCTTGTGTCAGTGATTCATTTCTATAAGCAAGTTTTAGACGTGTTCATGTTTGTAGGAATGGACACGTAGGTATTGAGATAAAATCTCCCAAAACATCATCACACATGATTCTAGAAAGGTGCCCTATCTCAAGTCATCCAGAGGATGCGCCCTGGAACGGACAACTCTAAACTCCACAGGGTCACATCAAAGACACGGAAGCTACTGGT